>NC_045797.1:39795615-40143115 GCF_009873245.2 Balaenoptera musculus
TAGGTGTTTTGGAGGCAGTGGCCATGCTTCATATCCCTTTCACAACTTCTATATCTTGTTCAAAAAAATACTTGCTGATTGATCGATTGATTGATTGAGTAGGGCTTGACTAATAGAAAATATGTTAATGCGAGAGTAATTATTCATGATAGGCAGTGATCCAGCAAGGAAAAGACCCATATACCATCTTTATAGATACCTATGTTAAATAATTCGTACACGTCAAAATTTAAGTTTATAATGTAAAACATCTTACTTAACTGCTGAGTTCTAGGAGATACCTGAGTTAGAAAAAGATGACTTAAATAAGTTTCTGATTCTAAATTCTTTAAATAAGTTTCTGATTCTAGAATCTTTTTATTACAGTTGCCCTGGGCATATATCTTACACTCCTACAAGCCTCAGAGTACTGTCAAACATCCTTTACAATCTCAGACAGTATACAGATCAACTTTCTTTATAGCCACAGGATTCTATATGGATAATATATATCTCTATATATTCTAGACCCTTTGAGATACACACACACACACACACAAATATATGTAAATATATATGTGTAACTAGAGGTATTAAGATCTCTAAGAAGCCCAGTTTCTATTTGTGGTCTTTCTCAATAAGGCAGTGGAACATTGGTGCTTTCAAGTGAACTTAGAGATGTTGAATATGACATTCATGTCATTAAAAATAGTTAGCTGTTCTTGGCTACATTCACAAAGAAGTCCCTTAATGCTTCTTTTAATTGGCAGGATCCACACTTGGTATCTATTTTGCAAATGTACCCTGCACTGAGCAGCTGGAGCTGTGTATGTGTCCGTGTATGTTCTCTGTAGGTGACACTACACCCTGATCAGACAACTGGGTCATTGTACTAGGACATACTGTATGCAGACAATGCCTTGCCTACCACTCCCCCCCCCCTTTTTTTTTAAACCCTGAAATATGGTTGATATGGTCCATTGCAAAATGAACCTATATTGGAAATGGCAAAATTGTAATGTAAAATATACCGGGGTCAGTGGGGTGTGCTGTTTTTTGCATATATTTTTTCTCCCTTGACCCATGCCATTCCCCTGCATACGGGGAAAAAAGCTTCATCTCGCACAGAAATGTGATGTCCTTTACTGCCAGAGGCTGTTGCTGTTTTAAATGAGGAAAAAGCACAATGCATGAAGAAGGAAAATTAAAGCATATTCATTTTGGAAATTAGATATGGTGTCAGGAGACTCGCAGAAAATAGCCCCGTTTGAATGGAACCCCACACTACAAGACAGTTCACTGAACTTTTGACCACTATTTATGCTATGGAAGCTTTTGAAATAGGGAAGAGAGCAAAACATTTTATAGCTGCTTAATAGCTGAGTTCATATTTCTTTCTTTCTTTTTTTCCCACCAGGCATTTGTCTCTCCCTTCAATGTGTATAAGATATGCAAACACCATGTAGCTTATTGGCAGGCCTTTGTGTTAATGTCTCCAGGTTGGTTCCAGAACACACAGCTACTGGATGAGAGACTCTCCTGGCCAACCCGGCGACCTTCCTTACCCTCCACGGCGCAGTCTGCCTGTGGCTGGTCTGGAATGGCCAGTCCTGCCAGGGGCACACAGGCCTTGGGAGTGACAGTGACCTCTTTAGAGGTCATTCTGCAAATGCGGAGAGAATATACCTTTCACAAGTCCCAGGGATTCCTTATGCAAAATTGGACAGGAATGGGGGAGATGATGGAAAAGGCACTTTGTCTAATTTCCCCCTTCCCATTATTTGGAAGAACAGTTCTCAATTTGTGATCATCCCTGTTCTGCTTCATTGCTTGCCTCCTGCAGAGCACATCACACCAGCCAGGTTAAGTGGGATTCAAGGGCCCTCCAGGAAGGACAGCCTAGATTTTTGACTCAACACTGAATAGGGAAGTACCTGCAAAAATGAGGGAGAGGAAGAGTTAATCAGGAGTGGAGGGTGGGATCAATTAGAGGCAGAAAAACAAATCCAATTTGTATTGGTATTAATGAAAAATATGCTTTAACTTTTATACAGATATGAAGCATGGAGCTAAATATTACAAATTACAGGTTGTGAGTCTATGTCAGCTTTATTATTGTTATTACTATTAATGCGATGATATCAAACCTAAGGGGTCACTGTGTTTGTTTAATTTATTTTCTGGGAAAGCTTAGCATTTCATTTCCAAGTGAGGACCTTTTATTTGGCCTCTTGGTGACTTGACCACACTGGCACAAATTGGACCCCGCCTCTCTCAGGATCTATGAGCTCCTTAGCATTCTCTCTTTTTGATCATTACCAGGTGTATTCTCATATCTTTACCCTCACTCCACTCCCCAGTCAACTGTGGGTCTCACTTCCATTAGGAGGTGATACAGTGCTGAGGTCTTAATGGTGGCTTGAGGGGGTATGAGGACAGGGGATGCTGAGAAAAGGCTTAATCATGATGGAATCACCCTGTGCCGCAAAATCCTGTAATGTGTCTCAATACTGACCTTCTGTGTGTGTCCTTGGTTTGGGAAATAGGGACAATCTGTCCCCGTACATGACTGTAAGCTCTTTACAGATTCACATTAGGACAAACTTCAACATGGGAACACATTGCTATTTTCTTCTGCCTTTTGCTCTGTGATTTTAACTTGAGAGAGCGAGAGAGAGAGAGCGAGAGAGGGCTAGAGAGAGAGAGACAGAGACCATCACTCCCCTCCTCCTCAACCCCAGCATTATTCATTAGGAGAGGATTTTTTTTCTCCTTTGGATGGGAAACATCTCTCCTCTCACTAGCCAGTAACAACCCTTCTGTTCATCCTTATGTGAAACCTTCACAGCTGCACTAATATGATCTCTGACAATTGGAAAGGAGCTAGGAAAATAAGGACCACTGTGAAGTCAGGAGTTAGCCCAGGGTCTTCTCAGGGCAAGAACTCTTCCTGACCACCTGCTTTTTGCCAGGACTAAGAGACTAAGATCTGTGTGCTGACCTCAGGCCACAGGCTGAGAGAAACCTGAGAAGTGCTTTAATCAAAATCTTCTTGGCCTCAAAAACGACCCTCTTTGTTTCCTGTTCTGCCTGAGGCTTCTTGGCACTGCCAGTAGCCATGTTGCTTTTGCTCTGGTTTTGTGAGAGGAAAGTCCCAGGGAGCCCTGGGGGACTGCTTTGTGCTCCTGCCCAAGCTGCCCACCCACTTCCAGTCTATAGCCCAATGAAGGGAACTGAGATAGGATGCAGGGATGCAAAACGGGTGAGGTCATGCAGGCCACCACGTTAGCCACTGGCAAAAACCAGGCATCAGAAACGGTGACATCAGGGAAGTACTTCACAGTTTAGAGCTGGAGGTGGGGGAAATAAGGGATCAGGTTTGGAAAATTCTCGAGCCCTCTCAGTCTGCTTCACCCTCCTCTCCCTACCTCTGAGGACTTCGCTGACGTGGACCCGTGGACGCAAATGCCCTGCATTTTTCTGTCACCACTGCCTTGGCAGTAGATCATCCCTACAGTTGTCACACCATTTGTGGTGGCCTGAAGTTCCCCTGCCATTGTGGTGTCTGATTGGGACTGGGCATTCACATGATGAAGAAAAGAGAAGACAGTGATCAAATCCAGCAATATTAGTCATGATGGTTTTTTTCTCTCTCTTTTTAAGCCTGTGGAAGAGAATGAGGAGACAGGCCTGGGCAGGATTTCTGCTTTGTTTAATTACAAATGGGCATATTATAGCAAATATTAGTGATTTCATTAGTTTAGGAATTTCAAGTCTGACTCAAGTCTGAATATCATGTTATGATGACCAAGCTTTGAATAAAAATCCATCTCAAAAGAAAAAATTCCATCAGGTGCAATGTTGGTAAGATGACCTCACTGCATATTGGGCATATGATGGTGAGGTGTTTTCTGGGTCACAAGGGGTTTTGCTGGTAGTTCCAGAGTGTTTCTTTCATACTTACGGTAGTCTATGAAATATGAAAAATTTTTAAATAGTTTAGCCATTCCTTTCTTTATAAAATTGGTTTCAGATGAAGGTTTCATGACACAGTAGACTACTAGTGAGGCAACTTGATGGAATCAAGAGAGGGCAAACTTGGGTTCAAATTCCAGCTCTGCCACTTAGCTGACTTCAAGGCCTTGGGCAGGTCACTCTTTCCTGACTCTCCTGGTCTCAGTGATCTCATAAATAAAATGGGATAATAATCTTATTATTATTATCATTACAGTAAGAGATCTTTAGAGCTGGAAGATGTCTTTAATATCTATACGTTCGTTCATCCCTCCCCATGTCACAGAAAAAGAAACTAAGTTTTTGAGACTCTAAGAACTTATTAAACAATATGCAAAATGGTCTCAGAGCTTGGTGTGGTCCACATTCTCTTGATGCCCAGACAAGTGGACTGTTTGTGTCCATTCGGGCTGCTATACCAAAAATTAAACAACAAACATTTATTTCTCACAGTTCTGGAGACTGGAAGTTCAAGATTAAGTTGCTGGCAGATTTGGTGTCTTTGATAGCCCTCTCCTGGTTCATAAACAGCTGACGACTTGTTGTGTTCTCACATAGCAGAAGAAGTGAGGGAGCTCTCTGGGGTCTCTTTTATAAGGGCACTAATCCCACCCTGAGGGTTTCTCCCCCATGACCTCATCATCTCCCAAAGTCCCCACCTACAAATACCATCATGTTGGGGATTAGGTTTCAACATATGAATTTTGGGGTTACATAAACATTTAGTCCATAGCAAGGACTTATTTATTCCTTATCATTTCTCAGGTCAAGCCTTTCATGTTGTTGATGATGAGTGCTATATAAGAGTTTTTCTGAAGTGTTTTAATTTTTTCCCCCATTGGGTTTTTATAATATATTCTTTCAGGTCTCGAACCTTGCATATCACTTGTTTCTCTGATGTCACAGTCTTTATTGGTCTAGCCCTGTGATTCCCTTCAGCTGGAATACTTTATTACTTTTTTTGTCCAATGGTTCTTTGATTGTTTTTTTTTTTTTATAAATTTATTTATTTATTTTTGGCTGCATTGGGTCTTCGTTGTTGCGCACAGGCTTTTCTCTAGTTGTGGTGAGCGGGGGCTGCTCTTTGTTGTGGTGCGCGGGCTTCTCATTGCGGTGGCTTCTCTTGTTGCAGAGCACGGGCTCTAGGCACATGGGCTTCAGTAGTTGTGGCTCGCAGGCTCTAGAGCGCAGGCTCAGTAGTTGTGGCTCACGGGCTTAGTTGCTCCGCAGCATATGGGATCTTCCCGGACCAGGGCTCGAACCCACGTCCCCTGCATTGGCAGGCGGATTCTCAACCACTGCGCCACCAGGGAAGTCCCTGATTCTTTGATCGTTTCCTGTCTTGGCCTTGTTTTCCCCAAAGAAAGTAGAATACCTAAGCAAAAGGACCATATAACACATTTTACCTAACCTTGTGTTTCCCGGATTTTTGCTTTCACTGATTAGTAAAAACATTTCTCTCTTCCTTTCTCCCTTTCCTCCCTCTCTCCTTCCCTCCCTCCCTCCCTCCCTCCCTTCCTTGCTTCCTTCCATTTATTTTCTTCCTTTTAATAAGGGATACAAGTTTGTCAACATTTTGGTTTTCCAAGACCTTTAAAAAGATTCCTTTTATCTATTGACATCACTTCATGACTATAAAAGACTTTCGAATACGATTAAAACATAGAAATAACATAATATTAGACTTAAGGAGAGTTTTTCTCAAGAAAAGAATATCAGCAGAAAGGCACGGGCCTTGTCTTTGGATCACTTAAAATTTTGTCACAGACCAACAGAGGCCCCTAAATGAGTAAATGGGAGCTGTTAGTCTAATGGACAGGGGTTGGGTTGCGATGCAAACTGGACAACCTTAACCCATCAGACGCCTAGAATGGGGACAACAGTTTGGAACTCACTTCACAGGGCTGCTATGAGGATCAAAAAAAGCGGCATGGAAAATGCTGTATATATGTTTTACATATATAAATTTATTTTCTTTCTCTCTCTCTCTCTCTCCCTCCCTCCCTCTCTCTCTCTCTCTCTCTCTCTCTCCCTCCCTCCCTCCCTCCCTCCCTCCCTCTCTCTCTCTCTCTCTCTCTCTCTCTCCCTCTCTCTCTCTCTCTCTCTCTCTCTCTCTCTCTCATCTAATTATATATACCAGTATATGAGAGCTCTGAAGGACAGTCATACATCAGCACTGGGACAGACAACGGAAGTGACAATAATCCTGGCTTCCAGTCATAGTCTAGTGAACACAAAAGACTTTGGGAGTACAGACGAAGAAATTATTATGGCCCCTTCGTGATAGAATTTACATGAATACTGCCACCATCCCACCATCTGCACTGACTCCACACTGGAGGAACCATCCCTCCATCTGCACTGACTCCACACTGGAGGAGCTTAGTCCAAATACTAGACATAGCCTCACAAAGGACTTTTGACGGACTGTCTAAAATATGTAGGCTAACTTCTTGGAATGGGATCTTGCCAGCAAGGCAGTAATGCTAGAAACTAAGTAATATGGAGCTGTGTAGAACCTTTAAAAAGAAAAAAAAACAGACTACCTTTCTCTCATTGTTACCATATGCCTGATTCCTAAGCAAACTTTGAGCCATGTTCTTCCTAAGCTTATAGATGACTGAGTGTACGATGATCTTGGGAGCACTACATACTTCAGGCCACTGCAGCTGGGCAGACGTCATGATGAGCCATTACTGCAGATGAGAAAACTAAGGTTCACAGAAACTTGCCAGTACCACATGACAAATAACTGGTAGGGCCACAGTTTAGAACAAATCTGTCTGACCCAACCAAACTCATGGTCTTTCCAACAAACATACAATCATATATGTATGACAGTTACATATCTTAATGAGTACAATGAGTGAGGTTAATATAGAAGTAATGGGCTTCTGTTTCTCCTCTCTTCCCCCAAATGACTTGCCTTTCACCTTTCCCTTGACTAGTTCTCTAACTCTAGTCACAGTTGAATTGCTTTTTCCAAGGTCCAGAGACAGATACTAATTTGGGGGGCAATTAGTTCAGGTGTTATGCGGGGCCCAGCTAACCTATGCTTTCTCAGATATCAAACAAGTCAGGTTATCCAATTATTTCTGAGAGTAATTACTGTGTTTTCACTTTAGCCCATTTCTACTCTTTGGCCCATTGTTTACCTCAGAGAGGAGCAAAGAATGAATTCAAATTACAGTCTGAAATTACAATGAGATTGCCAATAGAAATCAATGACTTGTCCCATGACAAGCTAGGGTTTATGAGGCAGCCTAACAATGTCCTTATATCTTTGCCTACCTCATTGTACTGCCATTCAATCGGATTATACAATTTTCCTGTTATAAAGGGGGTGTAGTCAGGGCAAAAGAAAGTCTAATTGAGTTTAATAAGGCTGGAAGTGGTGGTACAGAAGCCTTATAGAGAAAAGAATATTACAAATAGGATATTCCAATAAGAGTAGTCTGGGCTATCTGTTAAGGTTGATATTTATGTCCACATTTATTGACCTTAGAAAGGAAACATAGACAAAGCAGATAGAGGTTAAAGAACTCACCTTTTCAGCAGCAGAAGCCTAGATCTCAGTGGAATTGAAAAGTTATACTCAGTGTAGTGAAATACCATTCCATCCATTTTGTACTTATGAGAACTTCTGCTTATTTGGGTAAAGTGGCTGAAAAATACACCCTTCTCCAAACAAAGCAGAAAAGCCATAATGGAGACCGTGGAGTCACAGAAGATATACATAGTTCTAATGCTGTGCTATCTGATATGGTAGCCACAAGCCACATGTGCCTACTGATCTCTTGAAATGCGTAGTTTGAAATGAGATGTGCTTTAATTGTAAAATACATAGCAACTTTCAAGGACATAGCATAAAGAAAATCATGCAAAATATCTCACTGATAGTTTTTATTTTGCTTACATGTTGAAATGATAGTATTTTGGATGTATCTGGTTAAGTAAAATATTAAATTAATTTCACCTGTTCCTTTATACTTTTAAAAGTGCAGTTACTATGTAAAATTATATACATGGCTTGCATTATATTTTTAGTGGATAGCAGCGGTCTAATGCAATGCCTAAATGATATCATCTGAGCATCAAATTTCTATAATTTGTCTTTATTTAAATTAGAATGTCAATATTCATTCTGCTCGTGTGGGATATGGATTGCATCCACGAGTATGATGTGCATCTACACACACATCCATATTCATGCAAGTGTGAAGAATCCCATCACCTTTGGAATGAGAGAAATCATCCCAATAAATCCAAAGTTGTTTTCGCACATAGAAATGCTGTTTTTTTTCCTGCATCTCTTTGTTTTAATAAAACCCACAGCCCCAAAGAGCACCATTTGGAATAAGCTACTGGAACAATTTGTTATTTCCTCTCCATGGATTAGAGAGGTGGTACTTGGAGCAGCTTGTTAAAGAGAAGAGCTTGGCCCTTGCCCTTGCTCTGTGTTTAATGATCCTCTCTTCATGTGCCACCTCTCTAATCTGCAGAGAGATAGGTACAAATTGTATCTATAATGTTATATTACTTAACAGTATAATGTATGATAAATCATAGAATTGCATCCCTACCTTGTAATTGGTGAGATGTGTTGCATGAGAGATCCCCTAATTCAATAGAGAGTGGTTGCTCTTATATATAACTGCCTCTCTGAATCAAACCAATTCAGCCCACAAGTGATGAGGGGAGAGTTTAAGCCTTTTTAATTAAAAAAAAGCAAAAATATGACTTAAAATGACTTTATAGGCCCCTGGATTCAAACAACTGCTAAATAATCCTCTATTTGAATGGAGCCACTTCTTTCTTCATTCTGTAGACAGCAGGGATGGAACCATCTGTAGGAAATGGGTACCTGAGAGGACAGACATTTGGTGAATACATGTTATCATATATGGTAATCATCACTTTTAATTTGTTCCCCTTAGCCAGGTGTGTTTATTATTTTTGAAAATTACTGTCTTCCTACTGTTAGCCATACACATATGTTTCATTAGCAACACTTTTTGTTTTAAATCCATTCCTTTTATCTATATAGACTACTCCCTAATTCTTCAGAGTTCTTGTATCATATTTTGTTTTCTCCTCTTATTTCCTTAAGCTTCTGGGCTTATTTTATTTTTTAGCACTGCCTATTTTTGTGGACTCTTTCCCTAACTGCTAACCTTCTTAACTTCCCAAGTGTTAATGGCAAAGCAACCAGCATCAGGGCATTTATTGCTTCAGAAAGATGGAGTACAGGTGATTGTATCTCCACTCCTAAGAAGGCACAGAGGTTCTAATAGCAACATACATCTATACAGAAATAAGAAGGGACAGTGACATCTAGATCAAGATTGTCAATAGTCACAGCTGTGTTCTTGGCCACTGCAAATCTCTGACCAACACTGAATATAATTTGATTACTGACTGTTCAGAAATTAGTTATGAAGACAACTGAAATAAAATTTGACAGGCAAGTTTAATTAAGTCTGTTACAATTGCTATGACTTATACAAATTAGACTGTTCTAGCTGGATGAGGCCATAGACATGACTAATCTTTCAGTAAGAACTGAGGAAACTTGGCTGCAGTAACTAGTACTAGGCTCATCGGTGCCTTGAAGGAGATCTGGTTCTAGAATGAGCTTTCCTGCCCTCAGTCATCCTTCTTTCCATTCCTTCAGAGTCTATCTCAGGAAGTTTCTCTTTAGGAGCTGAATTCTAGGGCTCATTGTTTGGGGCTGAAAAATATCCAATAAAAGTTGTCACATACTTGCTGCTTATATTTTCTATTTATCATTAAGCAAATGAGTGAGATTCTATGACCTGATTTTGCACTTAAATTTTTTTCATATGTTTTTTCTTAAGAAATATAAAATAGATTGTGTGGTCTTATCTTAATTTGATCACTTTCCAAGTCTGACTCTCTGAAAAGAGTAGAAAGGCAGCTTTTTGACATGAGTCATTGATTCTGTCCAAACAGACATAGGAAAATTGCAGCTTAGCACAGTCTACTTGAAAAAGTGGTGGGATGGAGGTGGGGTTGCCTTATGGTTTTCGGTTACATCTGCATTGCTTTTCCTGAAGTCTACAGTTTTACATCTTAGTAAAGAGAAACAATTCATTTGGTGAATAATCTATAATACAATTTCCAGAAGTCACCCTGCCATTTCTCAACTGCCAGATATATTTTATTTTTACTCTGCATGTAACCAAGGAAAACAAGGTTGCAAAATGATGCCAGCTTATGCTTTTCAGCTATGAGATGTCAATAGCCCTTGATTTTGTTGTTGTTGTCACTAATTTCTGCAAGTTCACAAAAAAGTGTCATAAAAACAAATTGCTTTTAAACGTCCTATCGTTATTCATCCAGTATTCTTATGAGAGATAAGAATATATTTGCCATAGTTTTTGAAATCACTTTTAATCACCAATATTCATGCCTGTAGAAAAGGCTACTTAGACTCTATTTTTTATTTTCCTCTCAGTTTTTTTTTTCTTCCTTGTGTTTTCATGCTGACATTTTACTATAAAGTCGCATTTTCATCTAGGACAATGGCATCTTGTTTTTAAAGCAAACAAACACGAGACAATTTGTTTTGAAAATATGTGGGTTGATGACAAAGTCATAAGAATTTCAGAGAAATGTCAGCCCGAGTGTCAGGAGAGCCAGTTCTCATGTGTTTCTTATATGAAAATGGAATTTGGTGCCTTATGTACTGACAGCCTCCACACGGTGCAGAAGTTTCTTTGTTTTTGCTGGGCATTGCTTTCCTCTTTCACTGTAAGCCCACTTGATGATTTTGAAAGATCAATCCTACTTTGCAGTGAATGTGTCTCTTAACCTTTTTCCTAGAAACTGAAACAGCGTATAAGTGAGTCCCACAAAAGGGGGAACTCTATGATGAACGGCAAGGAAGCAAAGGGTTATATTACAGTTCACATAAGAAAGAGCATTTTCACTAATCAGTACCCATATCATACATTTGTAAAAATGACTCCCTGACAGGTGAAAAATCTAATTTTTTTTTGACAGCGTACATTTAATATTAAATCAATCCAACACAACAGTTCCTTTTTTTGCTTTACACAAACTCTCTTTCACCTTTTGATAAACTTTACCCCTGTGAACCAGAGAATGTTTCAGATTCCTACTCTTTTCTGTGTTGCAGCAGTATTTTGAGGGCAATGTAGAGCAGATTCATTTGGCAGAATGTTTTTATATGCATATCAATGCAAAGGTAGGCATTAATGATTTTGAGGATTAAAGGCTCTGTCCGAAACTTTGTAATATGCTGTGAAATACTTGCAGTACGAGTTAGACTCCTGACCCGCTGAGGCCTCTCTGAGGTATTCTATGTTAACCCGATGCATGGAGCACAATAGCGATAAATCTTGAAGCAGATTAAGTAATTTCCCCATAGTGGTGTGTCTATTGGAGTTTCAAATAACCCAGCATGGGGATTCAATTCTTGATACATTTGGAGATTCCAGACTGTATCCCCTCTGTGTAAAAAAAGTTTCCGGCAGGGCAGCAACCTGCACTTTGACCCCCTTGTAAGAGTATAAATTGATGCCCTACTGAGTTCAGTGAATGCTAATTATTTTGCCGCTCCTGAATCCTTAAAAATAAAATAAAAGAAAGACCAAGAAGAAAAGATGGCCCATTTGCATGCTTAAAATATGCCGAAGATCGTATGAAGCGGAAGCTTGAGACATTATGACACTCTCAGGTCTCAGGATGCCGTTGGGGATTTGATTTACTTTTCTATTTTGCTTGGAGATATTCTGGTTTGGCCGAGGCGGTTTTGGCTAGAAAAAAATCTCTGAGGCTCACCAGAGAAGGTGTTCATGAGCATCAGTACCCCAGGGCAGCCAGAAAAGTATGTGCAAGGCTCAGAGGGGCCTTGTGATAGCAGTGGCTCTCCATGGGAGCCATCTTGAATTCAGCAGTTTAGTAGGGGAGAAAGTTTTCATTGTGTCTTCTCAGTGCCAACACCTTTGTGAGGTAAAGGTCAGATCTACATAATGAAACAAAAGCAGAGCCAGGTTGGGGAGAAGGGGACTTGTTTAATCCAGGAGACCAACAAACTTTGGAGATTTGATTGAAAACCCAAATGCTTCCCTGGGAATAAGCATCTAATTAGTATGGAAAATCTAAATGTGCCCTTGACTTTTTTGTTCCTTTCTACAAATGACAAGTCCTCTCATTAAACACATTTTAAAAAGCAGAAACTATGGGCTTGAGCAGAACACTATATGGCCCACTCATTTCTCTACTCCTTTGAAGAAGGGAGCTGTGGGCAATATTGTCATCAGAGGGAAAGAGCACTTGGCAATATCATGCTGATAGCACGTTAAGAAAAATCAACAAGAGAAGTATAGCTTGGGAGACCATACCTCTAGAAGCTCCAACTGCTCTCTGTTTCCCAGATCAAACCACAGTGTCTTTCTAGTGGCCAGTCCATTGGAAGGAAGCAGGAGGGGCAGTGTGACTCTGCAGCCCAAGCAAAGAGGAAATGTGCTGCCAGTATGTGTGTGGCCAGTTGTATGCATGTGTGTCATTGTGGGCGTGTGCATGTGTGTGAGGGGTGTATGCACACGCATTTGCATGGGGAGCATGTGGACATATAGATACATACGTATGTGTGATGGGTGTGCAGGTTGTGTGTGTGTATGTCTGTTTAAAAAAAATTATATACATGACCCATGATTTGATAAAATAACGTCCTCCCTCTGCCTCTCGTACAGTCTTTGACTCCTTGCTCTTAGTTACTGCAGTTTGTCACCATGAAAAACAAGAAAAAGAAGAGCTTACCGCTTCTTAACGGTGATAAGATGAAAATACAATTATTCCCTTTGTGATTTTTGATTCGGTCTAGGAATCTACTCCTGCACATTAAGTTGGGGAAACAGGAGTGTTTGTTGCATGGATCTGAGTCAACACGATGCTTAAATAATGTGCCCAACTCCCCTTATTTCCCATGACTTTCTTACTCTTTTGCCAGCTAAGAGGTCTCACCATCTCAGTGATTCTCCACTGAAGCTCTTTCCTCCTGCTAACACTTTCCTCTTGGAGTTTTCTAACATGGTCTGCATTTCTTTTTCTTCCTTATGTGTGTCTCTGATTTACAAATAATGTAGTAAAAGTTCAATATCCTAGAACCCTAGACCTCAGGCTTGGAATCATGGAAACTTAAAGCTGAACGGGACCTTGAGGATATTCTAATTCAGTTCCCTTATTAACAGATGAGCATGTGTAGAGCGAATTCCAGAGGGCAGCTGGCTGTGGATCTGAGTATTCAAGCAATGGCATAGGGTTGACGTGGACATTTCACTAGAAGTTGTGACAATCTATGTCATGGCAATGACTGGAAACAATGCAAAGGACATTTCCTTTGGGAGATTAAATGTGGTAACTCACATTTGTGAAAGTTCTTTGTGAGCTATAATGTGGTAAATGCATGAAATGTAGGATGATTATCTCTGTTTTTTCTTTTATAACTAATAATGTACTAGGTGAAAATTGTACCATAACTTTTGAGAGTATAAAACCTAGTGAGAACTGAAAAGTCTAAGTGCATATTCCAAGGAAGCTCTCTACTGTGTCTCAAAATTGTTTAATATTTACTTTGTAGAAAGTTGCTTTGAGCACTCATCCCTTTAGACAAGAAGGAATCGTTCATACGGTTACAGAGAAAAAGCACTGGGTGGCAGGTCTGCAGGCCCACATTCCATTCTTGCTTTAGATTTTTGCCATATTTATTCACTTGATGACCTGAATGACCATTAATTATTTAACCTAAGTAGAACTCATCATTTTCTTTTATGGAAAAGTGATCTCCACCTATTGCTATGACAGCGAATGAAACTATCAAGTGTTCATTTGCCCCAACCAGAAATGTGGAAAGCATGCTTCCCTCCTCTTTCTTCCTTACCTCCTCCCACTCCATCACCGGGGTCTGTCAGACTTACTGCTGTATATCTCTTCAGTATCCCCACTGCTATCGTCCACATCTTCATCTCTCACCTCGTTTTAGTTTTAAGTGGTCTCCCTTTCTCCAGCCTTGCACTTTTCTCCTTCAAGTGCTAGCCACATTGATCTTATAAATTTTAAATTTGATTTGCTCACTCCCCTGTTTAATACTGTAAATGACTTCAGAATGCCCTAAGGAGGAAGTTCAAAGTTGTTATCTCCGTCTACAGGCCTTTCTTGACATGGCCTCCTCCGACTTTCCAGTCTCCTCTCACTTCAGAGCCCACCCTCCGGTCTGCATGATCCTATTGTGTTTCTTTGGTGCACCATCTTACCTCTCACCTGCGAGTTCTCACACATGTCATGTCCTTGGCCTAATACCTAAGAGTGAGCTCTTCTTTCCACCTCTGTTATCTTCATATGCTTAAATCCATTTTATCTTTCAAGTCTCAGCTTAAATATTCCTTTGTCTGGCAGCCTCCTATGATTGTTCCCCTCTCAGGTTGCCAATATCTCTCTACTTCTATTAGAGCACTTATCACAAATCATTAAACAGTCTGTGGTTCCCCACAATTCCATAAATTCCCTGAGACTAGGGACCAAGTATGTATAATTTTTATGTCTCCTGGTTTTACTCCAGTGCCTCATATGTAGGATGTGCTCAAATAAACGTATGTTGAATAAATGAATGCATAAATGTCAGTGACTTATTATGTGACCTTGAACAAGTCACTTATCTTATTTGGGACACTATTTTCTTCATGAGTAGCATGAGAACACTGAATTAAAATGACATGAAGGTGGCTTCCAGTTTTAAAGTTATAAGAGTTTATTTTTATATGTTTGTTAACATGCAAGAAATGTAATAGAAATTTGAAAGTAGCTATGAGTGAGTGATACGTTTCTATTTTTGATTTGAGCTTATACCTTTAAAAAGTTTGTAATCTTTGTTCACATCTGGATCAGTACTCTCTACCTCATGATAAATATCTTTCTAATGCAGTCAATGAATGGTCACCATTAATGCCCGAGATCAAGAGTAGTTTGCACCCTGACAATGTGGGGATTTGTTGGCTTTGTGGACATATGAAAGAAACTGCAAGAAATATGTTTTTCTTGAATAATTTGGGTCCAATCTAAAAGAGAACAAATGGCTCAGAAGGAAATGCATTTTCATTCTTTATCCAGGTTAATGAAATAGTTGCTTGAATGTAGTGGACTAAAGATGGGAGTCGGTCAATATGTCTCAACTACTTTGAACCTTTGGAAGTTGAACCATCAATATTTATATGGTGGCTAAGTCTTAGGTCTTTAATTTCACTTCTAAATGAGAAAATGTAGTGTATCTCAATGAGTCTACAGATTATCCATGTGAGGAAGCAGTTGACCTGAGGTAGTTCTGATGGCAAAGAGAAGCAGCAAGGTATTTGAGTGTAAAATATGCAGAGAAGAAATTTTTGAGCTTTTTGTTCTTAGTTTTTGGATGATCCCAAAGGTAAGAAATGCACATAATCTGCTGTCAGAGAGAGCCAGTTTGGGGCAACCATAATGCAACAGACATAGATACCACATTTCCTCCCCAGAGAAGCTGAGAAAGGGTCAAAGCATTATACTGGGAGAATGATCCAATTAAATACCAATATGAAGCCAGCATGCTATGTGCCCAAAAAACAAAGCTAGCTCTGCATTCTTATCAGTGTCTCTTTGAAGACACCTTCAAGCTTGACCCTGTAGTCATTGTCTTTGCTCCTCCTGATTCAGAAATATAACTTACTTTCCAAGTTTTTTGTCCTTGACTTTTTATTTTATTTTATTTTTTACCATTTTCTGTCTTCCTGTGCTTATGTTTTAACATATCTGCTCTGTGGTATTGTGGTACTGGAATTAAACACTCTACATCTAGGATTATTTTTCCAATTTACTGCCTTCTGGGACAAGAATTTATTCCTTAGACTTCCTGCCAATCTGCAGTTGCTAGTAAATGATATACTGGTTTAAAGATTTGGATACTTTAGATGGCGAAAGAAAATCACAAAAGAAAAATGATTTTGATCTGAGACTGAAATTCAGACAAAAGACTGATGGTGGTGTTTGAGTAGACAGTGTATCAGCATGTCTCTATGTTAGGTAGAAGTACCAGCTTACAGCAAGCAGGAGAGAACTCAAGAACAAAATAAAACTAGGCCTACCTCTGCTTATTCAAATACCACCCACAACTTTCTGGGAGAAGAACATATGCAGAGCATATTTGAAAACATTATAAGGCATGCATAAAGTACAATATTAGTCAATTTTATATGCTCAGTTGCATGAAATCTGTGTGTTTAAAAAATATAATAATTTGCATTTCATGGCTTTTGATAACCTCAGGAGTGCACTTGAAATTCAGCACATGCCCACAGCACCTCCCAGCTCACCCCATTTTTAACTGAAGACCAATGGTTTCTATTAAGGGATCAGGCAGGGCCTCTGACAAGCCAGTCAATAACTATGTGAGGTTACTTCATTAATGCTATAATGGTTGATAGAGTGAGCGGCAAAAAACAGGTTCCTGACAGCAGCAAATGAAAATGATAGAGATTCCTGAAGCAATGCGCCTTTCCTTTGTCATTGTCTTTTGCTTCGCTTATTCAAAATGTGGCATTTATGTATTCAGTCTTGATGAATGTTGCAGGCTTTAAGTACTTTTTCCATCTCTAATGCAGTGCCGATTGCACATTGTTCTCTCTCTCTCTCTCTCTCTCTCTCTCTCTCTCTCTCTCTCTCTCTCTCTCTCTCTCTCTCTGCCTCCCCCTCGCTCTCCCCCTCTCCCCCTCTCTTCCTCCTCCCTCTCTCTCTTTTTTTTTTTTTTTCCTATAAC
Source organism: Balaenoptera musculus (assembly GCF_009873245.2). NCBI lineage: Eukaryota > Metazoa > Chordata > Mammalia > Artiodactyla > Balaenopteridae > Balaenoptera > Balaenoptera musculus. The sequence goes on from NC_045797.1 coordinate 39,812,435, forward strand.
CTCTGCTGTCAAGGCACTGCAGGCTGAAGGGTTGCAGGCACTGGCTAAATAGCTTTTGTGCTATAAATGGTGAAGGTGATGGGACAATGCATCATAAGCGCTGGCTGGGTCATAGAGCAGAGAGGGTGGTGGGAGCCGGTGCAGCTAAGATGGTGTAAGTCCCCCTGGCCCTGCCATTCTCTTTCCTTTATTTAGAAATCAAGTGGAAATCCCCAAGGAAAGTAAAGACATCACTGTGGAGTTCAGACAGGGATGCAACTGGGAGAAGAAAGCTCCCTGCAGGTGAATCAAGAAGACAAGTCGCATGACCATGTTCAGAACCGTGCATAGATCTGGGGAGGGTACACTGACATGAATGTCTAGCTTCTCAAGGCTGGGTTTTTTTCCAGTTTCTAAGTGCCCTGATGGGCTGCGTTCTGATCCTTGAGGGGACCATGTACTCTGTTTGGATGAGAAGAAATACAAGGTGACAGGTCTCTGGCATCAAGGAGAGGGAGCTTTAGTGCAGCCAGAGTGGGAGGTACAGGCGCTTCCCTGATGCTGCTGGGTACCTCCTTTGAGGAGGGTCATAGTCAGGCTAAGAATAGACACACAGGGAAGCCAGAGTTGAGAGCTTCTTGGTGCCCATTCTGATGTGGTTTTTTTTAGCACAAATAGGCCAGATTTACAATAGCCCCTTGCACCTTTGGGAGCTTGAGAACTGTGAGCCATTTTGGAGGGAGAAATGTAAAAATCAACTGATAAATACATACATTTGAATTTCAACAGCCTTCACCAGGGAATTAATCTGCTTTGTGGGATGCTTGGCTTTAGCTGGCAGAATATCAGAACAACATCAACATGGTCAGGGACAAGGAAGGCAGGAATGAAAAATGTGATGGCCTCATACAACTTGGGTGGCAGGACATAGCTTCAAATTGCCACCATGTGTTTTCAGAACTGACTCAGATTCTTTGTGAAGGAGACTGTACCCAAATATAAACAAACCAACCAACCAACCCACAATTAGATGCATAATTGTAATCTGGATGTACAGGTGACTACTTGGCCAGAAGCACCTTAGCAGAAAGGACTGACCATTATTTTTCTGTGGTTCCATCACAGAATGTGGTGGTGCTCTTCTATCTTTGTTTACTACAGAGGGTCAGAGCAGTAGTTCCTGCCTAACTGAATATTGAGCTGTCCTGAACTACATAGTATTTTGTTCTGAGTAGCCTCCGTTACTTTGGTAATTACAAAATTCTGTATTCATTGTACCTTTTTCCCCCTTTGGTCTTTACCAACTACTTACATGGTAGATTTTATTCTCTCTTTTTGGTAAATGCTATGGGTTGAGTTGTACTGTCACCCATATTCATATGTTGAAGTTCTAACCCCTAGTACCTCAGAATATGACTGTATTTAAAGACAGGGTCTTTAAAGAGGTAATTAAGATAAATTAAAGTAATACAGGAAGAGAAAATTAAGACATAGACAGGTATAGACTGAAGCCCATGGGAAGACATAGGGAGAAGATGGCCATCTACAAGTTAAGGAGAAAGGCCTCAGAAGAAACCCTGCTGACAACTTGACCTCAGACTTCTAGCCTCCAGAATTGTGAGAAAATAAATTTCTGTTGTTTAAGCCACCAATCCCCTATCATCTGTCCCCAGTGATCAGCATTTTAATGAAATAAGTACATTCTCTCAACCTGTGTTTTTGATTTTTACTTATAAGTTAGGGATCTATAAATAATATGTACAATTAAATTGTGTAGTTTGAAAAGTTCACATACATAAAACACTTCATATTGTTGTGATGTTCCATAACCTGCTTTATTTCACTCTGCATTATAGTGTTAACATGTTTTGATAAATATAGAAATAATCTGTTCATTTTATCTGCTACATAGTACTCCATTGTATAATTATACCACCATTCATTTATCCTTTCCCCTACTGAAAGAATTTGGATTATTTCTATTTTTTTTTAGAGTAATGAACAGTACTGCCATGAATATTCTTACAGGTGTTTTCTGGAGCACAGTATGGGAAATCTCTAAGCCATATTCTCAGAATAGGAATTAACTGGGTCATAGCATATTTTCAACCTAACTATGTATTTTCAAATTGCTTGTCCAAATAATTATAACAGCTTCTCCTCCCAGCAACAGAATATGAACATTCCCATTTTCCCATAACCTTACCAACACTTAGTATTGTCTGGATTTGTAATTTTCTTCTAGTTTGACAGGAGTGAATGGTGTCTCATGGTTGTTTGGAGTGCCTTCCTAACAGGCTATTATTTATAGAGCCCTTATCAAATACCAGGTTCTATACTATTTGTTTTAGATCTTATTTAATCTTTACAACCCTTGTATGAAGTTGGCATGGTTACTATCACCTGTATTTTGCAGAGAAGGAAACTGAAGCTTAGCATGATTAAGTAACTTGCTTAAGGCCAGACGACTACCGAGTGATTAAACAAGGATTAGAATTTATCTGATTCCAAATCCCGTTGCATTAGTTTGGATTTCCTCAAAAGCAAACCCTGAGACAAAGGACTTGGGTGCAGGTAGTTTATTTGGGAGCTGATCCCAGGAAGCACACATGAGATTTTAGGGCGAGTCAGAAAAGGTTAGGGGAGTCAGTACAGGGTATAGTAATAGGCAGATTGCCACTGTGGGGAATTGGGGCTCCATCTTTCTGGGGATCCTTTGAGGGTTGGTGCGCTTAGATTATTTCATCTAGTTATGAAGAACCTAAGGGTATTCCTTCTCTAACTCCCATTTCTCATTGATTGGGTTTGCGGCTGCTCTGCCTAAGGTCTGACCAAGTTCCCCCAGACCAGAGAGAGCCCTCAGTCAGAGAAGCAGTGAGATTTAGGTCCTTGAGAATATCCACCACGGCTGCAGGGGAACATAGAGGTGGGCCACATGTATGGGGAGTGGCATCAATGCCCACCCTGTCTCCAGCTACACTGCCACCTGCTAAAGCAGGAGAAATCTCCGCACCAGCTTCTCCCTCTCATGACCTAAGGAGAAGCAACCACATTTTAATCTCTGCACTGTGGGGTTGATTTATAATTGATGAGACTTTACCTACAGAAGTGGATGTACGGTTTTACACTTCATCAAAATCGTCTAACTTGCTATGTGATGGATTTTTGGGGGGTCACATTTATTCTTTCTTGGTTTTAATTACTTTGTATGTGATAACAAGGCTCATCACGTACTTTTGATAAAGTGGGGAAAATGTCAATTTCCTCACTTCTTTCTTGTGAAATATATAAAATAAAACTCATCTCTAACTCTGGAGTGGTTCCTATAATTATCAGGATGCATTTTTCACTCTACAAAAGCTTCAATAAGGTCATGGATATAAAACTGGCCCATAAATAAAAATTTCACCAGAAATCAGACTGGAAACAATGAAAACAAGGCAGTGTGTTTAAAAGAAATAATAATAGTCACTTAGATTTGTATAGTTCTTTGGGGTTTCAAAGCATTTTCATGTTATTTCACCAGAACTGCCTAACAAGAAAGTAATGTGTGCTGAGATCTCATTATTCCTTCTTACAGATATAAAAACAAATGCTCAGAATGGTAAAAAAGGCTTTGCCAGGGTGACTTAGTGAATCGGTGACCATGGTTGAACTTGAACTCTGGACTGCTAAAACCCAATCCTTTGCTGTTCACCTACATCAGTTTTTCAATATGCAGTTTATAGACAACCTGCATCAAAATTGCTGGGTTTATTTTTTAAATGGCCAAGTCCTAGGCCTTACCTCAGAGGACAGGTGTCTGTTCCAATCGCCTGGATATCCATTTGCAAAGGTGAAAGCCATTTTGGTGAACACGTGTGTTGACCCTTGGATGTCATGATGATCATGATATCCTCACCACCCCTAGAGATGGTCTGGGGAGCATACAAGCCACCCACGATCTGCTCCCCAGGCTCAGGCAGTGTCTTCACACAAGCAGACGACCCTGATTTTCACAGCAAAATGTTTTTGTGCCCACCCATAGTGGTGGTCATCGTGTCGATGTGAAGAAGCCAGAATTGCTCCAGGAGAGAGAACATATTTGTGGTCATCCTTTCCTTGCCAATAATATTTTTAAACAAAACAGATTTACCCCCAGACATACAGACAGGCTGATTCATGCAATCTGGATAACCCTTTACTTTTTTCTTCTCTCTCTCTTAAAAAATTAACAAATGAGCCCCAACAGCATGTCAAAGAATGACTTATTGTGGCATTGACGAAGCGTCGCTTAAGCGAGTTTTAAATACTTCCTGTAAATCTTCTAGTGTTTTAAGAGGCCAAACTGTTCAGTTTTATTTTCTCTGCCTATCAGAACTCCACTGTGGTTAACATGTTCTCTAAAACCTTTTGGGGGTAGCCTGAACTGAGTTCTGCACCATCAAAATGAACCAGAGATGAGATACTCATCATACTCCCTTGATTTCCAGGATTATTGCCAGAGGCTGTGGCAGCTGTCCAGTTGAGAGATGATTGGGGTTTAGACATTGAGGAGGCAGTGGGGGTGGTCAGAAGGAATTTGATCCATATACATTTTGGAAGTAGAGCCAACAGGATTTCCTGATGGATTGAGTGTGAGGCAGAAGAGAAAAGGAAGGTCAAGGATGACTCCCAAGTTTTCTCCCTGAGCCACTGAAATGATGAAACTGCAGTAAACTGAGATGGAAGAGGCCATGGATGATGCAAGTTTTGTGAGTAAGATCGGTTTGAGACGTTTTATGTTTGAGACAGCTCTTTGACATCCAGATGGAGATGTCAGTAAACTCTTGGATTTATGAGTCTGGACTTTGGGAGACAAGTCTGGACTGAAGATATAAATTGAGGAATCATCAGCATAGAATTCAAATTGAAAGCTGTAGGACTACAACTCACTGAGAGAGTGAGTTGTAGAATGAAAAGAGGAACCAGGACTAAACCCTGGGGTATTTAGTAGAGGTCAGGAAGACCAGCCAGCCACATTGACTTGGAAGAAACAAACAGCGAGATGTGTGATATTTTGAATGTCAAGGAATAATGGATACTGAGGCAGAACAAATGACTTCCTGTCAAATTCTGCCGATAATTGACCACTGGATTTAGTAACACGGAAGTCGTAGGTGACCTTTCAAGAGTAGTCTCTATGGATAAGAGAGGCAAAAGCCAGCTTGGAATGTGCTGAAGAGATGAGAGAGGAGAGGAACTGGTGCCTGCATTCACTTGCTTCCTATTTAACATCTCACTTGCACCCTTAACTCCAGAGGGTTGCCTCTCTGTCATGCTAGTCCAGCATCTTGGGCACATGGTCCTAAGACCACGAATTTAACCAGTTGGATAGAATGCCAACAACCTGCAAAGGACTCAAAAGGACCAGTTTTCACCAGTCTGACAACTTGTAGCCAGCATGTAGAAGTGCTCCCCTCTGTTGTGGGGAAGATGATTATAATTGGTCCCAAAATAGCCTATTCGGCACCCAGCACAGTGCCTCATACATAGTAAGTATTTAATAGCTTTTTTGTGGTCTGAATGGATTTGTAAGAGAATGAATGTGCTTGGGTATATTTGGAGCAAATTATCTATGTTTGGTCAATTTTCTTTTTCAAATAAAAGATCTACAAATGATTGCTAGCAAAAATAAATAAATAAAGCCAGGGTGGGAAAAAAAAACCTTGTTTGAGACAAACACATTGTGTCCTGAAAGATCTATTCTGTCCTGCCAGCAGTCTCATTGGCTGTGATTTGTATATTAAGAAGATTTTAATTGCTCAGGTAAGTGCCTGCACCTGCTAAGACATTGTGTATTAGAGCACTTTATTCTAATCTTTTACAATACAGGGCACACTTCACCCATAAAATTATTCTCTGCACAATTATCACTCCATTTTGCTGAGGTAGAAAGTGCAACTTAACACTTTGGGTTTCACGCATTATTATTAAAATCATGGAAATTAGGATCATTGGGTAAAGCTTGTGCAGTTAACTGCTGAATTGCCCCCGTCCTTTCTGCTCCTCTTTTGCTTGCACCAATGAGCAGGATTTGAGTGAGTTTGTTTGCTGGATTGTTTTCATGGGTCTCAGGGAACATGTGAGCTAGCTGGTTTTCTTCTTTATTTTTAATATATATATATATATATATATATATATATATATTTCTGATTAGAAAAGAATTGCAAAAGGAAAATTAAAAATAATTACATGTAGAAAGTATTGGAAAGTTTAGAAAATACAGGGAAAAACACAAAAAGATTCATAATCAATCATTATTGATGTGATTTTGATATGCTTTCTTCCAGTGTATATATAAATATAGAGACTACCTAAAGCACAAACACACACTCTCACACATCCACAGAAGCACACAATTTCAGGTTGGCATAGAAGCAAAAGAGTGGTTACATTTTTCTTTTCCTAAGATGAACTACAGCAGAGGTTGGCAAACTACAGCCTGCAGGCCATCCTGCCTGTTATCATAAGTAAAGTTTTACTGAACACAGGCGTGCCCCTTTGTTTATGTATCATCTATGGCTGCTTTCATGCTACAACAGTAGGTGGAGGTGAGCAGTTGCAAAAGAGACCATAAGGCCCACAAAGCCTAAAATGTATACTGTTGGCCCTTAATGGAAAAAGGTCTGTTGACCCTGAATTACTACGGCAACATTTTGCCACATACCTTGCCCTGACCACCAGGTGCCTTGTTGCTGCTGTTGCTGCCATGTCACTTCAGTGATTGCATTATCAATTTATTTGGTGGCAGCACTTAGATATGGTGTCTTAGTTGTGGTGTGGTTTGACCCAGCTCATCTATATTACATACCCACTCTAGGGTGATGTCTCATTTCTTCACCCATTTTTTACCCCAGTTTCCTGAGGTTTGTTAGTGCCCTGACTGCTGTGCTCCCAGTAGTGTTAATCTGGGGATGATGCCAGACCCTGCCTTCTCCTTTTCCTAGAACATCAATTATCAAACTTCAGTGTGCCTTAATATGCACCCCTAAAGATCCTGAGTCAGTGGGTCTGGGATGGAGTGTGGGAATCTGTATTTCAAACAAACATCCCTTGGCAATTCTGATGTAGGTGGTTTATGCAACCTCATTTGGAAAATATTGCCTGAGGCTATTTCTCTTCTCTCCACCTGCCCTACCAAACTTATCTGCACTCCCTTCCAACCATGTAGGGCTTTGATCTTGGTTAGGAATTGAAAAATCCATTAGGAGTTAGAAGGTTAACATGTAGTAGTTTCTAGGCAGTATGCTTTCATTCCATTATGACTTCCGGGAGGCAAAGCCTTAACTGAGAAAAGTAGTTTTTCTGAAAATTTCAAATCAGTGGTATGTCAACATAGGAGAAGTCTAGACAAGTGGGTCTTTAGATGTCCCTAAAGTATGATCATGAAATTTGTACTTGGGCCAACCCCGTTGAACACTGACTGTTTAATAAGCGCTATATACATTTGTGAGCTGTCCTAGATACTAAGCAAACAAAACAAAGCAGTGAGTTGACACATAAGGCAAATCTTCATTGGTCAGAAGTAGTTAATATTCCTCTTACTTTCTGTGGTTCATATTTTCTTTCATTTCATCCATTAGCTTCTATTTTTCAACAATGAAACCCTCAAAACCTCTTTGGACACAATACAGACTCTGTGTGAACACTGATTTGTAGTTATAACAGTGTTATTTGGATTACTAATGGAATAACTTTTTTTTTATCAAAGGCCTAAATAAGTTTCCTGTTTGAAAATTTCATTTCTGTGCATTGACCGCAAGTATTAAATGAAATGGTTTCTTTTCTTCTCTAACTCATGAGCATGTCTTTAATATCTATTATAGATTTGTAAGGACTATAAGCCCTCAGGTTAATATGTCATTTTCACCATTCCCCTTTCCTTAGGCAGCATAGCCCTGGAAAGCAGTCATTTGAACAATTACTATTTTTTGAGAACCTGAGTATACCCAGTACTGGTTTAGGCATAATGGGGGAATACAAATGTGCCACAAAGCATAGTTTCAGTTCTAGAATTGCTTATAATATGATTAGTAAGAAAGATAATTAGGTAACTTACAATTGGGGCACAATTCAGGGCATAGAAGTAGACCCTTGGTGTTCAATGTTTTAACATTAATCATTCAAACAATAAATATTTATTGAACACTTACTATGCGTAGGTACTATACTAGTAGTGAACAAGAGAGGCAAAATATAAGTTCCCTTGCCCTTAGGGAGCTTATATTCTAGTGGAGATGACAGAAAATAAACAATAGTATGGGGTCATAAATGCTCAGGAGCACAAGAATAAAGCAGAAAAGGGGGTCAGAGAATGTGTCTTTAGGGGTTAGAGGAAGGGATGGCGGTCAATCTATTTGTAAGCTACTCTAAAGGCTCAAAAATTGAATCTCATGAACTTTGAGATGAATGCTTAGATCCTAGCCTTTAATGCTCCTAACTCAGCATCTCAAGGCTGCTGTGTTGTTCTGGAATCCTCTTCAAGCAGGCAGAAATTCTAATCAAGATAAAAATCCTTATTTCTTTACAAAACGTAGTCTTAAAAGAGAAGGTGTAATTCAATGACATAAAGACATATGGGAATCTATGAATATAAGTACTTATCTCAGTTCTGGGGGAAGGGTCTGGAGGCTTTTCTGGCCAGAATTTTGCATGTTTTGCTCCTTATCGTCTGATCTCAGCTACTGAGGGAGGCCTCTCCTGACCACCCACCTAAATCATTCCCATCACCACATACCTGATGCCACTTAATTTGTTTTCACAGCACTTATAACTAATTGAGATATATATATATATACCTGATAACTGATATCTTTCTTACTAGAAAGTCCCCAAGAAAGTAAGGAACTTGTTTGTTTTGGCCCTTGCATAAAGTAAGTTCTCAAAACACGTTTGTTGAATGAAAGAAGACTGCCAAGAGTTAGCTATATGCAACCACAGGCAAGAAAGAGAAAACTCTTCCCAACCATTTTACCCTCAAAAAATTATCTCAACCTAATTTAAGATTCTAGTTCACTTTTTTTTTTTTTTAATTATTAGCACCTTTAATTATTATTTATTTATTTATTTGGCTGTGTGGGTCTTTGTTTCTGTGCTAGGGCTTTCTCTAGTTGCGGCAAGCGGGGGCCACTCTTCATCGCAGTGCGCGGGCCTCTCATATTGTGGCCTCTCGTTGCGGAGCACAGGCTCCAGACACGGCAGGCTCAGTAGTTGTGGCTCACGGGCCTAGTTGCCCGGTGGCATGTGGGATCTTCCCATACCAGGGCTCGAACCCGTGTCCCCTGCATTAGCAGGCAGATTCTCAACCACTGCGCCACCAGGGAAGCCCTGTAGTTCACTTTTTAAAAAAGAATAAGTAACTTATTTTAATTTGCAGTAATTCACTAATTTGGAATAATCCCAAATAGAACACTTCTTATTAGTGACATTTTAAAATTATCTAGTTAGTTTCCAGACAGATAAATATATTTTCATTTTATGAGCCCATTGTAGAAAAAGCTGTATTTAGGCAAAATTCCCCATTTTCCTAAAAACTAATGTGCTTGCATCTTTTTTCTACTTAAATGTACCTTGCAAATGATTGTTTCCCTTTAAGTAACCCAATTTTATGTGTATCATTTGAAACAATTGTTTTTCTATACTATGAAATAATTGAAGCAAATGGAGAAGTATACCGAATAATATAATATGCATCTGTGTGCTCACCAACCAGCTTTGTCAATTCTTAACATTTTTCCATATTTGCTTCATATCTATATTTTAGATAAATAAGCATTTCAGATACAGTTGAAACCCCTTGAATAATTCTTTTTTCTCATTTCATTCTCCCCTTCCCAGAGGAAATTTAACAGGCATCTTTTACTTAACAAACTTTAAAATGAATCAATGTTTTTACACTTCAAAAAAGTACAAGTATCTTAGCCTTCTAAAGATCTTTCTGTGTCCATTTATCTTGTATATTATGTCATATTTTAGTTCTGCTTTATTTTTATAGCATTCCAATTAATCATTTTTATAAATATTGACCGATGCAGCCAATGCTTATTTATTTCTCACATTTTCTTTCTCTTAATTGTTTTTCATCTTAAACCTTACTTCTGTGTTCAATTCCTTCTTCCTGATGAATATTCTTTAGTAGTTCTATCAGTATGCTCTCAGTATTTGCCTGAAATATGATAGTTTAATTGGGTATAGAATTATAATTTGACAACTTTTTCCTCTCAGCACTTAGCAACTGCTATTCTATTATTTCCAGTTTGTTTGATCTGGAGAAATCTTTGACACTCTACCTAATAATAGGTAGGGTCTATGACTCTTTGCCTTGAATCTTAATGGTCACTGTGACTGTTTGATTAATGGAATATGGTGAAAGTGACACCTTGCCAATATGTGGGCCTAGGCCTTGAAAGATTGGCAGTTTCCATGTCTTTCCTCAGAGAATTCTCACTCTCAGGGAAGCCAACTTCCATCTAAGAAATTTGATACTGAATGCTGTGAGGAAGCCCATGTGAGTCACATGAAAGATTGCACAGAACCAGTCATCTCGGGCCAGGTGACAAACAGGGGTAAAAAAGCCATCTTGAACATTTAATCCCCTGCTGATGTGATGTAGAGAAGATCTAAGGCCACAAGCATAAGGCCCCAATCTCATTGTCCCAGTCTTTTCCAGCTATTCAAGATACCCTAGCTGAGGCCTGAACCATTGTGGGGCAGGGAATAGCTGTCCATAATGTGCTCTGCTCAAATCCTGATCCATAAAATCATGAGCATAACAGAGTGGTTGTTGTTTTACATGATTTGAGGTGATTTGTTACAAATTAATAGGTATCTGGAATATCTAGAATTAGCATTTTCTCTTTACAATATTTAGATCATATTGGGAAATTATACATTAATTAGTATGAAGTATTGTTTAATGTTTATCTTCCCCCAAAGAGTATATTCTATGAAAAGTAAACAGAAAACATACTTTGTTTTACACTTTATTCTCAGGGTATAGCCCATATAGGTGCTCAATAAATATTTGGTGAATGAATAAATATTTTGAAAATTTTATAATTCTTAATTTTTGTACTAATTATTCTTTATTATGAAGTCTTTTCAAAAATTATTTTTACAGTGTTGTTTATCTGGGCTTCTGTAATCCACTAAGAAAAATCAATTAAAATAATAGATGGAAAAAGCTCCAAAAATCCAATTTAATATGCAGGTGCAAAATCAGTTTCTTTTTATGTTTGTAAGGCTTAGTTGTACCTTCTGTACTGATGATTTTCCTGGCCATATAGGCCGGAAGTAGTCAATGAACAAAATAAGCTAGATTGAGCAGATGAGTACACATTGAAAAGTTTAGGGTTTAAATTTAAAGATTACTTAATCACTTTTATTCTGAAATCTGGGAAACATCAGAATGCTTCCCCGAAATGGGCCCTGGCTCCACTATGTAGGATGTGACAATGTGGCTACTTCACGGTTTCCTGACATCTGTTGCTTCATGTCTTCATGGACAGCTGTTGGAAGTGTGATCTGTATAGTCTCCTTGTCACTTGGTTATTTCTGCTTTCACCCTCCAAAGATAAATAATTCCTTTGTAATGAGAGCCTCTTGAAATAGAGTTTGGGGAAAGAACTGTTTGATTATTTTTTCAGACCCCAATATGTCCTAGAAATTAAAGTCAGCTTATATAGACACATAAAATAAAATAACAAGATGCATTTTAAAAGATAGAGAAAGGAGAAAAGGAAGAAAGTAGAAGAGTAAAATAAAGGGCAATAAAATGGTCCTGATATAAGATTCAGAAAACTCAAACCATAATGACTTTTCTTCTGGTGTTTGGTGGGCCAACATTTGTCCCTAAGCATCACAAGAAAGGGGAAGCTGGTCAGTTATGTGGTTCAAGTGTCCACAAATATGAATGTAAATCAATTTTTCAGAAGTACAGTTTCCAACAGTTTTTCTTGGTTCCCATACCATACAGTAATTTTCCCAGGTTTTTCATAAAGGGGACCCAAAAGGAGGAACAAAATAGTTTCCACTGAACTGTACTTTAGACAGCATTTAGGAGAGCTATAAGCAATTGAAGAATTCAGAAGAGAATAGGTTGCTTTCATATTTGGATTCCTACTATTAACAGTGGCAGGCAAATAGTAGAAGCTTATAAATATTCCTTACTTGTATGCAAAAAAGAAAAGAGAAAGAATTTGAGATTTATTGATCATCTTAACAGAAAGTTCTCTGAAAGAGAAACTTTCTTCCAAGGACCTGATGTGACATCTGGCACCACTTCCATCACCATTCATACCAGGGTTGCTATGGAAAGAGCATCCTGTCTTGAGGACAGTGATGGACACCACTGAGAGTTAAGTAAATATTAATTGCATAGAATTGAGAATGCTATTGTGGGTTTAGACGTCTTGGAGGAAATGTCTGTGTAGCTTCTGTAATCATCATTGAGATCCTGAGAACTTGGGAGGCAAACAGTAATAGCTGGTACTGTGAACTTATATCGCCTCCCTACTACACAGGGCAACTGGCCAATCTTTTTACTTTATGCCTTTGGTCTTCTAATTCCCTCACCTTGAGCTCTGTTTAATAGTATAAATTTCAGGACTGGACCATTTTTTTCCTACTTTCTTCTTCAATTCTGGATTAAATCATAAAATATCTATCTATATTCAGTCAATATTAAAGCTTACTTTTGCAAGTCATAGTTTTCTTCTCTTTACCAACCTTTATGTACACCAACAATAATTATACTGTGGCCTGAAAGACCACGTATCATTGTAATGGTTAAAGTCAGAGAAGAAAAAGGGGGGGTGCATAAAAATGAGGCTATAGTATTCTTTGCTGTGTTGCAACTGTTCACCTATAGGTTATGTGAGATGCCCAAAGGTGAAGCCAAGTCACAAAAATAGGTTTGCTTTGTTACACACTGCTCCACCCTCGGAAGCATATTGCTTCAATTAGAACAATGCTACGCAATTTGTGTTGGTAAAGAATGAGACAGTCTATCCTTTCTTTTCTTTGGTTAGCATTTTCTTTACTTGGAAGAAAGTAAGTCCCTATGTGAAAAAGCAGGAAACAAAGCACCCTCATTTGGACTTTACTTTTAACCCTGCCAGTGAAACACCAAAATATTGCAGTGGGCAAGTCTCCCATGATGGCCTTTTCCACCTCCCCTACTCCAGCCATTTGGCCATTGAAATGGAGACTCCTGTTGATTTTCTTCCTGCTTTTTGTTAAACCTCAGAATATGCTTTTTAAAGAGCTGGTTAACATTTCTGTGCCAAAACAGAACACCTGTACAGTAAAAGAGAGAGAAAGAGAACCAGGGAATGCAGACCTTTGCTGCCGCTCCACCGACTATGTAGCAGACATTGAGAAAGTCCAACAAGCCCACTTTGGGTTGTCAAAAGGGAAACCGTGCATGGTAATCCTCCAGTGAGCAGAGTGTTAAGGAGGTCACCAGACCAGCCCATGTTTGAGAGAACTCACAATCTCCCAGGCATCATGATGACAGACCCACAACACATGTGCAGCCCTTGCCCAGTGGAATCTGTTGCCATTGAAACACTTATATCTGGCAAGCCCTGAAAGTGGAATTTTATGTCCTTTCACATATATGTAGGTACCAAACTATAGGGCAGGAAATAGCTTGGAGGAGGCCAGATGCGATCTTCATTCTATTTTGCTTTTTTTGAGCAGTTGCCTCCACCTTGGCTGTCCTTGTGCACACAGAGGGGAGGTCAAGGAGCTAGGGCAGCTGGCGTTTCTGTAGACCAACAGCACAGCTCTGGCCAGATGGCTCAGCAAACCCTTCTGCAGTGAATTGATGATCAGTAAGTTGTACTTGTTTGTGAAACTACAGAATCTGAAGAGAATGAGAAAATTGAGAGACAGACGTAGCAGCTGAGCTCATAGTCTTGCTTGGCCTACAGTTAATGGGAAATGTACCTACAGGAGGAATGGCTAAGAAAGGTGGGCTTCAGGTAATCAGGGCTGTATGGGTGTTCCACAAGCCATATATAAAAGTATAAAAGAAATGGAAAGAGACCTTCAAGATGGCAGAGGAGTAAGATGTGGAGATCACCTTCCTCCCACAAATACATCAGAATACATCTACATGTGGAACAACTCCTACAGAACACCTACTGAATGCTGGTAGAAGACCTCAGACTTCTAAAAAGACAAGGAACTCCCCCACGTACCTGGGTTAGGGCAAAAGAAAAAGGAAAAACAGAGACAAAAGAATAGGGATGGTAGGGAGCTGTGAAGGGGGAAAAGTTTCTACACATTAGGAAGCCCTTCATTGGTGGAGACGTGGGGTGGCGTGCGGGAAGCTTTGGAGCCACGAGGAGAGCGCAGCAATAGGGGTGCAGAGGGCAAAGTGGAGAGACTCCCACACACAGTATGGTGCCAACCATCCTGAGAGGCTTGTCGCTCACCCGCCGGGATGGGTTGGGGCTGGGCGCTGAGGCTTCGGCTTCAGAGGTCACATCCCAGGGAGCGGACTGGGGTTGGCTGCGTGAACACAGCCTGAAAGGGGCTAGTTTGCCACAAGCTAGCGGGAGGGAGTCCGGAAAAGTCTGGAACTCCCTACGAGGCAAGAGGACCGTTGTTTCTGGTGCGCGAGGAGAGGGGATTCAGAACACCTCCTAAACGAGCTCCAGAGATGGGCGCAAGCTGTGGCTATCAGCACGGACGCCAGAGACGGCATGAAACGCTAAGCTGCTGCTGCAGCCACCAAGAAGCCTGTGAGCAAGCACAGGTCACTATCCACACCTCCCTCCTGGGAGCCTGTTCAGCCGCCACTACCAGGGTCCCGTGGTACAGGGAAGACTTCCCTGGGAGAACACACGGCGCACCTCAGACTTTTGCAATGTCACATTGGCCTCTGCTGCAGGCTCGCCCTGCATTCTGTACCCCTCCCTCCCGCTAGCCTGAGTGAACCAGAGCCCCCCAATCAGCTGTTCCTTTAACCCCGTCCTGTCTGAGCGAAGAACAGACGCCCTCAGGTGACCCACATGCAGAGGCGGGGCCAAATCCAAAGCTGAGCCCCAGGAGCTGTGCAAACCAAGAAGAGAAAGAGAAATTTCTCCCAGCAGCCTCAGGAGCAGAGGATTAAATCTCCACTATCAACTAGATGTACCCTGCATCTGTGGAATACCTGAATAGACAACGAATCATCCCAAAATTGAGGTGGTGGACTTTGGAAGCAACTGTAGACATGGGGTTTGCTTTCTGCATCTAATTTGTTTCTGGTTTTATGTTTATCTTAGTTTAGTATTTAGAGTTTATTATCATTGGTGGATTTGTTTATTGATTTGGTTGCTCTCTTCCTTTTTTTTTGTTTTATATGTAGATATATATATATATATATTTTCCTTTTTCTCTTTTTTGTGAGGGTGTATGTGTATCCTTCTTTGTGTGATTGTGTCTGTATAGCTTTGCTTTTACCATTCTCCAAGGTTCTGTCTGTCTTTTTTTTTAGTATAGTTTTTACTGCTTGTTATCATTGGTGGATTTGTTTTTTGGATTGGTTGCTCTCTTCTTTCTTTCTTTCTTTCTTTCTTTTTTATTCTTTTTTTATTACTTTTTAATTTTTTTATTTTTAATAATTTAAAAATTTTTTATTTTGATAACTTTTTATTTTATTTTTTTCTTTCTTTCTTTTTTTTTTTCTCCCTTATCTTCTACGCCATTTGGCTGACAGGGTCTTGGTGCTCCGGCCGGGTGTCAGGCCTGTGCATCTGAGGTAGGAGAGCCGACTTCAGAACATTGGTCCACCAAAGACCTCCCAGCTCCACATAATATAAAATGGCAAAGCTCTCCAAGAGATCTCCATTTCAACTCTAAGACCCAGCTCCACTCAATGACCAGCAAGCTACAGTGCTGGAAACACCCTACGCCAAACAACTAGCAAGACGGAAACACAACCCCACCCATTAGCAGAGAGGCTGCCTAAAATCATAATAAGGTCACAGACATCCCAAAACACACCACCAGACACGGTCCTGCCCACCAGAAAGTCAAGATCCAGCCTCATCCACCAGGACACAGGCACCAGTTCCCTCCACCAGGAAGCCTACACAACCCACTGAACCAACCTTAGCCACTGGGAGCAGACACCAAAAACAACAGGAACTATGAACCTGCAGCCTGCAAAAAGGAGACCCCAAACACAGTAAGTTAAGCAAAATGAGAAGACAGAAAAACACACAGCAGATGAAGGAGCAAGGTAAAAACCCACCAGACCAAACAAATGAAGAGGAAATAGACGGTCTACCTGAAAAAGAACTCAGAGTAATGATTGTAAAGATGATCCAAAATCTTGGAAATAGAATGGAGAAAATACAAGAAATGTTTAACAAGGACCTAGAAGAACTAAAGAGCAAACAAACAATGATAAACAACACAATATATGAAATTAAAAATTCTCTAGAAGGAATCCATAGCAGAATAACTGAGGCAGAAGAAAGGATAAGTGACCTGAAAGATAAAATAGTGGAAATGACTACCACAGAGCAGAATAAAGAAAAAAGAATGAGAAGAATTGAGGACAGTCTCAGAGACCTCTGGGACAACATTAAACGCACCAACATTTCAATTATAGGGGTCCTAGAAGAAGAAGAGAGAAAGAAAGGGACTGAGAACATATTTGAAGAGATTATAGTTGAAAACTTCCCTAATATGGGAAAGGAAATAGTCAATCAAGTCCAGGAAGTGCAGAGAGTCCCATACAGGATAAATCCAAGGAGAAGCACGCCAAGACACATATTAATCAAATGATCAAAAATTAACTGCAAAGAAAAAATATTAAAAGCAGCAAGGGAAAAACAACAAATAACATACAAGAGAATCCCCATAAGGTTAATAGCTGATCTTTCAGCAGAAACTCTGCAAGCCAGAAAGGAGTGGCAGGACATACTTAAAGTGATGAAAGGCAAAAACCTACAACCAAGATTACTCTACCCAGCAAGGATCTCATTCAAATTCGACGGAGAAATTAAAACCTTTACAGACAAGCAAAAGCTAAGAGAATTCAGCACCTTCAAACCAGCTTTACACCAAATGCTAAAGGAACTTCTCTGGGCATGAAACACAAGAGAAGGAAAAGACCTACACGAACAAACCGAAAACAAGAAAATGGTAATAGGAACATACATATCGATAACTACCTTAAATGTAAATGAATTACATGCTCCAACCAAAAGATATAGACTGGCTGAATGGGTACAGAAACAAGACCCGTGTATATGCTGTCTACAAGAGACCCACTTCAGACCTAGGGACACATACAGACTGAAAGTGAGGGGATGGAAAAAGATATTCCATGCAAATGGAAATCAAAAGAAAGCTGGAGTAGCAATTCTCATATCAGACAAAACAGACTTTAAAATAAAGACTATTAGAAGAGACAAAGAAGGACACTACATAATGATCAAGGTATCAATCCAAGAAGATATTCTCTTATTTTATAGATTAGGCAAAATATTCAAAGAAGTTATGTACACGGTTTGTCCAATGTCACTACTAGTAGGTAGAGGTGCTAGGACTTGAACTGAGAACTTCTAGTCCTAAGGAGAGTGTTCTGCTCACTGATTGCGTGAAAATGATGACAATGTTTTAAATAATTAGGACACATTAAAGCTTATTAACTGTACTGTTATACTGGTTTCACAGACACTTCAGAATTTTATAGTTCTTTGTGATCATCATTATAATAGCACTTGTTACTATTAAAAATCGGTGATCACCAGTCATATAGAGGCTGCTTTCAAAAGTTTAAAGGGATTGGGCAGAATCTGTACTGACCCCTTAATATTCTCAAGATGTTACTACTTTCCACTGAGTAAATAATTATTTGTTATGCCAAATGAGACTTACTCCCATGTTATTATCTGCTTCTCATAAATATAGTGTTTAAAAAGGCTGGCAAGTTGACTTTTATTGTCAATTTTATTCAAAGATGATGATGGTATTGATAATAATGTTAATAGATACATCTGGTGAGCTCTTACTTAAAGTGTCAGGCCTTTGCCCTGTACTCACATAGATTTTCCCATTTACTCCTTTCAAACCTATGGAGTTATTACATCTCTTACTCTCATTTCATAGTTACAGAAACTGAGACATCAAGAGGTTAAGTGACTAGTCTGGAGTCATAGACCTAGCAAGCAGTAGCACCACGAATTGAACTCAGATCATTTATCCTTATATATTTTTCAGAGGTAGGTTGGGTTGTCTCTTTAAAATACCATTGAGCTGAAGGCTTGTAGTTAATCCTTTCAGTCCATATTTGTCTAGCACCTACTATGTGTCAGGCACAGTGCTGGTGCTGGAGAGACAATAGCGAACAAGGTAGATAGCCCAGTATGTGGATGAGAAATAGGAATAGTCCCAGGTGGGAAGGATGGCAGGTAGAATTATTTAGTTGTTTCCACAGCCAGTCTGTCTCTATCTCAAGAAAATGAAAGTTCTCCCAAGTATTCAAGACTTGACTTTCTCCTGGTAAAACAGCTCATTCTGGTAGACTGGATCACTTTAGGACCTTGAGGTTCGGAGTGTTGCTACTATGGACTGAAACCAGTTACCTCTCCTCCAGGTCCATTCTTGGGATTGATGTAGGACATTTGCCACTGTCATGTTGTCACACCCACTTTGATCCTGAGGATGTTGAGAGCCCACCATTTTTTTTTTTAATTTATATAGTTGATCTACAATGTTGTGACCACTAACATTTTGGAACAAAATTACATTGGGGCTCTAAATTCTTCTACTAAAATTCATTCAGGTTTAAAAAAAAAAAAAAAAAAAAAAGAGAGAGCCCACCATTTTGAGTAAGCACATTCAAGTCAGAATTTTGTCAGCTTTGATTAAATTTTGTTGAGGAAGAGTCTTAGGGAACCCATTTCATCTGGCAAACTTAATTCATTGATCAACTTTCTGTAAGACCCAGCTAAAACGTTTTCAGTTCTTTCCATTCTAATGTTCATGTTATTGAAATTATTTTCATCAAAATCAATGCCTTTTCCATTTAAATTTAACAGTGAAGATTTGATTCATTGATCAGTTTTGTGTCCATAACAAGTTAAACAGATTTTAGGGGATCTTCTTTTATGAGCATTAGTTTTGTTAAGCTAATTTTTCTAAAGTTTGACTTTTCATATTTCATGAAGTATTGACTTTTCTATCAAAATATGTTTTACAAAAGGATTTAGTTGTGCATTTTAGGCTCTTATGTTTTATACTGATTACTTTTTCTCATGATATTCATTATAAGTAATGATATTTTGTATATATTTCATAGCTCATCCATGAAAAAGATATGAGCATATATTTTGAAATGTTGAGATGGAAAGGGAAGGAGAATAACTCAGGCCATGAGGAGACTGGAGGGTGGTAATAGAATGGAGAGATAAAGTGAAAGGTAGTGAGGACAAGAAGGATAAATGGAAAGGATATTGGAAGAGGAAGAAAATAGAGGAGAAAGTAAACAGGAGGTGTGGGAGAGGAAGTCAGAACAATCTCATTTTCAAAATGGAGGAATCACAACAGTTGGCTGTAAGCAGTGAGGTCTAAATAACCTGTACCACTTAATATTATTTGAACATCTATGTGTTACCTCTCAAAGTATGTTGAGTGGGACTTTGTCATTTTAAACAATGGTGACCCTTTTAAGATGTTTCCTTTGCACGTCTGCCAGGCTTTATTGTATCTTGACAGAGTCACATATTTTCTTGCTTTATTCTTTTCATAGTAACCAGATAATGTTCTATTTGTCTGTTTCCTGGCCCACCTATGTTGCAAATGTTGTCTACAGACCTATGGACAGAAATTTGGCCAGAGAGAATATGTTTGGATGAATCTAGTAATTCATTTTGAGAAAATGCATGGCATCTGGAGTAGTTATGCTCTTCCAGAGAGAACACCTTCTGCGGAGGCAGGGGACTTGCTCTCTCCTCAGAACTCCACATGACTCCCTATTAGAACCCCCACTGAAGTGAACCTGAATGGTTTTCAGAATGGTATTAGTGAAGCCACCTCAAGGTTACAGAATTAACTGGGGCTGTCGAGATCACATAGTCAGAGCTGGTAACTAGAAACTGAAGCCTGCTCTTATTTGGGAAGGTTGAGTAAAGTACTATCCCTCGACGACCACTGCCACCAATATACTCTCCAGTCTCTATATTTTTTCTTCATAAGCTTATTCCCCTTTGTTATTCAATATTTATTTCTGTGATTACTAATGATTCCCCCTGACTAGAGACCATAAGCTCCCCAAAGGAAGGAACCAGGTCTGTTTTGTTCACTACTCTGTATCTGTATTTAATACAATCCCTGGCACACAGTAGGTACTTAATTCACATTTGTTAAAAAAAAAAATAGGTGCATGGATAATCTAAAACAAAGGACAGAACAGAACTTTTGAACTTGGTATGAACTAGAGTTACCTTGAAGACTGTCCCTCTGGATCCCTTTATGTTGATGTCAAGAGGAAAGAGGATCAATGGAGGGGAGCATGGAGAAGGGTCTTTTTTATTCATTCCTCTGCTTTCTGTGCCTTTCGTGAACAGTGGAGCTGGCTTGTGCCCAAGCTCAAGCTCTCAGCCCAAGCTCATCCAAGGGAAGCTGGTAGAAGTGAAAAACTCCAGGGTCCAGGCTTGACTCTTGAGAACAGGCTAAGAGAAGAAAAAGACCTTTAGAAAACTGAGTGTAACAATTTTTGACATGAGGAAGGGCAGACAACATGAAATCAAGAGTACATCATTATTTGAGTCTTGGAATTTTTCAGGTGTTTGGAGGGCACTCTGGACCCCCAGAGCACGAAGAATGAAATTGCTGCTAAATGATGGCTCTAATTATAACAAAACCATCAATTGATCCACTTAGTTTATGGAGTAAATATGTAAAAGGACTGTCCTTGCCTCTCCCTTCCCTTCATTCTCTATATTTCAGCAACACAACTGTCTTTTTGTTCTTTGAACAAATCAGTCTTGCTCTTGCCTTTGAACCTTTGTGTGTTCTGTTCCCTCTGCCTAAATACACTGCCTTACATTCTTCATATGACTGATTGCTGTGCATCATTCAGTTCTCTGCTTCAATGTCACTTTCTCATCTATTACCCCCCCATCTAAATTACTCCCCAACATGAGTCCTATTTTTATCTTCTTATGAATAGTTATCTCTGATTATCTTATTGCTTCATTCAGTCTTTCATTCATTCACTTTCTGTCTTTCTCCCTATAATGTAAAGTTTGTAAGAATATAAATGCTGTCTGTTTTGTTCACTGCTGTATTGCCAACCTCTAGATTATTACCTGGTACATGATGTGCATTTAATGCACTCTTGTTAAATGAATGAATGAATGGTTGAATGAATGGATGAGATAAGGAGAATCTGGGAACTTAAGCTTGTACTAGGTTCTGTGGTTTTTGAAGGCTACATTAGGGAGTTTGGATCTTATTCTAGTGTAGGGATTAGTCTAGATTCTGTGTTGCCAACAGCAGAATCCACTCATGCTAGTGTAGGCAAAAAAGGAATGTATTAAAAAGATACTATGTAGCTCTTAGTTAGCACTGCCCCTAGGTTTATGGGCCCCAGGCAAATATTTTGTTGCAAGCGATGCATGACAGTTAACAGTAAGTGATAAATCTAATCTATGAACACTTACCTGTTTAGATGACAGTGCAAGACATTGCACATTTTTTTCTGTGATTCTTAACCATATGTGGATCTGGGACTATTAGGACACCATCTCATTTAATCCAGACAACCGGCTGGTTTAATTAGGTGTATTCAGACATTTCCATATCCTGTACAAATAAGATATAGGATATCAAACATATGCTTGATTATGAGGTTACTCATTATTTTTTATGTTTCATTTTTATCTTAATTTTTTGTGGTGATAATGAAAGGTATCTTCCAAAACATGGGGGGGTCCCTGAGACTCAGGGCTTGAGACAGAAGTCTCATTTGCCCAGGTCTAAAGGTGGCACTGCTTATAGAACTTTGGGAAGGCTAAGGAGCCAGGCTCTGGAGCCGTGCCATCAGGATCCACACCCAACCTACTGGAGACTGCTGTAGTGAAACGTCCTTTTCACCTTGGCATCAACAATGCTTGGGTGTAAGTGCCCGAAGTCCTGCCACATGTGCTCTCAGAGAGCCAGGCACTCTCCCTGCTGTGCTTCTCAGTGCATCAGTCTCTGTGTGGAGGTCTTTCTCATATTGCACAGGTCCCAAACCATGTCTCAACAGATGTGTTTTGATGGGTAGAATTTAAGTTAAACATCTGTCCCCTCAGCTGCAAGAGGGTTTGAGAATGCAATTCTTTTTCAATTCTACTTTTGAAAGGTGGGGCTCCTAATGTGGAAAGTTACTCAAATGTTGGGAGGATTTTCAGTGATGTAGCCTCAACTGCCAGAGGTCCAGTGCAGCAGCTTATTAGCATTTCAAATAAGAAATATGATATATGTTTTTAAATCATAAAAACAATCTGGCTTCTGATTGGATTGGATTATGAGTAGGAAGGTGGCAAGAGTGGAAACAGGGAGACTGGAGAGGATGCTATTGTAGCTGTGCAGGGGAGAGATATGAGACATGAAGGTCACCTGGACTAGAGTGTGGCAGCAGGATAGATGGAGAGAGGTAAGGAAGATTCCCGTCCAGTGCAACAGTGCAAACCACTGCACATCTGATGCAATAGACTGGAGGAGGTAAGCTGCAGGGAAGATCACCTCATCTAACTAAGGTGTTTCTATAATAACATAGAGACAATGCCCCTTTTATTAACTTAGTCTTCTACTGCTGATAAGATGTCTGTGAAGATGACAGAAGACCAGAAGTTATCAAATTGGTCATCTGATGTCATCTAAGATATTCAGTACCAAAATGATGGTGTAGTATCTATTTTTCTTAGTTCCAGTATGGTTTTCATAATCCTGCTCCTGGATGATAACTGCTATTTAATTAGATGGAGTGTCTAAACCAGGCAGGTTAGCAATATATTAACCTTTTTCTTTTTTTTTTTAATATTACTTTTTTTATTTGCTGAAACTGTAACAGGCATCCAGGTCAAACTGCAAAGCTCTCTATTTCAGTTGGTTCTTATCTCCTAAAGAAGCTAAGAGCCTGGTGTCCACAGACTAAAATCTGATGTGAATGTTGCAAATCTCAGCCACCAGGAAGTGCTTTTGAAAGGAATTTCCTGATAATTGTAAAACAAATATTATCAACTCTTTTATTACTAATCTGAAGATAGATAGATAGATAGGTATATATCCAGCCATGGCTCAGAGGAATATAGAATTCTTGAGGTTCGAAAGGTTGAAAACCCTCTATAAGGAAGAGGAATTGTTTTAGGAGATCCTATTATAAATAATAGAGTGAAAGTTAGTGAGGGGAAAATTTGAGCAGAACATCAAAGAAAATTTCCTTCAATAAGGATCACTTCTGTGGTGAAGGAACAAACCTTGGAGTCTCTCCAAACAGGTTCAGTCATCACACTCACTACACAAGACAGCCAAATCCTGACCCGGCTGGTCCCTGGCCCACACAGGGAAGAGGTCCTTTCCCTCCAAGACTATCTTTGTTCAGTAGCAGTGATTAAGTGAGAAATGAATTTCAGAAGAGACAGAGGATTTGCACCCCAAAATATCATGGCACTGCTCATACCTCCATTGCTGCTTGACAGCAGAGGTGAAACAGAAGGTGTCCAGTGATCGCTCACAGGAAACAAACCCTTTCTCATGAGAACAACCTATTTTGAAGGAAATTATTGCCATTATAATCATAATTTATTGATATGAGACATAACAATTTTAAACAGTGGCTGCCTGACTGGTGGAAGGTCTTCATTAACCATGAAATGGGTTAATGATATACTAGGAAACAGATTGAGTGAGGTTCATAATTTTCCATCTGAAATAATAATTTGCCACATTAGGAAAGGAGGACCACATTTTAAACAGTATGTTTACATTTCATGCCTTGACATTTCATATCTATTGCTAGAAAGTTTATAGTTCTGTGTGGTTTAGCTTTCGTGGCTGGAGTCAAAGGAAAAACAAAAATTTTGCATACAAGCTATGTGAATGAATCTCCTTTTTTTTCTTCCAATTTTTAATTTTATTTTATTTTAGAGAAAGACGTAGAAGCAGAGGTCAGGGGAAATCTGCTGTCGGTTTTCATGAAATCCCGAAGATTGGGATAAACAGGGATTGCCAGTATTCACCTGTTACTGAAATTATATGCATTGGTGAGAAAAAGAACAGAAGACCTAGTGAGAGGGAAGATATACTGTGTCCATAGGCCAGAAGACTCACTGTTTTTCAGATGTGAAGTTTCCCCATATTAATCCATAAATCCAATTTAATCACCATTAAGGTCACACTGGGTTTATTTTTCTTAAAGAAATTGTAATACACATTCTAAATTTAATACGGAAATTCAAAGGTTCTAGAATAGCCAAAACAACCTTGAAAAAGAAGAACCAAGTTATAGAACTAACACTGTTTTGAAAACATATAATAAAGCTATAGTAATTAAAGCAATCTTATATTAATGGAAAGCAGGAATAGGAAAACTTTTTATGTATAGGTCAAATAGTAAATATTTTAACCTATGTGGGCGGTGCTGTCTCTGTTACAGCTAGCCAGCTGTGCTGTTGTAGCATGAAAACAGTCATATATGATACATAAAAGAATGAGTATGGCTTTGTTTCAATTAACCATTATTTAAAGACACCAACATTTAAATTTATATAATTTTTACATGTCATAAGAAACTATTCTTTTGATTTTTTTCCAACCATTTTGAAATGTGAGTATCATTCTTAGCTTGAAGCTGTACATGAATAGGCAGTATCCCAGGCTTGACCTGGGGGCCATTGTTTGCTGACCCCTGGGGTAGAGATAGACAAAACAATCAAGGGAACAGAATAGATAGTCAAGAAATAGACCTACATACATATGGACACCTAGTTTTTGATAAAGGTACACAGGGAGTTCGGTGGAAAAGGATAGTCAAATGGTGATGTAATATTCATATGCAGAAAAAAAGAACTTTGATCCATACCCTACAACATATGCAAATACTAACTCCAAATAGATGATGTAAAACATAAAACTATAAAAGTTCTAGAAGAAAATCTTTGTGATCTTGGTTTAGAACAGAATTTCTTAGAATACCAAAAGCATGATTCAGAAAAGAACAAATTGATAAATTGGACTTTATCAAAACAACAAGAACAAGGAAAAAGACTCCTGTTCTTTGCAGGACACTATTATTAACATTGAATATCCATCAGTAGGTGAGTGGATAAACAATTGTGGTATATCCATACAATGGATCAGTAAAAAGGAATGAACTATTGATGCATGGTGCAACATAGATGAATCTCAAAATAATTATGCTAAGTTTAAAAAGCCAGACAAAAAGAGTATATACTAAATGATTCTTAAAAATGCAAACTAATCTCTAGTGACAGAAATCAGATGAATGGTTTCTGGAGATTGGGGTGGGTATGGATGGGGTAGAAGGGAAGGATTATAAAAGGGCTTGAGGAAACTTGGGAGTGATGGATACATTCATTAACTTGGTCATAGCAATGGTTTTTCAGGAGTATATAGATGTCAAAGCTTATCAAATAGTATATTTTAAAGATATGTACTTTTTATATGTCAATTATATCTTAATAAAAAGATTGTAAATACAGATACATACCTAGAGGTAGTCTAATTGTAATTACTGTAATTAGACAAAGACATTTTAAAAATCTATGATTAATATATTCAAGAAAATAGATGACATAATGGAGATTTTCACTGGAGAAATGGAATATAAAAGAAAGTACCAAGTAGAAATCTAAAAACTGATAAATATATTTTCTAAAATTAAAAACTCAAGAGTTAGGTTTAACAGATGACTAGACAAATCAGAGGAGGGGATTAATCAGTGGGACAATAAGTTATGCATTGGTTATTTATTTCATAATAAACAACCAAAAACACATTAAACATTCATTTTGTTTATTGGTCTGAAGCTCATATAAGGCAACTCTGTTTTAAATTACAGTTTCTGGGGTGCTCTGCTTCAGGCTGCAGGTTTGTGATTGGCTAAATTCCCTGAACTCCATGTGCCCATGTGGAGGGGAAAGCAGCTTTAGGCAAAGGAATTTTTAAATTTAGATAAAATGGACAGTTTCCTTGAATAACACAGTTACCAAGTTACCAAAACTGACACAAGAAGAAATTTTAAAGTCTGAATAATACTAGATCTATTATAGAACTTGAATATATAGTTGAAAACAGTCTCAGACAGAGATCTAGGTTCAAATGGCTTTTGGGTGAAGTCTATCAATTGTTTAAAGAAATAAAATCAATCTTACATCAATTCTTTAGAGCAATAGGAAAAAATGGGATATTTCCCAACCCATTGTGAGGTCAATATAAACTTGGTAAGAACATTACAGATCAATTTATCTCTTGGACAATGATGCAAAACTTCTAAAAAGTGCTGGCAAGTTGAATAATATATAAAAAGGAAAATACATCACAACTAACTTGGGTTTATCTTAAGAAAATAATGTTGGTTTATTAATTGAAAAATCAATGTTAAGTCACTGCATTAAGAGAACAAATGAGAAAAATCATATGCTCACTTTAATAGATGCAGACATAGCATTAGAAAAAATCTAGTAACCATTCATGATAATAAAAGAACTTTTCCTTAATCTAGTAAAGAGTATCTAGAAAACATCTACACTCTTCATACTTAATGGTGAAATATTACAAGATTTCCCCTGAGATTGGGAATGAGACAAGGAGGTCTGCTCTGATTCAATTCTATTCAACATTGTACTAGAAAACCTAGCCAGCACAACAGGGCAAGAAATAAAAGGCATAATAGTTTGGAAATAAAAAATAAAACTGTCATTATTCACAGGTTACATGATCTTGCATGTAGAAAATCTAAAAGAACTGAATATAACTTATTAATTCTAATAAGTGAACATAGCAGAAATCAATTGAGTTTTACATGCAGTGTAATAAAGTTTCACAGTTCATAAAGTTTGGAATGATAAATGTATGTATGGTTACTGTACAAAAACGTTGGAGTCAGATGCCAGTGATCTCTGAGGTTAAGGTTTTCTCGCATGGATTTTTGAAAGACCCTTAATTGTCAAATCCCAAGCAAATGGTAACAAACTATTAGAAATTAAAATTTAAAGAATGATGCCACTTAAGATAGCATCAAATGATCAATTGTTTAGCAATAAGTCTGCCGAAAATTTGCAAGGCTCCTATGAAGAACACTCTAAAATATTACTGAGAAATTAAATAAAACCTATCATATTCTTGGGTTAGCAGACTCAACATTGAAAAAAAGATGTCAGTTCTTCCCATGGATTAACCTATGGATTCAGTGCCATGCCAATAAAAATCCCAACAGATTTGTTAATGGAAATTGATAAGCTGATTCTAAAATTTCTATGGAAATGCACATGGAAAGATTAGCCAAGAAAATAATGAAGAAGTTGGAGGATTTATACTATCAGATATTAAAAGTTATTATTCTTACTATAAAACGCAGGTGCTACTACAATGCAATGGGGAAAATAATTGTCATTTCAATAATTGGTAGTGGGTCATTTGGATATCCATAAGGTAAAAAAAATGAATCTTGACTCCTACATCACACTGTACACACAAATCAATTCCAGGTGCATTGCAGATTTAAATGTGAAAGGTAAAACTTTTCAAAGATAACATAGGAGAATTTCTTCATGAACTTGTAGTGGATAGGCAAAAATTAATTGAGAATTTTGTACTCAGCTCCACTGAGCAAGAAACAAGCTCAAAAGTGTGAAACAAGCTATAAACTAGGCTATTCAGCTGACCTTCTCACTTCAAGCCCCTGCGTCTTGATTTTAAATAGTCCAAGTCCATTTTTACAGACGTCTTTCTATAACAATATCTAAGATGTTTGGGGGACTTTATAAAGACAATAAAAGGAAAAATGGGGAATGCATGTGGAAACCCTGAACTATATTTTGTTTACTATGTAGTAAATGTAAGAATGAATCCATATATCAAACTATAAACAATATTCAGGGCTATGATATTTATTTCCAAATCTATCTCCAAGGGTTTAATGAAAACTGTGGCCAGCTGAAGCTAAAGGCTTTTCTGTCTTTTCCACTATGATTTAGATTTCTCCTCTTTTATCACTCAGGTCCTGCTAATGTTTTGTATTCCATGCCATGCTGGAGGGATTGGTTATGGTAATAGCTGCCAATACAACCACTCTGCCAAAGCAATAGAAAGTATGATAGGAACATGGGCTTTGGGGTCAGACAAATTTCTCTGGAATCCCACCATGGATGCTTGCTGTCTAAACTTGGGCAATATATTACATCTCTCTGAGGCTGTTTCTCCAGCTGAGGAATAAGGTGAGATATTCATAAGGCTATTGTGAGGACTAAATGAAGATGGAATGTCCAGTCCATAATAGTTGCTCAAAAATGGAAGCTGATTTTCCACTTCTTCTTGGTAAGAGTCATTGCTAACTGCAAGGAATACTTCATCTCTGAAACAGTAATGGCTCAAATTTAGATTTCAAATAGAAGTTCATATCCACACATTTCTAAAGAAGCCTTTGCTTTTATTAAACATGTTCCACAAATTGTGTGTGGTCAGTTACTTTGGAGGTACTTTCTTTACCTTTCCCCTTGTATCTACAGCTTTTGTTTTCTCTCACCCCCTCTATGTGCCCAGCCCCCATGGTACAAAGGAGAGGGTTTATGTGATCCAAGGGTTCTGTTGTTGTTTGTTTTGTTTTTTTACTGAGAAGGACAAGTCCTAGGTTGGATCAGAAGTGAAAATGGGTTTTCCATTGTGCAGAAGTGATGAGTCCCATGGTATTTTCACACAACTCCCTCACTGCAGCAGGAATCAGAGTTCTACTGTTTGGAAACATATGACACAAATTATGCCATAGGCCAATTATATGCAGAATTGTGCCTTTCCTTATAGGTCTTTGTCACAGGTCCTTCTTGTTTTACTTGCAGACACTGGCATGTATTACAGCGGTTGAAATCCTTCCTTCTTAGCTATTCCGTGGATACCAACTCATGCCTCTCCCTTGGATGTCCTACTATTGAGGAACACGGGATTTTTTTTAAATTTACAAATGTGAAAACCTGCAGCCCGGCATATCTCTTTTACAATGCAGTGAACCTTCCAAACCCTTCTCTTAGTCTCTTGGAACCAAACAAATTACATGCCACAGTGCACTGTATATCACAGCTAGAATGTTTGTAACGTCTGGCTGAGTGGACTTTGGGAATGGGCTTCTCTGGTGAGCTGGAGCAGATTGTGTCTTTGACTGACAAGCTGCCATTTTCTTGAGATTTGATGATTTGGGCTCCTTCACCTATCCATGCAAAAAAATCTTAACCTCAGAGATCTTTGGTATTTGACCCCAATATTTTTATACAGTAACCATACATACATTTATCACTTGGAGCTTTATGAACAGTGAAGGTTTATTACACTGTACTCAAACCTCATTTAACCTTTTCTCTTGAAGCAATACTTTAAAACAGAGTTGAGAGAGTTTGTGTAACTAAGTTGTTGGTTGACCCTTTTTTGTGCTTCCACTCCTGAGAAGTCTTTGGCATGGATGTTTGTGATCAGTAGATGTTTTCTGTAACCTTGGAGAAATTTACCCTCCTGTTTGAATGTGTTCTCTTGGGGCCTCTAAGTCCTTGGAAGCTTTTGGGTTGGCAGAAATTTTGTAATAGGCAGACCTCAGAATTGCTTGTTCTTTGGTAGAAGTGATCAGATCTGTCCCTCCGGAATACCATTATCACTTACATCTTTGAGCATTTCCCTTTTTCTTTTCCCCTTTTCCAATCCACACATCAGCCATTATATAAGGGCCACATTATGCCTGATGATTATTATTTCTTTGCTTACTATTCTGGCCCACATGAAACTCCATTCTTTAAAAGTTTCTTCCTGCCTGAACCTACAGAATATAGCACTTTATTTCCATACCAATACTTATTGCCATACCATATTTTTAAAAGCTTTCTTTTTTATATATTTTATTTTTTGCTGCGTTGGGTCTTCATTGCTGCGCGTGGGCTTTCTCTGGTTGCAGTGAGCCGGGGCTACTCTTCGTTGAAGTGCGTGGGCTTCCCATTGTGGTGGCTTCTCTTGTTGTGGAGCGTGGGCTCTAGGCACGCGGGCTTCAGTAGTTGCGGCACGCGGCCTCAATAGTTGCGGCACGCAGGACCTAGAGCACACAGGATTCAGTAGTAGTGGTGTGTGGGCTCAGTAGTTGTGGCATAGGGGCTTAGTTGCTCCGTGGCATGTGGGATCTTCCTGGACCAGGGATCAAACCCTTGTGCCCTGCATTGGCAGGAGGATTCTTAACCACTGCGCCACCAGGGAAGTCCCTACCATACCATTTTATTACCATATTATTTTGGATTATTTTCTGATTTTTATTTGTATAAATAATGCTTTCCCAACTTGCTTGTAAGTTTCCTGAGGACTAGAATTGTATGCTGTACTTCTGAACTCCATACAAACCTAACACATAGTAGGAATACAACACAGGTTGAGTGAACACATTTTGACATCATATCTTTAAGAATATAAGTATTTACATTTGAAGAGAAATATTCCTTAATAAGCAAGCAATAATTCAGAATGGGGAAGAATTTCCTGCCTTGGATAGTTAGAAGGTCCATGTGGTTATTATTCCTTGGAAATGGATCTATTTGTATTTGGTGTCTGCGAAGGGCTAACATGTTGCTTCTTGGATCTAGAAGCAAAGCTTTAAACCCTTTGTTTTATTCCCTCACTGATCCAACTCCAGTTGATATGTAGGGGCTGCATGTATCATTGAGTTGCACAAAGAGAAGTTTTAAGATCAGTGAGAAAGAGGACCATGTCCTCACAGAAAGAGTGAATGGAACTGCATGTGCCATTAATTTGTCATTGCTGCAGTATGTATCTCAACCAGGGCTGAGAGCTAATGCTTTGGTTGCTATTAGTGTTACTTTTGGATCTGCTTCTTAGGTGGCCCTCTAAAACCAGAGCTAATCAACAGCAATAGCATTTTCCTCTCACTGGGGAAATGAAAGATGCTGACTCTAATTTCAAATAGGTCTGTAGACATTCAGTAATGGCAAAGTCGATCATTTTGGTTCATCTTTTCAATTTTGCTCAACCAAGCCATTGTTCCCCTTTCTGTCCTTGCTTCTAGTAGGAGCTTTCAAGGCACTTCCACTATTTATTACCCTACTTGGGGCTTACCATCACGATGTGCATTGTCTTTCTGGTGGTTTGGGGAAAGAACAGACAGGTGACATCAAGCAGAGCTGCCAAACACTTTAACCAGCTGGTAGATCTGAGCTACATACAATACCAAGAAGTGTATTCCTGAGCCCCAGCATCTTTTTATTTATGTGGTACATTTGGTGCTTAATACCTATCAGATACTGTTCTAAGTGCTTTATAGATATTACCATAGTTAATCCTCATAACAACTTGATGAGGTAGGTACTATAATAATCCCCATTTAATAAATGAGGCCCAAAGAGACTACAAATATTTTGCCTAAAGTCACACATTCAGTAAATGGCAGAGCTGGGATTTCAATCAAGGCACTCCTGTTCCAGAGCACATGCCTTTAAGCACTATGCCTCATTTCTTGTGTTCTGTGTTTTTAATTTATTTTTGTTAAGCAGATACTTATGGAATACCTATGCTCAAAGCATTATGTAAAACAATTTTGGGAATATGGAGAAGAGGGGACCCAGTTCATGACTACAGAGGACATCAGCATTCAGGGGAGTGAAGGACATGTCCAACTCCGCACAGCATGTGTGGGTGTTCTCTCTGCCCTTGAGGACACCTGATTCTTCATTGGTGAGAGGAGAACAGCTCAGATGTTGGGAGGATTGAAAACTCATTTTACAAGGAGAGCAAAGTTGTTGGAAGTGCTTGTCCGTTAGGAGACCTTTCATATGGGTTGTGTGGGAGTGAAAAAAAATAGAACCCCTAGTCATTCAACAAACATGTATTAAGCATTGGTAAGTACAAGGTGTGATATTAGGAAATACTAGAACCTTAGGTTCTTACTTTTAAATATTATTATAAAACTTCACCAATTCGGACCAAATGGGAAAAGACAGTGGAAAAAGTAATACACATTTGCAAATTTCATGTTCAATTAATGCAGTGCTATCCTTGCACATCTATTTTTACAAGGAAGGGCAGTGAGAGAAACAGAGAAGGGGGAAGAAAACAAAGGATTGGACATATGCCAGTAATTCTAGCACATTTCAGTTACTCTTTCTCCAGATTCTCAATGTGGGTACCCCTGCTTGGCATTTTTAAAATCCATAGGCAGCATGAACTTGGCCAGTGTACCAGCCCCGTAAGAATACTAAATGTACTCCATTTCATTTATAGGAAAGAAGCAAATTAAGACAGAACACTTTTGTGTAAAACATAAACTGCATTTAACAAGGCAGGAGGCTTGGGAATCCATGGTCAGGCTGCTTGTTTTTCCTGGCACCTTGTTAAACATGGTTGGAAGTTTGCATGCTGGGGAGAAGCCCACTTTCTCTTTGTTCCTGGGAATGGCTCTAACTGACCTGGTAGACCTGGGTGGTTGGAGTACAATCTTAGATACTGGGGCTGGAAGAGGACCGGGGAGCTCAGTGGACCTAAATTTACTACCTTCAAGCAGTGCCCACCTCAGTTGGGCCCCAGGGTCTCTCCATGAGTCCTTCTGTTTGCTAAGCCCTCAAAAGAACAGGGCTGCCTCAGACACTGATTCCAACATCTAATAACACTTATTATCAAGCCACTCTTTCTATGTCTAAATTAAATCCTTCATCCTGCAGTTTAGTGCATCTCCTTTTGTTCTGCCCTGAATAAAGATGGAGAACAGCTGGTCAGCATTCCCTGTAGAATAACTCTTCAGACAGACACTTGAAAGCTATTATTAAGTTCCCTCCGAGTCTCCTCTTCTCCAGACAAATGCTGAAGCTTTCTCCCACTTTTTTTTTTCCACTCACCTTTCTCTTTCTGGCTGTAGGTCCTTCTCCAGCTGCTTGCTTCTTGAAGCCACCTGGAATTCTAACTCCATTTGTTCCTAATGGTATTGTTACTGGGAAATGATGGTCGGGGATTTTGCTTCTCTTTCGGTCATCATTTGCTGGTGAACTTAGTCTTTAACTGTCTTAGAATTTCATTCATTGGTTTGAATTAATGGAATAATTTCCCCCCAGTTTTTAAGTATTCTGTGTCTATAGAGCCTTTGCTAGGAAAATTGTGTGTGTGTGTGTATCTGCATATGAAAATATGTATGGTTTTCTCTGTTTTTCATTCATCTCTTCCTAAATATTATAACATGATAAAATGTGTACTTCCATTTTAAATGTGGTTTCAAGCCACATTTCTTTCTGAATTAAGCATGGGATATTGGAGTATGTGTGTGAGTGTGTGTCTGTGTGTGTGTGTGTGTGTATTTACTAATTCTGATTAATTTGTAATACCTGCCCAGAATTCAATGGTCAGGAGGATTCTGAGGCTCTGTGTAGTTAAGCAGGCAAGAGTAATGATGAATGTTCCGTAGCATTAGCTATGGGTGAGAACAGGTGTGGCAGCATTATTGCCAGGTTGTACGGTACCTAAATAAGTGGTTGAAAAATTAAAATAATGAATAATTGTGTTTTCCATTCCCTCTCTTGATATTTCCTTTAGGAAATACAGCCCTTTTTTTGATCTCCCTGTGGGGAGCATCATTAATTAACTTCTCATTTACTCTGATTCAGTATATCCCAGTGCATTTTGGTACCTCCCTCACCTTCATCCCCTATATTCTAATGGTTCACTGGCAGTCTTGGGAAGCATCTCCATCACATCCTAGCAAGTTATTAACCCATTCTTGGATTACTCACAGCCTGATAACAGCCTGCTGGCCTTTTTTCCCACCACTTGGCCACCCTGCCAACACCCTGGTGGATACTTTATTCTTGGCAGCCCCTTGTCAAGAAGAGTTAGTGGATCAATAGGGCTTAATGCAACCCATCTAAATGTTTCTTTTTTTTAACTGACTTTTGGGGTTCTCCAAAGTAGATATCATCCAGTATATTTATTTTAGTTTCTTACCACTTTCCAGGAACCCTTTTGTTTCAGAATTTTAAAGTACATTTTGCACATTCAAAGAGCTGTTACCATCCCACCTCGAATCTCCTCCCCTCTTTCCAGGCATCTAAATCTTACCCATTGTATGCGACCCATCATCCATGAAGCTTTTCAAAATGTAGATTTTCAGTCTTTATTGATGTCTCCTTTCTCTAACCTCCTACTACAATTATATTCTGTCACTTAGCCCAATTATGTACAGTTTGTGTGCCTCGCTAATTGTTCCATGTGAACCAACTGGTCTACTCTCTTCAGTTACATTCTAATTTTCTTCAGAGAAGACACCATACCTTCCCTTTTGTCTGTTTGTTTTACCCTCCTTCCTGTTGTTTTAATCTGCCCCACAGCAGTGCTGTGCTCAGAAATAGTACTCCAAAAGTACCTATTACATGACCCTCCAAATAAGCAGTCTGCTTTTCACAAAAGATTAGATTAAAAAAAATAATCTGACCACTCTTTATGGCTTTGGATAGATAGATTAATATTTCAGAAGGTAGAGTTACTAGTGACATTAGTAAAGTAAAATGTATTTGGGGGTCACACAGAGTTAATAGATGATTCTCTTTTAGAGAAGAATAAAAGTGATTTCATTTTGATGGAGCTTAAAGTATTATTAATTACATAGATGCTAAAATGATATTGAGGAATAACATAGAAAGGTATTGGAACGCAATTTCTCATCTGGCTTGCATAAAGGGTGACGCGATGTCTAACGTAAGATTTCTCTACTTTGGTACAGTGAACATATTAAAAATTGTAGGCGAAGTCCAAAAGCAGAAACAAAATTCTTAATCTATCATTAGTAAATAATATTCACTAGTGTGGTCAAGAAAAATCAGAAGGGAACCTGTTGACTGTGGCTCACTGGCACAGTGATGTTTTGGTAGGGTGTGCTTCAGGCAAGGGAGGCTTTAGAAACCCAGGAAAGACACTGGAGGACCCCAGCATGGCTATCATTCTGTTCCCCACGTAATAGTGGAGCTCCCTGAAAGTCACCTGAGAGGCAAAGCAAAACTGTGCCATAAAATGGCATTTCTGCACCACAGCATAGTGGCTTAATTGATTTATACTTTAGTCTTTTCAAAAGACAGCTGAATGTCAAAGGTCTTTCTTCTGTGTAATACTGGAAAACTGGTTGTCAAACAACCTCCACTCATTTAATAATTCATCCCATTTTGTAAAAGAAAGGCAGCTGACATGCAGTAAATCTACTCCATATTTAAATTACTACACTGAACAATAATAAGGAGAATGAAAAACCTAGTCTATTATTTAAAATTAAACATATATGAAACTGTTTTTTTCCAAATGATCACCAAAGGCTATAGTTTAAAGGCAGCACTGAAGCCCTGAGTGAAATAAAAATGCCTAACAGTACTTTGCAAATGGCAGCAGAATTATTTATTCTATTTTTTCTATACATAAGAAATTGAGCTAAATGAACAATGTTTAAGCATGTCAGAATTTCATCAATTTTGCATGAGCATTCTCAAATATCCTGGTGGGGGTAATTGCTTGCAAATACATTTAAACTAATGATATGTTATATCTTTACTTGATATAACACTATTAAAAGATACATTATTGCATTTGACAATGCCATGCAGCTGGGTCAGATCTTAATGACAGATTTCTGCATTTGTGAATTAAGATACACTCTGCTGGAAGCAAATATTTTGTAAAAATAAAAGCTATATACTATGTAAGTTTGATCATTTGTCTTAAATTTCCATTTCTGTTTGTTGGAAGCCACAAGACTTAGGAGAAAGGAAGGATTTGTCCCTTTCCTAAAATTGGGAAATGAATCCAGAACTATAATTGAATCCTACTCATACCCCATTCCCCTCAGCAGGAGCGAACAGAACTTGTAAAATCCACCATGTGGTTTTAAAGGTCCACTTAAAGTGTGGTTTTGCATCCCTTGCAGGCTGAAGTGACTGACGTGCCTCAAACCAATTAGAGAAAGTGGCCCTTTCCTCCCATGAAAAAGGGATGTTTATTTTTAAGGGGAATTAAACTAGGCTGAAAGGAAACATCAGATGGGAAAAATAATTGAAGGGAAAAAACTGAAACAAAAATCCACTTGCAGAAACAGTTTTATTAAAAGGAAAGTGTAACAATTTTCTGCAAGGATTCTTTGGTCCTTCACTTTCAGAGGATATTGGCTTTTTTTATTTTTTAGTCTCTTTTTGGTTTTGCCTGAGGTCAGTATACACAGGGTCCAGTTTGTGTCAGCTTGGGTTTTACTTGCATGGATCTCACCCTCCGCTCTGTGATCAAAACCCCTGTGTGGTTTCCTTTCTTGACAGTGGGCTAAAATGCATATTAATTTGTCTCCAGTGCCAGGATGTGTGACTCCAAGATAGACTGTGAAGCAGGCATTAGTGCTCATACGTGATTATGGAACTTGGGGAGCTAGCTTGGCATCCCACTGGAAATCAGATGATGTTATGATTACAAGGGAAGTATTGATATACTTCCCTAATTGTTTCTTAGGACTTTGGGTTCTATTTATGATGTCATTACAAAGGCATGCATTATCTGCATAATCACCAAGGAAAAGACTCTCATGAAGGAAAACACGTCCCACTGAGATAATGCCGCAAGCTACTGCTATACGTCCAATGGCATATGTATGGTGTTGAAATAATAAGACAGCATGGAATAGTGATGAATTCTTGTTCCCATCATTACAGAAAGCTTTCCTGAAATTATCATTATTACTGGCTTAATTGATCCATGCTCAGTGAAAGGATTTCAGCAAACGGATGGCTTTGGGACTCAATCCCCACTCTGCAGTACAATTTCTGACAGTATCAGCCTAAGAAAGGCCAGTTATTCTTTGCAGGAGCTGTGATTGCCCTGCATAGAATGTACAGGGCATCTGCAGAAGAGAGAGAGAGAAAGAAAGGGGGGCGGAAATGTGTGTGTGTGTGTGTGTGTGTGTGTGTGTGTGTGTGTATCTTTACTCAAACATGCACACACACAATTTGGCTGATAGCTTAGGGTTGAAAAATAAAGGCAAGATAAACTTGCCTCTGGAATAAGAGGAAGATAATTTTTCTCAGTGAACAGACTATTCACAGAGTGAAAAAATTACACATTATTGTCGCTTGGTGTTACATATATGACGCTCTCGCCTTGACTCGGAAGCCTAGCAGGACTGGATCTTTTATATGGCAAAGAACAGTACAATATACCTTTACTGCAAGGTTTTCAGTTACACGATAATTCTGATACATATTCTCTCCCTCTCCTTAAAAGGCACGTATGCTCTGATTTTCAACTTCATTGAAGATTATTACAACTTCACTTCATAATATACTGTAAGTTTTATTATAAAGCACCAATTCCTTAGCTCCTAAGAACAATCTTAGGGAAAGAGTGCACTATACTTCTTCCTCTTTCAGTAATGTGAGAGGAGACCTAATGAAGCTCTTTATGCAAATTTTCCAGTTATCAGGTAAAATCTTCACATCGAAATCTGTCACATGTTGTAAAATTTCTTTATGTTATCAAATGCTAATGACGACTCAGAACACAGCCCACAGAGCGTCTTTGAAATCCTTCATAAAAACTGTATTCCACCCCAATATCAGAGGCCTTGGAAATTCCACCACTCTGAAGACGCAGGTTTGTAATTAGCATGGTGCAGGCTTCTCTGCCCTCTGAAACCATAATGTTAATTACAAAAATTACACTGTGTTTAAAAGTGCAATTAAGAGACTCCACCGCACAAAGGGAATCTTGGAACCTCTTTTCACACTTTGAAGCCGGGTCATAATGTAGCCCATAAAAAGGAGGCCAAGGCTCATTCCCTTTTAAAGGCTTCAGAAGATCAGAGAGGCGATCTCAGCAAGAATGAGCTCTACTGAGCTCTGTAGAGCTCTTAATGAACAATGTACTACCTGGAGCCAGGGAGGAGGAAAAGGAGAAAAGCAGCTGAAAAATGATGGCTGTTCTACACCCAGCTTGGCTATTGCCAACATCAACGCCCAGCTTGGGTCTACTTTGGGCCAATTCTGGAGTCATTTGCTTGGTCCTGGTGTCTTCGTGCCTCCCAAAGTGGGACCCATATATCTGTAAGTAAAACTATAAGACAGAGTTTTGTGGATTCAGGCCTGTTTTGTTTTGTTTTTTGTTTTTTTGTTTTTTTTTTTGTGCTTCATTCAAGATGGAACACTGTAAGATTAATTTGAACAAAAATTATACCAGGAAATAAGTCTCCCCTCCCCCAACTTTTTGGAGGAACTAGGAAGAGAAATTGTAGAATTAAGCTGGGCACTTCTTTGGTGACTTAATGGTAGGACTCAGGCTACATTGTTGGTGGTGAAATGTGTTAATGGCCAGTACAATGCAAGCAGTGTGGCCTAGTGGGCACAACATGAGGTAAGAAGCAGAAGCCTGGAATTAGAGTCTCAGGTCTATAGCTGTGTGACATTTAGTGACAGCTTTATTTCTCAAAGCCTCAGTTTTCCCATCAGGAGAGTAGGAACAATGAAGATCTTGAGGAAGATCAAGATAGAATTATGTGGAATAAATAATTGGAAGCAAAAATACTCAGCAGTCTATAGAGAGTCAAGCATATACAAATTAGCGTTACTTTAGATATGCCTTGGTTAGACATTAGAATTTTGGTTTACTCTTGAGGAAGTTCTTTATCTCATCCTGTGTTAAATTGGTCCCCCTCCACCCCCGCAATTTATATGTTGAAGTCCTAACCCCCAGGACCTCAGAATGTGACCTTACTTGGAAATAGGCTAATTGCAGATTTAATTAGTTAAGATGAAGTTATTGGGGGTCGGGGGGGTCTCTAATCCTGTATGACTGGTAACCCTTATAAAAGGGGAAATTTGGGCACAGAGACATAGACACACACAGGGAAAACCAGGTGAAGAGACAGGGAAAAGACTGCCATCTATAAGCCAAGGAGAGAGGCCTGGGACAGATCCTTCCCTCTCAGCCCTCAGAAGAACCAACCCTGCCGACACCTTGATCCCAGACCTCTAGCCTTCAGTACTGTGTGAGACGATAAATCTCCATTATTCATGCCACCCAGTCTGTGGTACTTTGGTACGGCAATCCTAGGAAACTAAGACATCTTGGAATTGCATATGTCCTCCTTGAGGTTATGTTTTTTGAAAACTTTGAAATATTTTAACTGTCTTTCAGACAAATATACGTGAGATCACACCGCCCTTTATGTCATTTGTCCTTCACTCACAGCTAGTCTTTAAGTCACTCTTCTCCACTACTGGTCCTTTGTGTACACTTTTGGATTCCAGAAGCCTACCCTAGTTTCTTTCCCTCTCTTTTCCTTTTCTTAGGGAACACCCTGCTACAGAATTGTTGCTATCTGAGGAGTTCTACTGGGATAAGAATCAAGAAGTAGCCTTCAGCCCTATGTCTATGAGGCAGCAAAAAGCTTCCCCAAATTTATTTACACCCCCAAAGTTTTCATTTTTGCACAAAGAGCAATAAAAGATAGAGAATGAATAAATTGACATTAGCTAGAGATTTTTTTTAAGAGTTGTGGAATAGGGCCAGAATGTTAGAAAGAAGTTGGAGAGAAGGTTCTTCTCTAACCAGAAGTTAGAGAAAAGGTCCTAGAAAGAGCACAGCCTGGGAGATAGGCAGTTCAGCATTGGTATTCTGGAGAGGATAAGGCAGAAAGATATTTTCATGTTCTATTAGGCCGATCATGTGGTTTCAGGTCTGGAACTGTTCTGGCATCTCAGGTGACAGTGATAATTACTCTAGAAAGAGATGTATATATGGCTGATAAAACGATTTTTAAAACTCAGGAAGGCATTTTTTAATCACCTTTTTTTAATGCTTGTCCCCATTCTTTCTCTCTCTGACTGACACCCACACACACACACACACACACACACACACACGCGCGCGCGCGCGCGCGCATGCTAAATCCCAAATAGAGGATTTTGCTTTTTTTTTGGTAGACTTGCAAAATCTACAAAAATGCACTTCTCAGGTGTCTAGAACATCAAGATAAGTGCTGCCTAAGTAATTTCCATCAGGGGAATTTTTGATTCTCTGTCCCCTGAAGACCTGGGACTTGCTAAACACACCGTTTTGTACTCATGAGCCCCTATGTGGTCTCTGAGCTGGTGCACTTTGCTTAATCCTTTCTTCCATTTACAAATAAGTTTCTTGTGAAGTCTAATGTGAAAACTCCCAACACTGCTCAATAAATCACCACCCTGACCTTTTGTAGAAACATTGAAGGTTGGTGGTGAAACCGATTTAAAGATTGGAGGGAAATTCCTTGTCCCCCTAGGCCCCTACGGCCCCCAAAGTCCTGCATAGTATGCTGCCCACTGGCCTGAGCTGTTTGGCCTGTGTGTCTGGAAAAATTCACTTCCTCCTCCTTCATCTTCTACCTGCCCGACTCGTTACAGAACCAGACAGTTTACATATGTGATCCTTCCTATTTAGAAAATTAATGGTGTTTTCTGGCTCCAAATCACAGCTTGTGGTGCTCTGCAGGCGATGAAAAACTTGGCCAGCTTCAGCAGCAAGGCAGCCATTAGAAAATTAACCCTTGGTGACCAAGGAGCAAAGGTAGGTGAGTGGGGTCCTGGCGACGTTGCAGGCTGTAGCTTTCAGGTGTCGATACATATGTTAGCCATGTAGGAACAGCACACATGGGGCCCCGTGAGAGCTTCTAGCTAGCATGTTTGTGGTTGGCCACTGTGGAGAGGGCACGGACATAGTACTTGGCAGCCAGTGCAACCAATATGCCACGCTTTTTATTAGAGCTCAGGAGAAAGCACAAAGCCCAGCTTTGGAATCCCAGCCATCACTGTCTTGGCTGTACCTGATTAAAAGATGAGCCATCCATCGCCGTCCCTGCGTGCCTTCATTTCACACCCCTGTGCTATACTCTGCCTGCCTGCCTCAGGAAATGGCTGACCTCAGAAAGACAGAATCATAAAAGCCAGGGTGGGAGAAAACTTTAAAGTGGCTAATTCCACTTTCATACATTAATGTATTCAGTAATTTAATGTATTAACTTAAGTCTCCCGTGTTTGCTTTCTTTTTTTTTAAAAATTAATTAATTAATTTATTTATTTTTGGCTGTGTTGGGTCTTCGTTTCTGCGCGAGGGCTTTCTCCAGCTGCAGCGAGCGGGGGCCACTCTTCATCGCGGTCCGCGGGCCTCTCACTATCGCGGCCTCTCTTGTTGCGGGGCACAGGCTCTAGACGCGCAGGCTCAGTAGCTGTGGCTCACGGGCCTAGTTGCTTCACGGCATGTGGGATCTTCCCAGACCAGGGCTCGAACCCGTGTCCCCTGCATTGGCAAGCAGATTCTCAACCACTGCGCCACCAGGGAAGCCCGTGTTTGCTTTCTTTTAGGGTTTTTTTTTTGGTTTGCTTATCTGTTTTGTTTTGTTTTTGTACATGGCAGCCAAAAGGGGCTATTTCCTTGGCAGTTTTGAAACCTACGTGTGTGTGCGTGTGTGTGTGTGTGTATAGAGGGGCGAGGATCAGAGCATGTGGCTTGGAAGTGTCAAATCTAACTTTGGGAATTTGGTTTCTTGAGGGCAGTTTTCTTGGACCATTGTTATAGTTTTCTCTCTTCACAGTAACAACTGAACCAGTGTGTTTTCAGGGTTCAGCTCTGGTCCTGGATTTACCCCTGATGAATATAAAATCATTCTTTACCCTGTCCCAAAGGAACTGGCATCAGTGGCCCCCAGGATCAAGAGCATTGAGACATGCTTTTCTATATTTATTTCTCAAACTGATGCGATGCAAGGACTCTAGGTTCTGAGCAGTAATGGATCCCTGAGCCTACCACTGAGGTGAGAAAAAGGGCAGCGTAGAGTGTAGCAGCACGGGGGAATCATGGACTGGAGACTTCCTATCTCCATCCCCTGCACACCTATCCTGCAATTCTGAAGTTGGTGTTATTTTTAGGTTCCTAGTACAGAAAAACACAGCTGCTTATTTTACTGCTTCTTAATGCTGTGCTCTGTGGTATTCAGTGAAATCAGGCTATATTCATCTCTAACATTGTGTAACACCAGCTTTAATACAAACAGGGGTAAATAACGCTGGCACATTAATTACTCCTTTCTAGTTTACTCTGACAAAAATGTACTAAAATGAAGACTAATATAATTATAGATGTTGCATTTTCAATTAGCCTTTGTTAATACTATTAATAAGATTAATAATACATACTAAAAATGTCAATATGCTTATCTAAATAAATTTTTTAAATCATCCTTTCAAGTCCCAGCATCAGACATTAAGGCACAGCGTCTTAATTACATGTGCTCATCAACAAAGTTAAATGGATAACATCCCTCAAGTGTGGCAGAGACAGACAGAGGCGAGCTCCAAAGCTGCCTACGTGTTCACCTTTCTCAGCCCCATTTGACTTTCCTGTGAACCATCAGCATTTGTGGAGAGAGCACATCCAAATTAGCACATGGCTTTGCCAAGTTCTTATATAGTGAGGGCTACACAAGGAGCGGCTTGCTCTCTAACACACACACACACACACACCTGACCCCTTTCTGAACTGAATGATAAAATGGGGGGGTTTTGCCTTTATAATTTTAATAATATACAGCACAACTGTGACTGGTGTTGATGTATAGAATTAATTGCCCCGGTGAGACAGTTCTTCCAAAAAAGCAATAATAGCTGGATTCTCCTTGAGAATGTGAAAACCCTCTGGTATACTAATAAAATGAAAAAGGTTCACAAAATAATATCCTAAATAATTGGGTTCCCTGTACCAAAGGA
Organism: Balaenoptera musculus; assembly: GCF_009873245.2. NCBI lineage: Eukaryota > Metazoa > Chordata > Mammalia > Artiodactyla > Balaenopteridae > Balaenoptera > Balaenoptera musculus. The sequence continues at coordinate 39,855,445 of NC_045797.1, forward strand.
CCCCATGTAGTTTCTCTTAAGCGATCTAAAAAAATTGTGATTATTCCTTTGGACTTAATAAAACATAATTGAAAAAATATCAGTGAGGATAACGTAGAGCAATCACATCCACGTCCCCTTAATATTTTTAAAGGTGAAATTCTTAACACTTTCTCATTATTAAGGAGAAAAGATGTTTTGCAAGTAAATAATGATGTTTACTCGGCTGATAACATATTGGTAACATGCCCAGTTCCCCCACCCACCCCACTCAGTGTGTGCATGTGTGTATGTGTGTGTGTGTGTGAGTGTGTGTGTGTGTGTGTGATGTATACTTGTTCATTAAAACTTTTCAACAGCTCCAGTTTGTAAACCCACTAGCCCTTTCATCCCCAGAAACTGGGAAACTGCATACTCCTACTGTGTTGTATTCATAAACAAATTAGTGTCCTTTGAATAGATTGTGTGTGTGTGTGTGTGTGTGTGTGTAGAGTGGTTGGGAGCACAAAACTCTTCTCCTGCCTGGATGGATGTTTTCATCCCAGTAGCTTTTCTTTTTTTTTCCCTTCAGACATAAAGGCTTACTCAGACTGAAAATCCCACCCTTCATTCTTTTTTCCTCCTCTTCTTAACCTGTTTATTCACTTGTTCTTATGCTAGAACAACCAGAAAAAATAAAATAAAAACAGTGGCTGGAAATGAACATAATTTCCATGAAGAAAGAGGAGCTATGGAGAATGTTGGGGGCCTGGAGGGAAATGCAAAGAGGACTTGGGACAGAGCCGGGGATGCTAGAGTGACAGAATGCTGAAGATAGTTGTCCCAGCTACGAGATAAAAGCTACATTACATGAAATTAATGGAGGCTGTCTGCGACATACATGAATCACTGTTTCAACACTAAGAAACCAGCACAAAAGAATAAAGAAATCTGAGTACTAACTACATCTTCAAAGGTCTCCTATTTACCCAGCTATACTGGGTACTGACACAAGTAGGGGGAAATATAAGAAAAAAGCACTGCTGTGATCGAATGAATGCGACCATATGAGCTATATTGGAGCCGTATGCATCCTATTTAGCTGATATCAAACACAGTTTAATGAAAGTTAAATAGTTTCTGAGGAGTGCATGAGCTGGAACAGATTAGATTCCACCGAGGGGTCTCTCAGCATATTGTTGCTCACATGTATTCCCTGCTCAGGGCTGCTACAATTCCAGCACTCCATTAGCAATACACAAAAGACTTATGCAGATAGCGGGCATAAGCTCCTACCGCCATGTTGGGAAATAAAAACACACACACAGACACACGCACACACGGATGAAGGTTTTGTTCAATGTGTTCATCTCAAAATAGATCTCTGTAATTCAAAACTGATAAGAGCATTTGTAAGAAGAAGGAAGTAGCTGCCTATATTTTAAAATAGAGAAATATGTAAACTGCCTCAAACAGAAGATATTGCATCAGGCAGAGAATGAGAGTTTGTTCTTTCAGAGGACAACGACGTGGGTGAATGTCATGCCCTTTTGATCGATAAGCTCCATCTGGTCTAAAGGTACAGCAGCTTCCCTGTTATCGGCCCATGAAGTTATAGGGGTACACGCTTCTGCAAATCCTCACACACACAGTATCCCTCCAGCAATCCCTCATTTTTAAAATGTACAATTCCTTCCAGAAATACTGCAGAACAGTCTGTCCATCTATTCACATGGCTGTCGCAAAAACTGACATGAATTGCAATTAATAATTTCATTACTTGGCAAAGATTTTTTTAAACTTCTCTACAATTAAATTGTCTGTGTGCTTTTTTCCCTTCCTTCTGTCCAAGCACCTCCTGCTCTGTCTTTATCAAGCTGACTTTTCATAGACAGTGACGGTGGTGTTTTAATCTAAATAAACAGGAGAGCTCTTTCATATTGGTCTTTTTATAAAAGTGGCCAGAACAGGTGGATAAAATTGCCTCATTTTCTCCTTTCAGATGAAGAATAAAAGTCACTTCCAACCTTAGCTGTGTTCCCTTTTTCACTCTTACATAACTGCAGTCAAACTTCATTGGACATTTACTCTTAGGTCCAGCATTTTCTCTGTGCTAGGCTGCATTATAAAGATGGGTCAGATATGCTCCCTATACTTAAAGAGTTTACAGTTTAGATTTTGTCAGCTGGGGGGGTGTTATTTTTGACCCCCCTACCCCTAGAGGATATCTAGCGATGTCTGCAAACATTTATCTTTGGTTGTCCTAACTGGGGGACCGCTACTGGCAGCTGGTGGGTAGAGGCTGGGGTACCGTTAACCATCCTACAGTGTACAGAACAGCCCCCACAAGAAAGACTTCTCCAGTCCGAAATGTCAGTAGTGCCAGGATCTAGAGAGGTGATTGTTTCCTAGGAAGGAGCAAGGTGAAACTCCCAGTAAACACTGAACTTGTTGGTGTATCTACACTTCGTTCCTATTCACAGTAAAGTCTGAACACTTTGGTGTATTGTCACCTGGTGGCACTCAGGCTGAATGAGTCTCCCACGGCATTTTGCTTACATTTGGGAGTAAATTTCTAAAAGCTTTTTGCAGCCAGGGACAATCCTCCAAGTTTTTGGAAACCCTTTTCAATTTCTTAAATAACTGCCTGAGATTAGGGATAAGGACTCAGCCAAGGAAATGGAAAACAGAAAACACCATGCATCTGTTCTATATTCTTTCTCAGCTATGGGGAGACTTTCCTATTAATATTATTCAAGCCCCTCTAGAAGGGATGGAATTTTCTCAGTCAGCTCTTCTATGCCCTCTTATTATTATTACTCAGGATAAGATTGGCCTCACGTTAAGGAGCTGAGTGCCTGTTTAGGGTGGCCTGTCAGTTGCTCTGTGGTAATCGTCTCTATTTCTTCATCTCTGTGCTCAGGTATAATAATTTCATTAAGAAGCAGAGTAGGTGTTAAAGTCGTCACCAGCTGCCTGTTCTGGTCAAGAAGGATTTTCTCACATTATTCCTGCTGTCCCTGCCCTCACATTACATCATCACATTCCATGGAACATCATGTCACAAGTTTGTACGCACATTGAAAGTTGCCTCCATATTGTGGTGACAAAATGGGGGGGGCTACTGTCCATTTGGCAACATCAACTAGCCTAGAATATCTGTGAAAATATTGATGGTTATGTCCTTCACTTCCTCGTAGATCTGTGCTCTTCAGATAGCTGGGAATATAACATCACTGTGGCTAGAAGCTGAAGCATAATTTATAATGAACCGATAGCAAAGTTTATCTACTATGACTAATAATCATAATGTAGTAATGGTAATGTCAGTCATAATAAGAAGGAACTAATTAGAGTGGAAAACAATATCTCTCCTTAAGAAACCTTACCTAGCTGAGAAAATAAGACATGTAGATGGCACGACGTGTGCTAATTCATTTAGCACAGTGAACCCAAGTAACAGCACTTGCGTGGAATGATTGATTGACCCAGGAAATAATTCATGTGGGAACTAATTGATTGAGGATAACTCTCATACCACCTTTACCTGTGACATGAGACACTTTACAACGGCACTGGGATGCTATTGAATGAAGTAGCCCAAAGCATTTATTTCCTGGGAAATGACTCCTTACATATTCTTAGTTGTAAGTGTCTGCTGGACTGAGTGTCGAGTAAAGAGGGGAGGCTGGCTACAGTGGTGACTGCAAAGGCACATTTTTGATAAAGAACACTGTCAGTGAAATGAGACTACATTCCTGCTGATTGGCAAAGATTTGGGGAATGTTTTGGAGGGGCTTATTATAGTGTGCTATGAGGATTTCAAGAATCTTGCAACAGTTTCTCTTTAACCTGCAGGTGGCATTAGTAGTAAAAAATGTATTTCCTATCTTTCTTGAAAAAATATTCAGCAGTGAAGTGAGGGAAACAGTAAAGGGCTTCACAGCATGAGTCAATTAGAGGAGCAGGCCCGATTCATCGCAGATGGCTTTTTGCTATGTTTAATAATCCAGGGAACTCAATGATCCAAATCCAGAAATAGTAAACTACAATCCTTATAGGAATTGAAAAATCAGGGGGACTTTTTCTTTCTCTTGAGTTTGGAATACAAGCCTACGTCTATGTGCACACACACACACACGTCTTTGTGATTCTGTTTCCATGTGGGAGGCCAAGAATCTGAGCACTGGGAGCAAACTTGGTTCTTTACTTACAGCGCGAGAATGGAAACTCAACAAAGTGTGATCGAAACTCTCTCTCCGAAACCAGTCCTCTAAGGTTCTCTTTCAGTGATGCTGGCCCCATGTCTAGTCCCAGAGAAACCACGCATTGCTAGCGTAGCACTTCTTACGGCCACGGTACGTAGTTTTCACTTTCTTCATGGCACAACAGCAATTTACTAACTTCACTGGCCAAGCAAATCCTCGGACATGATGAAATACCTGGGATAGAGCCAGTTTAGTGAAGTCTTGCCTCCCAACCTCTCCAAATAGCTGCCAATCCAAGTATTTATACCTGGTAATGGGAATGGGAAACTAAGACAATATTGCTTTAGAAACTCCAAAGCATCAAAGAGATTACAAACTCAAGAAAACGAAGAGCAGTTGTAAAACCTGTTGGGATTGGGGTCTGTAATCTTATTCTGAATTAGATAGAGCAGGATAACTGTTGGGGGGAAGATGTTGAATAGGGTGGCCCAGCATATAGCAGGCAAGCAGTCCCTAAGCATCCTTCAATGAAAACATGGCCTTCTAGCAGGAAGAGGAAATGATAAGCACTGATTGGAGTTCGTGTAAACGCAAAACTAGGATTGATGGATTAAGATTCTCCAAGAACAGGCTGCTAACCACTAACTAGTAAAGTTATAGGTTGTTCAGAAGTGAACATTTTCTTCACTGATGTTTCTCACATTTAAATGCTTTATTGTTCATGTCTCTGCTTCCCTTCCAATAGGCATTTGAGTATTTTGTTGTTTTCTGACCGTCCTGATCAAAATGCCGGCAGTAGATCTCTAGTCATGGAATCTATTTCTCAAAGTTCTTTTTAGATGAACTAATCTGAAGGCCAATATCTTATCCAGTATTTAGCACTGATATGTGAAGCAGTCTATCAATGAATCAGTTAAATCACTAACTTTTATTGAACCTGCAAGTTATCATCTAAATTTCCGTTTTCTCATTAGCCTCTGTCTGGCATTGCTATTTCTCTGGCTCCATTACACAGGCTCTGCCTCCCAGGAAGCACAGCTCTTCCTACCACCAGTATTGGTGGGAGTTTCCATCAAGAAGTCCATTTCTACTGAGGTTACCACTGCCTACATCTCTCACTGCAACCTGGGCTTTGACCTAATACTGCTGTGCCTTTGAGCCCTGCTGTTCCCTGCAGTCAGTGAGATCCTGGATCCCAGAGAGCCCCCCACGCTACACAGCTGATCCGTGAGGAAGTGGCAAAGATGGCCTTCCTCTCCTTCGGTGTTGTCTGCTATTAGAGGGGCTTCAAGCTGTGTTATCTGTGCCCAGAGACTTAAAGAATATTTAGGAAAAGAGCTTCTCCAATAATAACTTTTAACTTCTAACCTTTCCGCAGAACTCAGAAACAAGTTTCCTGGAGGCTGGACTGGGACACAGAGCCACCATACATACCCAAGACACAAACAACCCAGTCCCTGTCTGGGACTTCCTACCTTAGACATGCTGTGTGTCAGAACCTGTGCTCCCCAATCTAATGTAGCACACTATACTCAGCTTAGACTTCATACACTCGAAGTCGTCTTATTCCAGTACCTCATTTTCCTTTCCTCCTACTGAATCTGGCTGGGGACATGAATGCCCTGATTTCTTCTGTCTGGTCTCCTTAACTCCAGATCTTGGACATTTAAAAAAGAGATCCACTAGTCTCCTTATTTAGATTAAAATATTATCTGAGCTAAAATTTAGGACATGTGGTCTGATAAAGGATTTTTCTTTCTAATTTGAAAAGTTATTATTTACATTGTACTATAGATTGAATATTTGTGTTCCTTCCAAATTCATATGTGGAAATCCTCATCCACGAAGTAATGATATTTGGAGATGGAGGCTTTTGGGAGACAATGAGGTCATGAGGGTGTAGCCCTCATGATGGGATTAGTGCCCTTATAAGAGGAGGCCTGAGAGCTTGCTTCTTTTTGCTCTCTCTTTCTGCCATGTGAGGACAAAACAAGAAGATGGCCATCTGCAAAACAGGAAGAAGGTTCTCACCAGAACCCAATCCTGCTGGCACCCTGATCTTGGACTTCTCAGCCTCCAGAACTTATGGGAAATAAACTTCTGATTTTTTAAGCCATCTAGTCTACAGTATTTTGTTACAGCAGACTGAGATACATGGTTTTAAAATCTTTCACAATTGGCTTTGTATTTAACAAATAACTTTTTAAAAATCACATGAAACCAAGACAGTCTTAGAAAATCTGGACATGAGATTGTATCAGCTTCAGTGTAAGCAATAGTAGTGAACCTCAGCAGCTGAGAAAACATTGTGCTCAGTCACCTCTACTTGGAGTTCTCTTATTAATCAGTTCATTCTGTCAGGGTTTTAGCTCCTATATGTTATAGAATATATGGTATCTATGTGGCAATTTATGAGACCCCCTGCAACTTAATTATGTTACATAATTATAATCTCTCTCTTGATTCTGTTTTCTATTCCTGGCCTGCTCCTTGAGTGGGCAATGGGCCCTCAGTTTTCACTGATACCAGTGTTGTAGTGCTTCAACTCATTTGCATTTCAGCAGCCTTGGTGAAACATTAGTTCACTTTCATCAAAGTCCCTTCAAAGATCCTTTATAGATAAGATGGGCCTTGGTTTTATGATGACTCCAATATATGCCTCCCACCTCTGACCAGGTGGAAGATGAAAATTACCAGTCCTTGTAAATCTACTAATATGTGTTCGACTTTTGCTTCCCTTGCACTTGTTTTCATTTCTATTCTACAGATATACACTGGACTAGCTCCAAGTTGCCCCCAACCCTATGCTCCATAATTCCTCCAAGACACACGTGCACACACATGAAAACACACAGATGCTCCTTCAAGTATATGCAATTGAAAGGGTACAACTTCCAGCTATAAGATGAATAAGTCTTGAAGAACATGGTGATTATAGTTAATAATATTGTATTTATATACATGAAATTCGCTAACAGAGTAAAACTTAAATGTTCTCATTACAGAAAAGAAATTGTAATTATGTGATATGATGGAGGTGTTAGCTAATGTGATGGTGGTGATCATTTTGCAATATATAAGTGTATCAAATCAACACATTGAACACCTTAAACTTATGCAATGTTGTATTGCAATTATAATCCAGTAAAGCTGGAAAAAAAGTATATGCAATTGAATCCAATTATTCATTTGTACATCCTACTCTATGCACAATTCTGAAGAGATTTCATGATTACAAAACAATGGGCACTTCAGATTTTTAGAGCCGAGGGGTTAAACTATTGGTGAAGGCAGGATATAGAAAGTATGAAGGTAGGATGTGGGAGATAGGAAATCTAGGGCTTGAGTACTGCCTTTATAACTTAACCACTCTCTGTCTCAACTTACTCATCTTGGAAACAGGAATCATAATTCTTGCTCTATATATTTTATACTGATATCAAAGCAAATAGAACGAAAGAAATACCTTGAAGAACATAAAATGGTTGCAAACATAAGCATGGCTGCTGTTAGATTTATTACTGCTAAAAACATCTAGATTACCTGCAGGATACTCAGCAGTGCCCAGGAGTCTCACCCAACATGGAGCTGTACTTGCTAAGGCAAACTCGTATACCTATAAGGCACGTATCCATGGATTTGGGCCTTATGGGCAGTGATATATTAGGTTTTATCTCACCCTTTATGAAAATTCTCCTTCATCCATTCATTTGACAGAGAAAATCAAAACGTGAGAAGGAATGGTTGTCTCAAAAGTTTGGGTGTGTAGAATTGGTAAAGCATAGGGATATGCCTCTGTCAGGAGTGAGTGCAGAGGGAAATATGGAAAGTGCTTTGGACTTTGCAGCTGGAAGATGCAGTGAAAGGAGCTAAGGAAGAAGCTTTTTTTTTTTTTTTTTTTTTTAAGAGTGCTAGTCCTTTAGAGAAGGGAACGCTGACCCAGTAAATCTCAGGCATTTTTATAAAGGACTTTAAGACCCATTTGTTTTGACTTAGGTGTGCATATTTCTAAATTTCTGCCCCTTTATAAACACATTTGTTCTCACCATATTGCAACAGATCTGCATTCCTAGCCAATTCCCTTGAATTCTTAATTCTTGTTAACAACTCTGGCAATTAACCAATTACTCCTTCCACTGAAGGGCTTGGGGAGGAAGGGACTGATGATTTATAGCAGCACAGCATCCCTGCTTGTTGAATTGAACTCAATTGCTGAAGTACTTCATTTAGAGAATAGATAGGCAGATGAATAGCCAACAGGCTGAAGCCAATCAAAAGACTAAAACTGCCAACAGGTGACAGGTTGGAAGTGCGGCTTCCTTTGTTTTGTGCTCTTTGTTTCTTACCTCCTCTCTCTGTTCCCAGAACTCTGTCGAAAACCTGATGCTGTCCCTGTGGGTCAGCCAGCTAATCCAGTGCTGACGGTTTTATAGAATGGTGGAATCACAGTGTTTAAGGAGTCTAAGAAGTTGTCTAGCCTGTGAGTGTAGGAAGCTGTTCTAAAATGTCCTAGTGAATGGCCATTTAGACCCTTTACAAATAGTATCAGTAATGATTTTGGAAGGCAGTTCATTCCACTGCTGGACAACCCTGTTTGTTGGAAAGTCTCCCTTAAAATGAGAAAAAAAAATCTTCCTCTTTGTAGTTTATACTCACCACTGATCCTGCCTTTGTCCTGTGAAGCAATCCAGAATAACTCTGCCTTCCCTCCTAGATAATGTGCCTCCAAAACTAGAGAACAGCTTTCATGTTTCCATCTTCTTCCTTCACTGCAGTTCCTCTAATACTCATGGAATATGGTTTTCTCATCTCTTTCCAGCATCATCTAAAGACACCCTTTCCTTTTTCAAGGCTCTTCTTAAATGGCAGTACCAAAATTTTAATGTAATTGCCAATATGGCACTTTTTCTCATCCCTGTTCCTGGTATTTAACATTCCCATATTATCTTTGGTTCCAGTAAACCATAGATTCTGAGGGAACTGTTCAATTAAAGCCAATAAAGTGACCAGGAACATTCTGATGACATTTACTAGTTCTTACCTGAAATAACTTTTGGAATCATCATTTCTGTTTCAGGAACTGTTTTTAGGGCTGTGTGGCATGGCTTGAACTTTTGATGTGCTCTTCAAGAGAATCTAAATGTACTGAGTTAATAAAAGTATAGACACTATTAAAGGCAATAACAGAGCAAGGGGAGGTGAGCAATGGTATCAGCCAGAGGGAGAAAAGGGAAGGTCAGTCGCGGGAGAGGCACGCAAATGGTTCTTGCCAAAAAGAGAGCTCTTTGGTGGTAGATATGGAATCAGCCCAAAGGGCAGGACTGACCAGGTGTGCAGACATGCCAGTGTGTACATGATGTGGATCCAAGGGTGCTAAAGCACTACCAGTTCCCACATATTTGTTTCATTCCTCCTACCACCAGAAATCCCCATGTGGTTAACACCTTTTGCTTAAGGCCACCATAAAAATGCAAATGTTCTCTGGGAGATTAAAATATTAATCCATTATCAGCCAGTAACATCTTAGCTATACATGACCAAATTAGTACTAGCTGGTCACTGAGTGGATCCCTAAGGGAATAGGCTACATAACTGATAGGTTTTAATTGGAGGAAAATGAAGAAGGATATAAAAAGATAAAGTTTCAAGACTTTGTGGTGCACGAGGGTGAACAGGAGGAATAGAGATAAAGATTTGGTGGGTAGTAAGCTGCCTGAAACCAGTGGGGGACCTCTGTGGAGGCCTGTGGCACCCCCAGCAGTTGTGTGGATACTGGGAACTGGATGAATAGAGGGAGGATGCGAAAAAGCAGCTCGAAAGGAATATTAATAAATCTCTTAGGTTGAAATGCTATGGAGGGAGGCACTGAGGAAATATCTATAGAGCCTGAGCTCAGGAACTCTGAATCGGCTGGGTAGGCATGATGCCCTGGTTCTTTGATTTTTAATTATCATTTCCCACTTCTGTATGGACTTAAATGACTTCAGAACTGTAAACTATAAGAGGAAATATCACTTGGTTCCCTGCTTTTTTTTCCTTTTTATTTTATTCTCTTTGATTTTCCCCATTTTATTCCTGCTATTTTCCTGGCCAAGCCCCAAAAAGAGTGGTGAATTAGCAAATGGTTGGGAGGAGGGGTCAGAAAGCAGATCATAAATGGGAAAAAAGATAAAGAAGAATAATTTTCATATTCTTTATAATAATGAACTAGAAGGACTCTTTGACTTCCAGTGGCAGAGAAACAACTCAAAGTAGTTTAGGCAAAAGAAGAGTCTATTTATTACCATAAACAAAGAGTGGGAAAGGAAAGGTAATCTCAGGGATGCCTTGATTCTGGCACTTCAATGCTAGCATCTCTCTCTCTCCTCCTGTCCTCCTATTTTTCTGTGTGCTTCCTTTTTCTGCCTACCATGGAGGGGCTTTCTCCATGTTGAAGGCTTATATCTTTACAACCTCATGACCATATGAGATATAGTTCTTTTTCTTTAAGTTTAGTGTAAGGAAAAATATAAAACAGAGAAGGTTCTGATTTGTTCAGTGTGGGTCGTGTGCTTATTCCCAGGATGATCACTGGCCAAAGTGTAGGGTGCTGTAATTGGCTTATTCTGGATCCCATGTTGCTGCGATGGCCAGGAGGCTGATATCTGTTACCAGACCATAAAGAAGGGGTGTTGAACAAACAAGTTTACAGTCGTAATAGAGAGGAATATTGGGGGAGGCATTTGATAGCAGTGTCCCTACATTCCCAATGAGAAAGAAGATCTTGGTGGGGTTTTTTACAACCTGAAATCTACTTAACAAAATTTTGCAATGGACTGTACTAGTCTGCTGAGGCTGCCGTAACCAAACATCACAGACTAGGTGGCTGAATAGCAGAAATTTACTCTCTCACAGTTCTAGAAGCTAGAAGTCCAAGATCAAGGTGAGGCAGTGTTGTTTTCTCCTGAGGCCTCTCTTCGTGGCTTACGAATAGCCTCCTTCTCACGGCGTGTTCAGTCTATTTCCATTGCACACACACCCCTAGTGTATCTCTCTTCTCATAAGGACACCAGTCATTTGGGATTTGGGTCTCACTTTTATGACCTCATTTAACCTTAATTACCTCCTTAAATTCCCTGTCTCCAAATACAGTCACATTGGGGGTTAGGGCTTTTGAGAGGATACAGTTCAGTATCCTCTCAAAAGATAAGGATTTTGAGAGGATACAGTTCAGTATCCTCTCAAAAGATAAGGATTTTGAGAGGATACAGTTCAGTCCGTAACATGGACTAATCTAGGTTTCACTAAGGAAATGGGCCCAGCTGAAGGATGGTGTTTGAGTTTATTTTTTTCCCCTAAATCTTACGAGGTAGGTATAGATTAGGGAGGATGAACCCACTTAAAAAAATACATAGAATATTTGCAGCATAATATTTGACGAGATTAAGATCATGTGGTATAACTAATAAGGCCACTGAAGACCAGATCTAGCAAACAGGTAAAGAACTATTAGACTAGTGTGAGCTGGGAATTCTGCCTAACAGAAAGACTGATGTTAAGTTCTTGGGAGGGTCGCCCCAAAGAGGAGAGCCCTAGTCTTGAAAGAGGTGAGTACTTCTGTGCCAAGTTAAGGAATAATCTATCTCTGATTTTGTCTGATGTAGAAATTGGCCATATTTTTTGGCAGTGCCGTCATCTGAGAGCTAACTTTTTCAAAATGTCTAGGAAAATGTAATACTTACCTACAAATGTGAATGCTGATGGAACCCTATTGCTGGCTAATTCCCATCAGAGGAAATAGCTACATATTTTAAAGATCTATGATTAGACCTTTAAAATTATCATTTCTATTAAAAGGCAGTTTATACCAGAGCTCTTGTTTGAACTAAAGGGAAAATCCTGTCTCTATACTGAGAGACTAATAATCTGGTGGGCCTTCTTATTTAATAGGAAGAATGAGGTTTGGGAAAACAGAAATAAAAGCACTTTTGGAAATCAGTTAGGTCTGGGAAATAATTTCCATTGTGATCCGTTGAATGGAAGTTGTGTGTTTGTTCACTTGGTGGATAGTTCATTTATAATCCTCCTACCTATGTACACAGACTACATTTGGGGTGTGTGTATGTGAATTTATATCTGTGTATGTGTGAAAGAGAGAGAGAAAGAGAGAGGAGAGGGAGAGAGAGAGATAGGGGCAAAAGAGAGAGAAGAAGTGAAAGAGAAGGAAATCAACGTATGAGTAGCATAATTTAGAAATTATCCTTTTTTAATAATATAGTTTGAAAAATAAGATAAACCTGGCGATGAGTTTTCTTTCTTATAGCCAGGTTTGTGTAAAAAAAAGGAAAAACTTTCTCATATACAAATGGAAATTCATGTATCATGCCCTCTGCAAATATAAGCAAGGTTGTGCACATATGTCCCAAATTAATTCTGAAGCAATTTCAGACCCAGATTTGTGTTAATGTATTTAGCAAATAATTAGTTGTCCATTCATTCATTAACAGCATATCTTAAAACTTCTTGCAAAACCCCACCTCCCCCCTTAACAAAGTGGCACTTCTAAGAAGCAGAAGGGATATAAAATGTGTCCGGTAAGATGGGAAAACAAATCAAAAGAAGAAAATTACATGTTAGTTGTAGAAGAACATTAGTCATAGAAATGGGATTTACAAAGAAACACTTTGCTTCCCTTTACCTTTTCACACAAAAAAGGGTGAAGTTGTGAATTGGAGCTGCATCAGTGGGTACTTTAGCATTTTATGATTCCAGTTTAGTATAATGCTTTTCTCTCTTGGACATTATAATTTTTCTTCCATTTTTAAAGTGCTTTATAGTTTTCTAAGCAGTTTCACATAGTGTAGTTCATTTGTGGAACTAATAGCATTTACGTGGGATAACAATATTCTAATAGAATTGTGCAATTCGCATAATGAGTTTAACTTGTTATTAAAATGAATGTCACTCGGATAAGATTGAAGGAGGAACCAGACTGGTCAAGTCTTGAGGTAAGTGCCAACTGTTCCTGATTTGTAAGAGGCAGGGGTCCACGTGTCCTTCTTCAGCCTGCTTGATTCTTTTCCTTTATTTGTACACCACCTTTCCTTTGTCTTCATTTTCAGTTAGCACAGAGGATGTCTTGGGGCAGGGAAAGTGAGAATCAAAGGGCTTAATATCCTGCTCTGTACCTACTAAGGGTATGAGAAATATATATTTATTTTTTATTCATTTTCATACATTTCATCAAAAATATTAAAATTGGGATCCAAATGAGTATAGTTGGCCACTTTTTAGTAGCTGGCATAAAGATTTGAAAATAGTATATGTAGAGGTTAACAGAAACCCAAAGCAGTGTTTAGAATGAGCTAATAGCATTTTACCCAATTAAAATGCACCTCTAGTCTTAGCATAGAGAGACTAGACAATACCTAGTGCAGAATCACCATGTCTATTCTTTCTTCACCTCTTCTCTGCTCAAACATTGATGGAGGCCTGGTTTTCCACCTTCAGAGCTTCATACCTCCTTAAAATCTTATTTTCGGTAAAAATGCAAAATCATCTAGGATGCGATAATTAACTGGATAGTTATCAATTTAAAGGTATTCTTGGAAAAAGGAATTGGAGGGTCTGGGGCAATAAAGAGGAAATGGGGGAGTGGAAGGTGAGAAATAAAATTACTTTGGATGAATATGACCATGGGTAAAACATTTTAACTTTCAAACAGGAAGGCTAAAGGCACAGATAGCTGTCCCCACTTCATATTTTCCTTAAGAGTTGTGACAGAGATTGCTGGGTTCCATTCTCATTTTTCCCTCTTACAAACATATCACTCATATTATTTTATGTGGGAATGTGCCCAGCTAAAAATCTGCATGGCCCAGCCACCCTTTCTCCTTCTTGTTTATATCAGCCTACAGTTTTTGCAATATAGTTAGACTTTCTGACCACAAGGAGTTGTAGAGAATGGAAGCTACATGCCAAGGATAGAGGGAAAAAACATGAAAGGAATCTGAGATACTTATGCTGTGTTGAACACCTCTTGTATTTGCCTATTATTCCAGCCACTGCTAGGGGACCAGCTTAGAATCTCTAATCACTGCCTTCACATGGGACACTAGTAGGAATGTCTTTGACATAATACTAAACACTAATCTAGAAATGTGAGTGGTAGTGTATACAGAGAGTTAACACATCTTGGAACTACCAAGTACCCTTACCAAAGGGAGGTGGGGGACAGGGAATCCATTGTCCTCTTTCCATCAGAAGATTCTGAAATGTATTTCATAAAGCTTCTCTAATAGCCCACGGAACACTGAAATAAGTAATCCATAGTGGTGATGTCTCGGTAAAACAACCCTGTATTGGCATTCTTTTCTCCTCCTGTATACTCCCTCTATACTCCAGTCCTGCCCATAAACAAATGACTTAACTTTTGCCTCAGACTTCTCTTTCCATAGATTCCAGGTAGCCACAGATAAAATCATTTAGTAATAAAACAGTCCTGAACTGCCTAACTCTGAACTTTTTTTTTCTCTGACAAGAGAGTTTTCAGCTCAAGAATTTCTATTTGTTCTTTTTTTGTAAAATACTTTATTTTAGAGTAGTTTTAGGTTCACAGTAAAATTGAGAAGGTACAGAGATTTTTCATATATGCCCTGCCCTCCTCAACATGTACAGCCTCCCCCATTAAACATCCTCTACCAGAATGGTACATTTGTTACCACTGATGAACCTATCCTGGCACATCTAATCACCCATGGTTCATAGTTTACCTTAGAGTTCACTCTTGGCGTTGTGCATTCTCTGGGTATGGACAAATGTATGATGACATGTATTCATCATTACAGTATCATGAAGAGTATTTTCACTGTCTTATAAATTCCCCACTCTCTACCTGCTCATTCCCTCCCAAACCCTGGTAACCACTGATGGTTTTAGTGTCTCTGTTGTTTTGCCTTTTCTAGAATGTCATATAGTTCAGATCATAGAGTGTGTAGCCTTCTTAATTGGCCTCTTTCACTTCGTAATATGCATTTAAGGTTGCTCCATGTCTTTTCATAGCCTGATAGCTCATTTCTTTTTCGTGTTGAATAATATTCCATGGTCTGAATGTACTAGTTTATTTATCCATTCACCTGCTGAAGGACGTCTTGATTGCTTCCAAGGTTTGGAAATTATGAATAAATCTGCCATAGACATCTGTGTTCTTGTGGAGACATTAGTTCCTTTTTATGATTTCTATTTCTAATTTATATTCTCTATTTAATGAGACATTATTCTTGTACTTTCCTTTAGTTCTTTAGTCATGGTTTTTTTTAGTTCTTTGGACGTATCTTATATAAAGTTTTTCTACTAAGTACAATTTCTAGTTTTCATGAGGACAGTTTCTGTTGACTGAATTTTTTACTGTGCATGGACCATACGTTCTTTTTTTAATTAATTTTTATTGGAGTATAGTTGATTTACAATGTTGTGTTAGTTTCTGCTGTATAGCAAAGTGAATCAGCTATATGTTCACTCTTTTTTAGATTCTTTTCCCATGTAGGTCATTACAGGGTATTGAGTAGAGTTCCCTGTGCTATACAGTAGGTCCTTATTAGTTATCTATTTTATATATAGTAGTATGTATATGTCAATCCCAATCTCCCAATTTATCCCCGCCCCCTTTCCCCAGGCCATATGTTCATGTTTCTCTGTATCTCTTGCAGTTTTGTTTGTTGAAAATTGAAAAGAAAAAATCTTTTTCAAATTTAAATAATAGCAACTTGGCAAATCAGATTTCCCCCTACCATCTTCAGATTTTGTTGTTACTGCTATTTGTTATTTTTGTAGCTGTTTGTTTAATTACTTTCCTTGACTAATTCTTTAGTATTCATATTATTTTTCATGTGTGGCCACTGAAACACCTGCATGGCTAGCTGATTGGCTGGCCTATTAAACAAATTACACTGAAATATCCTTAAGTATCTTGAACCAAGATACTGTTTTTAGAAGATGAACTTGAGAATAGTGAAATAAAGATAAGTCATGCAAGTTGGGGTTTCTAGGGAACTTTCAGACAGGTAACATATGACAATTATGTGGGTATGGAACTTTTGAGGAGGTCCAACCATTTTGTGTCCATGTCAGTGGCCCCTGGACTGTTAGGTTTTATAACTACTCTGATTGTGAGGACTTTTGCTTTCAAGGATTCTGTAGATCTGAAGAGAGAGTTTTGGGGAAATGACAAGTTAAAATGCCATAAAGTTTCCTGTTCTTACCATGGTCCAGCTATTTTTCCTAAATAGACACTTCTTAGATTGTTGCAAGGCTTTGGTTAATTTCTAAAATTCTGAAAATATTTATTTTACTATTTCTCCAGTACTCTCATTGCTTTCATAGAAGAATGGAATTTTGCAGGTCCTTACTCTGCCATTCAGGATACCCCCAGAATATTGTCTTAATTCAAGAATGAAGGGAAAACTGAAATATTCTCAGATGAAGGAAAACTAAGATAATTTGTCACCAAATGGACATTAGACATTTTTTCTCCTCTTGAGTTTTCTAAATTATTTTTTTTAATGTGGTCCTCAGTGTATGTAGAGGAAACATTTAAGACAATTATACAGTGAATGTGGGAAGGTAAAGAAATGTAAAGGGAGGTCACGTTTCTACACTTCACCCAAACTGATAAAATGATGACACAAGTAGACTCTGACAAGGTGTCTATATTTTGTAATACCTAGGACCATCACTTAAAAATGTAAAGAGATAATAAGCTCAAAGCTACTGTATATAAATCAAAATAGAGTTATAAAAATGTGTGATTATTCCATAAATAGATAAGAAAAAGAAATTAAACAAAAACAGAGGTAACAACTAGGGGGGAAAAGGCATACTTAAGCCCTAACATATCAATAATTACGTTAAATATAAAAGGTTTAAATATACCAATTAAAGGACAATGAGGGCAGGGTTGATTAAAAAATAACCTAGCTGTTGTTTATAAGAAATTTACTTCAGGGACTTCCCTGGTGGTGCAGTGGTTAAGAATCCGCCTGCCAATGCAGGGAACACAGGTTCAATCCCTGGTCCAGGAAGATCCCACATGCTGTGGAGCAACTAAGCCTGTGCACCACAACTACTGAGCCTGTGCTCTAGAGCCGCTACACCGCAACAAGAGAAGCCACTGCACTGAGAAGCCCACACACGGCAATGAAAGAGTAGCCCCCACTTGCCACAACTAGAGAGGAAGACCACGCAGAGCAACAAAGACCCAGTGCAACCAAAAAAAAAAAAAAGAAGAAATTTACTTCAAATACAGTGATATAGGTATATTGAAAATAAAAGGGTATAAAAAGATATATCATCCAAATATTAATAAAAAGAAAGCAGGGGTAGCTATATTAATATTATATAAAGTAGACTTCAGAACAAAGAAAATTGCCAGGGACATTACATACTAATTAATTGATCAGTGTATCAAGAAGATATATCAATTCTACGTGTGTATGCCCCAGACAAAAGAACTGAAAATATGTGAAGCAAAAACTGATAGAGCTGAAAGGAAAAGTAGACAAACCCACAGTTATCGTTGAAAATTTCAATATCCCTCTTTCAACCATTGATAATATGACTAGACAGAAAATCAGTAAGATTATAGATGATCTCAGTAAGATATCAATTCTAAGTGTGTATGCCCCAGACAAAAGAACTGAAAATATGTGAAGTAAAAACTGATAGAGCTGAAAGGAAAGGTAGACAAGCCCACAATTATAGTTGAAAATTTCAATATCTCTCTTCCAACCATTGATAATATGACTAGACAGAAAATCAGTAAGATTATAGATGATCTCACGGGATCTATTTGACATTTATAGAACATTTCAACCAAAACAACAGAATACACTTTCTTTTCAAATGCTTATGGAACATCTACTAAGGTAGATCATATCCTGGGCCATAAAACAATCTTAACACATTTAAAAGAATTGAAATCATACCAGTTGTGTTCTCTGACCATAGTACAATCAAATGAATAATCAATAGCAGAATTATAATAGGCAAGTCACCAAACTACTTGGAAGCTAAACAACACACTTCTAAGTTACTCAGGAGTCAAAGAGGAAGTCCTAAGGAGTATTAAAGAATTACATTGAACTAATGAAAATGAAAACACAGCATATCAAATTTTGTGATACACTGATGAAGTAGTGCTGAAAGGCAAATTTATAGCAGTAAATTATTACATTAGAAAAAGGAAAACTTTCAAATCAATAATCTAAGCTTCTGGCTCAAGAAAGTAGAAAAAAGAGCAAAATAAACGGAAGCAAAAAGAAGGAAGGAAATAATAAAGAGCAGAGATCAGATAAATTTAAAATACTAAAACACTGGACAAAGTCAATAAAACAGATAGCTGGGTTATTGGGGAAAAAATTGATAAAATTGACAATCCTTTAGCAATACTGACAAAAAAGAATGAGAACACAATTTGCCAATATCAAGAATGAAACAGGATGCATTATAACAGACACTTCAGACTTTACAATGATAATAAGGAAATAATACGACCAATTTACACATATAAATTTGAAAACTTTGGTGAATGTAGATGATCAATTTCTCAAAAGTACAAACTATTACAACTCACTCAACGTGCGACAGATAATTTGAATAGTCCTACAACTATTGAGAAAATTGAATTTGTAAGTTAAAGTCTTCTGAAGGAGGATTCTTGAGGCCTAGATGGTTTCATTGAAGAGGTCTAAGCTTTAAAGAAGAATTAGCACAAGTTCTACACAATATCTTCCAGGAGATAGAGGAGAAAACATTTCTCAACTCGCTTTGTGAAGCCACTCTTAGCTTGATACTAAAACCAGAAAGGGAGAGTACAAAAAATTTAACAGTAGAATTTATCAATGATATTAATACTGTTTTTTTTAAAAATACATGTATATCTATTGTAATTTGGCAAGTCTGATTAAGAAAAGAGTGACACTACATAAACATTTGATTTATGAAATGGGTTGTAATTACAGATGTGAAAGATATTTAAATAATTGCAAGAGCATACCATGAGCATATTTAAAGCATATTTAAGGCAACAATTATTCTGTTTATATGGATATTGTACACACACATATAACTGATGCAAGGAAAAGTGGAAACTTTGACTAAATTAATAACAAAGAAGGACACTGAAGGTCAGTCAACTCTGGATTTCCAATTCTGGTAATGATGAATAGGTAGTGTAATCGACTATCCTGTTGAAGAAAACCCTGAAAAATGTAGACGAAATTGTGTGTGTGTGTGTGTGTGTGTGTGTGTGTGTGTGTGTATGTATGCCTGAAGGCAGTGGAGAACTAGTAAGCCACTGACAACTTAACAGACCAAAACAAGAGAAGTCAGAAATATAGAGGTGAGCCCAGCACCTAGGGTCCTTTTTATTCCAGTGTATTTGCTGATACCTTATTCAGTGATCTGGAATGAGAACAAAGAATGGCAAATAACTAGAAGCTAAAAATAATTATTTAAAACTTTTATTCAAATGGCAGAATTAAACAATATAATCACCACAACTGAGAACTAATACACAGATTTAATAGCATATTAGATAGAGTTTAAAAGAGAAATAGGAAACTAGTACATAGTTAGATGAAAACTAGTACATAGTTAGATGGAAAAAGTCATAAATGCAGCAAAGAAAGACAAACTGAAGGAAAATACAAAAAGAGAGAAGAGAGATACAAAATGGGAGGTTTTAACATACATGCTAAGACATGTCCAGAAGAAAAGTAGAGAAACTTTAGAGAGAGTAATATTTGAAGAGGCAATACCTGAAATATAAATACAATTATGCATAGAGCTCTGTGAGTCTCAAGTAAAAGAAATTAAGAGAATATTAGACCTATCATATTAAAACTAGTGAAAACTAAGGACAAAGAATAAGATCCTAAAAGCAGCTGAGCAAAAGGACAGTTGCTCTCAAAGGACCCACAATTTGACTAACAGAAGACCTCACTACAGAAACGATGGAAGCCAGAAAACATTGAAATGATATCTTAGACATGCTGAAAGACAAAAATGGTTAACCTAGAATTTTATAACTAGTGAAATTATCCTTCAGAAATAAAGATATTTTAAGAAAAATACTAAAAAATATCATCTATAACAATAACACATTAAAAGAAATTTCAAAGGGCTAGGGTAAGGGCTACAAGGAAATTAAATGATTTAGTGTATGAAGAAAAGAGAAAAGTACAAAAAAGATAAACATATGGGTACATCTAAATGATATTGACTGAAAAATAAAATGAATTACATGTTTTTAGGGTTTAACACACACATGGAGAATCAAAATAGACAACAATAGCAGCTTATTAAATATAAAAATGGGAAATGGAGTTAGAGTGTTCTGAGGTGCTTAAAATGCCTGGGAAAAGATGGAAGTCTCATCTTGTATCAGTTTTTTATATGTCAAGAATTTATGCTCTAATCTCTAGTGTTATTATTAAAAATAAATATTAAAAGTAAACAATGTTAAGGTAATAGAGGAAAGAAATAAAATAGTTTCTAAAAAACTGTAAACCAAAATTAGGCAAAAAGGACAAAAATTCAAATAAGTGGGATGTACTTACAGCAAATAGTAAAATTTTATATTTGAAAACAACTTATGTTAACTATTACTTTAAATATAAATAGAGTAAATTCTCTCAAAAAGACAAAATTGTCAGCCTATGTAAAACACAAAAACCACCTAAATGCAAATTAAAAGAGACCTTAAGGACACAGAAAAGTGAAAATTAAAAGGATAGAAAGTACACACCAAGCAAACATTAACCAAAAGGCAGGTTGTGTAACTATATTATTATCAGACAAAGACTTCAAGGAAAAAATCATTAGTAGATATAAATAAGGACACTTTACAATGGCAAAAGTTTTAATTCATCAGGAAAGAATAATAATCCAAAATTTGTATATTCACCCAAAAAATAAATTCAAATGTATAAAACAAAAGTAACTGGCAAACTACTACCAAAAGTCCTAATAAATCTACAACCATAATGATACATTTTAACACATTTCTCCAAGATAACTGATAAAACTATGCAGAGAATAAAGCAGTAAGAAGAAAGAATATAGAATATTTGAATAACACAATTAACAAACATCATCTGACTGATAGAGAATACTGCAGATCCAACATCTGCAGAATATAAATTCATATGAGTTACATATGGAGCATTAACCAAAATAGATTATCTGTTGATTCATATAGAAAGTCTAAACAAATTTCAAAGGATTGTAGTCATGTTCTGTATATTCTCTGATCACAGAGTAAGTTAAGCAGGGAAGAGAAACCAAAAAGATAACTCATAAATTTTGTTTGGAAATTAAGAAGTATACTTACAAATATATTTTGAATCAAAAAAGAAATTACAGAGAAAATTATAAATTTATGAGTGATAATGAAAATACAACTTACAGATCACAGCTAAGGAAATTTAGAGAGATAGGTATAGAATTAGATGTATATACAAGAAGATAATAAAGATTAAAAAATGATGTGAGCATCCATCTAAAGAAATTAGGCAAAAAAGAACAGTGTGAAATCCAAAGAAAGTAGAAGGAATTAAATTATAAATATAGCAGAAATTAATGAAATAGAAGACAAACATGCAATAAAGCCAAATGTTAACTCTTTGAAATGTTTTGAAATGTTTCTAAAATTTATAAATTTCAGTTTTTAAATAAAACTGATGAGAGAGAGAGAGGGAGAGAATCAAAATCAGGAATGAGAAAAGGACATTGCTACAAATCTTACAAATACTATCATGCTTATATTATGAACAACTTTATAAAAATATAACATTAAATGCACAAATTCTTAGGGAAAATTGTTCTTACGAAACTGAGACTAAGTAGAAATAGAAGATTTAAATGTAAATAACTGTTAGACTACAAAAAATAAAATACACTCCATGGCCAGATGGTTTCATGAGTGAATTCTGCCAGTTATTTAAGGAGAAAAATCATGGCAATCTTACACATCTTCTTCCAGAGAATAGAAAACAAAAACAAAATTAGGGAATACTTCCAACTCAATTTATATGGTGAGCATAACCTTAGTACCAAAAATGACAAAGAATTACAAAAGGGACTCTAATAGGTCAATTTCTCTTATAAACATAGATGAAAATTTTTAAACAAAAAGAGCTAACTGAATGCAGCAATAAATAGAGATGGTCATTTTTCATGATCAAGTTGGTTTTATTCCAAAAATGCAAAGGTTAACATTAGAAAATTAATTACTATAGCTCACCACATCAACACAGTAGAGGAAAATAAAAACATTTTCAACAAATACAGAAAAGGCAATTTTAGAAACATTTGCTATTTATGATTAAAACAAACACCTAAGCAAAACATCTTAGCAAAATAGGAATAGAAAGGAACTATTTTCTTCTGATAAAATATAACTGTAAATAAACTTGTAGCAAATATCCTACTTAATGGTGAAATATTGAAAGGTTTCAAGATTGGGAATGATTCAAAGATGGCTCTACGAGTACTAGTCAGAATTTTACTGGAAGTCCTTTTCAGGGAAGTAAGATTTAAGAAGATACTAAAGAAATAAGAATTAAGTGAAAGAATTATAATTTTCATTGTTAAAGATATTATAATCATAAAAATCTGAAAGAATCAGATGAATTATTAGAATTAGTAAATGGGCATAGCAAAAGTAAAAAATCAATTATACTCCTGTGTACTAGTCTAAAAAGTTAGAAGAAAATGAAATACATCAGAAGAAACTATTTCAATGTATAAAAATATTTATTTAGAGCAAATGTAATGGAAGATGTATATAACTTCCACACAGAAAACTATAAAACAGTTTTGACAGAAAATGAAGAAGTTCTAAACAAATAAAGGAATGTTCATTGATTGGAAGACTCATTGTGAAAATATCATGTCTCCCGAAATAGATATTTAGATAGAATACAATCCCATACAAATTCTCCAATAGATAGTATTATGAAAATTAACAGGCTAATTTTAAAATTTGTATGGAAAAGGGCCAAGAATATTTGCTAGGACTTGTTCTATTAGATATCAAACTTACAATGAAGGTACAGTAATTAAAACAGTGTGGTATTGAAAAGTATACTTATGGAATAGAACAGATTCAGAAATAGACACACACATATATGGAGATGCAATTAATGATGGTACTCTTTATAGAAAAGTAGGAATAAACAGTTTTTTCACTAAATTTTGGAGGTCAACTGGCTATTCCTATAGGAAAAATAATACTATGAGGATTTGACCCTTATCTCACAGCAATAACAAAATTAACTTCAAGTAGGTTGTAGATTATAAAAATTCTAAAAAACATACAACCTCCTAACTCCAAATGGGATGGAGGCTTGAATGGACACTTCAAAAAGAGAATACATAAATTACCATAAACATATGCTCAAAAAAACAAAGATGCAAATTGAAATAACTGTGAGATATGTATTGGTATGTATTCTCTAGACTAATTAAAATTTAAAAGACACAGTGGAGATCTGTAGCAAAAATAGAGATTGTGGAGCACTGCTGCTGATCACTGTTGCTGGGAGTGTCAATATCACTGCTTGGCATTATCTACTAAAGCATTTCTACTCCTGAGATACCCAATAGAAATACATGCACATTATGCACCAAGAAATATCAAAGGGTGCCAATAGAAGCATGGTTTATAATAACCAAAACGTGAAACAACATATTAGATACCTAAAGAGTAATATATCTGTATAATGACATACAGAAATGAAATGGTTAGCGTATTGCTACATGTTGAAACGTGAATATTCACAAGCATATAATGTTGAGAAAAGGAAGTCGTACATGAAATGGGATACATACTATATGATTCCACTTATATTCAGTTCAAAAGCAAGGAAAACCAAATTATAATGTTCAAAATTAAGATATTGACTGCACCAGTCCCTCCCATCAGGAAACTTGCAAAAACCTCTTAGATAGCCTCATCCACCAGAGGGCAGACAGCAGAAGCAAGAAGAACTACAATCCTGCAGCCTGTGGAACAAAAACCACATTCACAGAAATAGACAAGATGAAAAGGCAGGGGGCTATGTACCAGATGAAGGAACAAGATAAAATCCCAGAAAAACAACTAAATGAAGTAGAGATAGGAAACCTTCCAGAAAAAGAATTGAGAATAATGATAGTGAAGATGATCCAGGACCTTGGGGAAAAAATGGAGGCAAAGATCGAGAAGATGCAAGAAATGTTTAACAAAGATCTAGAAGAATTAAAGAAGAAACAAACAGAGATGAACAACACAATAAATGAAATGAAAAATACACTAGAAGGAATCAATAGCAGAATAAGTGAGGCAGAAGAATGGATAAGTGACCTGGAAGACAGAATGGTGGAATTCACTGCTGCGGAACAGACTAAAGAAAAAAGAATGAAAAGAA
The DNA here is from genome assembly GCF_009873245.2 of Balaenoptera musculus. Classification (NCBI taxonomy): domain Eukaryota; kingdom Metazoa; phylum Chordata; class Mammalia; order Artiodactyla; family Balaenopteridae; genus Balaenoptera; species Balaenoptera musculus. The sequence continues at coordinate 39,880,058 of NC_045797.1, forward strand.
ATGAAGACAGCCTAAGAGAACTCTGGGAGAACATTAAATGCAAAAACATCTGTATCATAGGGAGAGAACGACCCAAGAAAATATTTGAAGAGATTATAGTCGAAAACTTCCCTAACATGGGAAAGGAAATAACCACCCAAGTCCAGGAAGTGCAGAGAGTCCCATACAGTATAAACCCAAGGAGAAACACGCCGAGACACATAGTAATCAAACTGGCAAAAATTAAAGACAAAGAAAATTTATTGGAAACAGCAAGGGAAAAATGACAACATACAAAGGAACTCTCATAAGGTTAACAGCTGATTTCTCAGCAGAAACTCTATAAGCCAGAAGGGAGTGGCATGATATACTTAAAGTAATGAAAGGGAAGAAACTACAACCAAGATTACTCTACCCCACAAGGATCTCATTCATATTCGATGGAGAAATCAAAAGCTTTACAGACAAGCAAAAGCTAAGAGAATTCAGTCCACCAAACCAGCTCTACAACAAATGCTAAAGGAACTTCTCTAAGTGGGAAGCAAAAGAGAAGAAAAGGACCTACAAAAACAAACCCAAAACAATTAAGAAAATGGTAATAGGAACATACATATCGATAATTACCTTCAATGTGAATGGATTAAATGCTCCAACCAAAAGACACAGGCTTGCCGAATGGATACAAAAACAAGACCCATATATGTGCTGTCTACAAGAGACCCATTTCAGACCTAGGGACACATTCAGACTGAAAGTGAGGGGATGGAAAAAGATATCCCATGCAAATGGAAATCAAAAGAAAGCTGTAGTAGCAATACTTAGATAAAATAGACTTTAAAATAAAGAATGTTACAAGAGACAAAGAAGGACACTACATAATGATCAAGGCATCAATCCAAGAAGAAGATATGACAATTATAAATATATATGCACCCAACATAGGAACACCTCAATACATAAGGAAACTACTAACAGCTATAAAAGAGGAAATCAACAGTCACACAGTAATAGTGGGGGACTTTAACACCTCACTTACACCAATGGACAGATCATCCAAACAGAAAATTAATAAGGAAACTCAAGCTTTAAATGACACAATAGACCAGATTGATTTAATTGATATTTATAGGACATTCCATCCAAAAATAGCAGATTACATTTTCTTCTCAAGTGCGCACGGAACATTCTCCAGGATACATCACATCTGGGTTCACAAATCAAGCCACAGTAAATTTAAGAAAATTGAAATCATATCACGCATCTTTTCTGACCACAACACTATGAGATTAGAAATCAATTACAGGGAAAAAAACGTAAAAAACACAAACACATGGAAGCTAAACAGTACGTTACTAAATAACCAAGAGATCACTGAAGAAATCAAAGAGGAAATAAAAAATTACCTAGAGACAGATGATAATGAAAACACAATGATCCAGAACCTATGGCATGCAGCAAAAGCAGTTATAAGAGGGAAGTTTATAGCTATACAAGCCTATCTAAAGAAACAAGAAAAATTTGAAATAAACAATCTAACCTTACATGTAAAGGAACTAGAGAAAGAAGAACAAACAAAACCCAAAGTTAGCAGAAGGAAAGAAATCATAAAGATCAGAGCAGAAATAAATGAAATAGAAACAAAGAAAACAATGGCAAAGATCAATAATACTAAAAGCTGGTTCTTTGAGAAGATACACAAAATTGATAAACCATTAGCCAGACTCATCAAGAAAAAGAGGGAGAGGACTCAAATCAATAAAATTAGAAATGAAGAAGGAGAAGTTACAACAGACACCGCAGAAATACAAAGCATCCTAAGAGACTACTACAAGCAACTCCATGCCAATAAAATGGACAACCTGGAAAAAACGGACAAATTCTTAGAAAGGTATAACCTTCCAAGACTGAACCAGGAAGCAATAGAAAATATGACCAGACCAATCACAAGTAATTAAATTGAAACTGTGACTAAAAATCTTCCACCAAGCAAAAGTCCCAGACCAGATGGCTTCACAAGTGAATTCTATCAAACGTTTAGAGAAGAGCTAACACCCATCCTTCTCAAACTCTTCCAAAAAATTGCAGAGGAAGGAACACTCCCAAACTCATTCTATGAGGCCACCATCACCCTGATACCAAAACCAGTGAAAGATACCACACACACAAAAAAATACAGACCAATATCACTGGTGAATATAGCTGCAAAAATCCTCAACTAAATACTAGGAAACAGAATCCAACAACACATTAAAAGGATCATACACCATGATCAAGTCGGATTTATCCCAAGGATGCAAGGATTCTTCAATATATGCAAATCAACCAATGTGATACACCATATTAACAAATTGAAGAAGAAAAACCATATGATCATCTCAATAGCTGCAGAAAAAGCTATTGACAAAATTCAACACCCATTTATGATAAAAACTCTCCAGAAAGTGGGCATAGATGGAACCTACCTCAACATAATAAAGGCCATATATGACAAACCCACAGCAAACATCATTCTCAATGGTGAAAAATGGAAAGCATTTCCTCTAAGATCAGGAACAAGACAAAGATGTCCACTCTCACCACTATTATTCAACATAGTTTTGGAAGTCCTAGCCACAGCAATCAGAGAAGAAAAAGAAATAAAAGTAATACAATTTGGAAAAGAAGAAATAAAACTGTCACTGTTTGCAGATGACATGATACTATACATAGAGAATCCTAGATATGCCATCAGAAAACTACTAGAGCTAATCAATGAATTTGGTAAAGTTGCAGGATACAAAATTAATGCACAGAAATCTCTTGCATTCCTATACACTAATGATGAAAAATCTGAAAGAGAAGTTAAGGAAACACTCCCATTTATCACTGCAACAAAAACAATAAAATACCTAGGAATAAACCTCCCTAGGGAGACAGAAGAACCACATGCAGAAAACTATAAGACACTGATGAAAGAAATTAAAGATGATACAAACAGATGGAGAGATATACCATGTTCTTGGATTGGAAGAATCAATATTGTGAAAATGACTATACTACCCAAAGCAATCTACAGATTCAGTGCAATCCCTATCAAATAACCAATGGCAGTTTTTACAGAACTAGAAGAAAAAATCTTAACATTTGTATGGAGACACAAAAGACCCCGAATAGCCAAAGCAGTCTTGAGGGAAAAAAACAGAGCTAGAGGAATCAGGCTCCCTGACTTCAGACTATACTACAAAGCTAAAGTAATCAAGACAATACGGTACTGGCACAAAAACGGAAATATAGATCAAGGGAACAGGATAGAAAGCGCAGAGATAAACCCACGCACCTATGGTCAACTAATCTATGACAAAGGAGGCAAGGATATACAATGGAGAAAAGACAGTCTCTTCATTAAGTGGTGCTGGGAAAACTGGACAGCTACATGTAAAAGAATGAAATTAGAACACTCCCTAACACCATACACAAAAATAAGCTCAAAATGGATTAGAGACTTAAATGTAAAGCCAGACACTATAAAACTCTTAGCGGAAAACATAGGAAGAACACTCTGTGACATAAGTCACAGCAAGATCTTTTTTGATCCACCTCCTAGAGTAATGGAAATAAAAACAAAAATAAACAAATGGGACCTAATGAAACTTAAAAGCTTTTGCAAAGCAAAGGAAACTACAAACAAGACAAGAAGACAACCCTCAGAATGGGAGAAAGTATTTGCAAACGATTCAGTGGACCAAGGATTAATCTCCAAAATATATAAACAGCTCATGCAGCTCAATATTAAAAAAACAAACAACCCAATGCAAAAATGGGCTGAAGACCTAAATAGACATTTCTCCAAAGAAGACATACAGATGGCCAAGAAGCACATGAAAAGCTGCTCAACATCGCTAATTATTAGAGAAATTTAAATCAAAACTACAATGCGGTATCATCTCACACCAGTTAGAATGGGCATCATCAGAGAATCTACAAACAACAAATGCTGGAGAGGGTATGGAGAAAAGGAAACCCTCTTGCACTGTTGGTGGGCATGTAAATTGATACAGCCACTATGGAGAACAGTATGGAGGTTCCTTAAAAAACTAAAAATAGAATTACCATATGACCCAGCAATCCCACTACTGTGCACATATCCAGAGAAAACCATTCAAAAAGACACATGCACCCCAATGTTCATTGCCGCACTATTTACAATAGCCAGGTCATGGAAGCAACCTAAATGCCCATCGACAGATGAATGGATAAAGAAGATGTGGTACATATATACAATGGAATATTACTCAGCCATAAAAAGGAACGAAATTGAGTCATTTGTAGAGACGTGGATGAATCTAGAGACTGTCATACAGAGTGAAGTCAGAAAGAGAAAAATAATATCGCATATTAACGCATATATATGGAACCTAGAAAAATGGTACAGATGAACTGGTTTTCAGGGCAGAAATTGAGACACAGATATAGAGAACAAACCTATGGACACCAAGGTGGGAAAGCCATGGCGGGTGGGGGTGGTGGTGTGATGAATTGGGCGATTGGGATTGACATGTATACACTGATGTGTATAAAATGGATGACTAATAAGAACCTGCTGTATAAAAGAATAAATTAAATAAAATTCAAAGAATAAATAAATAAATAAAATTTAAAAGAGTGGAAGAAAAGAAAAAAGATATTGATTGCCGTTGAAGAGGAAGAATAGTACAGTGATTGGAAAAAGGCATGGAAGGAGGTCATCTGGGTTCCTGGTAACAGTCTATCTCATGATCTAGATGGACATTACATGGGAGTTCACTTTGTGATAGTCATTGAGCTATAAACTATATTTTTGTACACTTCTCTATATTTTCTAATATCTGCATTATTTTAAAAGTGTTTAAATAGTCCATTATATTCCCCAAAGTCTCAAGGAAATCATACATTATAAAGGTATTCCAGAACCTAGAAAAAAAAATATTAAAGGAAACCTTCTCAATCTGTTCTATAATATTAGTACATTTAATTCCCAAACAAGAGAAAAACAATATAAAAAGCATACAGTGAACAAAACTAAAAAACAATCTTATTATTAAGCATAGATGCAAATGTAAGCGAATATATCAAAGATAACAAATGTATTCAATACAAGTACATTTTATCTAGTAATGGGTAATACTAAATCCTGAACAAGTAAGATATATCTCAGAAATGCAAGAACAATTTGATGTGAGAAAATCTATTCATATAATTAACAATTAATCAATTAAAAGAGAAACAATATATGATCTCAATAGAGAATAAAATATCTTTCATAAAAAATCAATACCCATTCTCATTAAATATTTGAAATAATAAAAGCACGAATTTTTTAAAGCAAATAAAAAGAAAGGCAATAAAGTTTTTGTAGAAGAAAATTTAGTACATTTTTTTAAAGTTTTGGAGTTGAGAAGGTTTTTTTGAGCCATAGAAAGGGAAAAAAACTCAGAATCTATAAAGGAAAGATTGATAGATTTTATAACATAAAAATTGAATCTTTTGTATGACAAAAGATTCCAGAGGCTAAGTGAAAAGGACAAATCACAGGCTGAGAAAAAATAACTGAAGCATATTAAAAAGAGCATGCAGGCTTCCCTGGTGGCACAGTGGTTAAGAATCTGCCTGCCAGTGCAAGGGACATGGGTTCGAGCCCTGGTCTGGGAAGATCCCACATGCTGCGGAGCAACTAGGCCCATGCGCCACAACTGCTGAGCCTGCGCTCTAGAGCCTGCGAGCCACAACTGCTGAGCCCACGTGCCACAACTACTGAAGCCCACGTGCCTAGAGCCAGTGCTCCACAAGAGAAGCCACCACAATGAGAAGCCCGCACACCGCAATGAAGAGTAGCCCCCGCTCGCCGCAACTAGAGAAAGCCCGCGTGCAGCAATGAAGACCCAACACAGCCAAAAAAAATTAATTAATTAATTAATTAAAGAAATAGGGGGGGAAAAAAAGAGCAAGCATTTTCTTTCTCCCTTCCTCCCTTCCTTCCTGTTGTGTGTAGGCGGCAGGGGGGTGGTGCGGGTAGACAAAAAATGACTCAACAGAGAAAGCAGGTATCTCAATACATTGTCCAGAAAATGAATAGTCAGTCCAACACAAGAACAATATGTTCAGATAATCAAAATGACACATAAATTGAAATAGACTTTACACCTTAAAAAAATCAGGAACATTCAAATGAAAAAAAAAAGACACTTTAAAGGATTAAAAACACATATAGTATTTGAGCTTATATAGAGAAATGCAAACCATCATACACTATTGGTAGTAATGTAAATTTATATAGTCTTTCTATGGGGGCAATTTGTCAGTTTCCATCAAAATTCCCATAGACTTTTCAGTATTTACTCTGAACAAGCAATGTTTGCAAAGAACACAAAGAAGCAGGTAAAAGGATGTTCATTGTGGCAAAGTTTTTTGGTAATAGAAAAACTGGGAGTAAAAGACCCTAATAAGTTTCAATAATCAAATATTCATCTGAATTAATTTATGTTATGGAAAACTATTCAGAAATCTAAAAGTATACGGTAGATTTACAAATACTGAAATAGATCTTTATAAGAATTAAGTCGAAACAAATTATATAACAGTATTGAGTTCTATCCCATTTATGTAAAAGTAAACCATTAATTTGTATATTAAACACACATATTTGAATATGAATTTTTTGTAAATGAATAGTAGAAAGTCAGCAAGATACAGTTCATTGATAACAGTTATAGCAATTGGTTCTATGGAGAGGAGTAATGTTGGGGATATGTGAAGTGAGATTTTTATTCTTTTATTCTATCTAGCTACATATTATTTCAATTTATAAAACAAATTTGTGTTTGTGCATTGTTTGTTTGATTAAAATATACTGTAACACTCACTTGTGTCAAGGTATATGGGTCTGTGGTTTTATCAGCCCCTCTGTGAGATTTTTCAGGAATGCAAATGCATGCTTTTCTGTTTCCCAACAAACCCTCTCTGGTATCAAATGATGAAACTCCAATCTGAAATATCAATTATAAGAAAAGGGTCTAATAGAAAAGAGTAGTAATAAAAAGTAGTAAAGAGTTGTAGTAACATAGGAAAAATGATTCACAATAGGTTATACCTTTCGGCTGAATTTAGTATTTGAGAACACAGAATACTGAGATTTTTTAATAGATTACTCTCTGAAAGATCTCTACCTAATATTTTGACGCAAAAACGACTCTATATTCTATGTGATATTTACTGCAGAACTGGGGACTTGCACAGGAACATTCCATCCTCCACCTCTTCATTCTCCACTTCCCTTATTATTCTGGTTAGATGGAGAGAGTATTGACTTCTGTTCCAAGCATATGTCTTTCTTAGTGGGACTCCCTTTCTGGGCCCTGGGGACCTTGAACAACTAGTTTGTGTGCCAGCAGTTCTGTATTTTTGGATGTTGAAAATTGATTTTCCTCCTTTTAGCAGGTGCAGTCTCCAAGTGAGCCTCTCCCCTCATGACCTGTGCAGATTATGCCATCAATAGAGGGAGAGGGGACAAAGAGGAACATTTGGAGCACTCAGCACACAACACCAAGGGGCCCCAGGAAGGCTTGCAGCAATGAGGGTGCACTAGGAAAAAGATAATAATAAACTTAGTTTAGAACTGTTTCCTTCTTGATACTTCCTGGACAAGTTCAGTATCTATATGCACTTTCTGGGATTATCTAAATGGATAGACTTTCATGCAGGGCTTATTATGGTCTGTACAGTTCTAAATGGATCATTTTTGTTAAACTTGAATAATGAGGAGACTCCTTTAAAGGAAAAGAATAAAAATTATAAAGGATCTCAGTGTGACTTAACTTACATTTATTATAATGTAGCTATATTTTTTCAAACATAAATCTTTTTGTGCTTACGGATGTTTTACAACTATGCAAGTCTAGCACAAAGATGAGACTTTATTTGGTACACATTGGAAAAACTCAGAGATTTTGAGTTTGAAAATAAATATAAAAGTTCATTTTGTGCTTGTATATAGGAAAGATTTGGAGTTTTGAGTCTAGATACAGGATGACCAATTAGAAAGTTATTGCAGGTTCCTAGGTCTAAGTTGTTAAGTGTCTGAATGAGTGTATGGTGGCTGTGAGAGCAGGGGTTGTGGATAAATGCAGGTAGGAAAACAAGAGTCTTTCTACAAAGGATGAGAAAATGCAAGAGCAAAGCCTCCCAATGTTCTTGGTATTTTTAGATATTTGTTTAAAAAAGGTAAGACTGGTATCTAGCAGTATAAGTTAGTGTCAATGTATAGCTGATTCACTTTGTTATAAAGCAGAAACTAACACACCATTGTAAAGCAATTATACTCCAATAAAGGTGTTTAAAAAAAAAAAAAGTTAGTGTCAACTCTTAAGACCTTTGGAGATTGAGAAAGAAAAGGTGTGGTTGGAGGGTAGGATTGCCAGCTGGTTTATATGAAAATCAAGTCATTCTGGAGTGAATACACAAGACCAGCAGACAATCTGCTGTGACAATTTATGAGACAGTTTCTAGGAAAAGCCACACAAAACTGTAGTTGATCTGGACATCCAGAAAGTTTGGACACTGCAGGAATCATCCTAATGATCTGTGGTACTCTAGGTTAATTTTCCTCCTTCAAGTATTCAGTTATTTCATGTACTATAAATAGTAGTTTGTCTCCTCGCCAGAGGAGAAGGTACATGAGGGAAGAGGTAAAGGAGGAATACTTTTTAATGCTTCAGATAATCATATGATGTAGAGGAATTCTAGAGAGGATGAAAGAAAATCTGCAGGATTAAAGCCCAAGAAAAATACTTGGAATAGTCACAAGAAAGCAAAATCAGGATCATATAACAGGAGACAACATGAAGAGGATGCAAGAAGCAATTCAAAGATGTCCAATTTTAATTCATATGGGACAGATGTAACCATGAGTAGATATCAGGATTAATTTCAAATGACTGAATTTGAAAGGATAAGTGAGGCTCCAAGCCAAAGAGCAGGACTTGTTTTGCTGGAAAAGTGTTTACGCCATTAAAACTATGTAAAGGGTGATATCTTAGTGATTTGACCAAGAGCTCTGAAAATAACTTTGAAAGAGAGAAACAATCACCCAGCAAAACCCTAAGGAAAAAAAAATAAGGGTAAGTACAGCAAATGATGTGCCCACAAGAATAGTGTATAGGGTCCCCAGTATTTTTCTATAAGAATATTATAGGTTTTCATATGTTAATATAATGGGTGGCCAAGTGTGGGTAGCAAACAATTAAATTAAAAATTTGATATAATGACTTAAAACACATATCTGGCATGTGACTTGTGATTGGAATACAGAAACACAAGAGCAAATCTTCCTGATTGTTGCTTATATAAAAAGTCTTTTTGGTAATAATTGACTCCTCAGTGAATCAACATAGGAATTGATGCATTGGAAGAATTGTAAATATGTATTATATAACATATAAAAATACATTATATATTATACATAAATATATATGAAGTTTACAGTCCAACATCTGAAATATGGTGCACATTTCTGGATTCCACATTGTAAGGACACATTGCAAAAACTAGTGATCATTCAGAGGATCCCAAATGGAAAAATGCCTTGTCTGACAGTCATTTCATGGAAGAAGTGGGACAGAAAGCCAAGAAAAGAAAATACCTCCATGTTGCATGGTTACTTTTCCAAATATTCCAAATACCCTTCCAAGTATTTGGAGGGCTGTTGCGTTGAGGAAGGACTGGCCCTCTCTATCATACCTAGAGGGCAAAACTTGAACCAACAGGTTAAAATTCCAAGATGTATTTCAGTAAGTATAAGGCAAAGGTTTCTTTGTAACACTAAAAACTTCCCCACCTCAGAACAGCTTTCCTGTGAGGCAGGGATGTTTTGTCACTAGGAGTGACCAACCTGAGTTTGGGTGACAACTGCCAAAATTGCTGCAGAAGATTTATTTGTTGGATGGAAGGTTGGACTAGGTTAAAGCTTCCTTCCAACTTCAAAATTTTATTATTCTGTGAAAATAAATTAAGATCTGGCTTTTCAGACTGTGGCAGCTCTGCATATGTGGTTTTCACCTTGTCTATAAAAATAAACTGAGGGGAGGAATTCCAAAAAAAAAAAAATCAACCAGAGCAATGCTAGGATAATGGGAAATACTTCCAAATCGGACACTTTGAAAATTAAAAAACTTGTTTAAACAAACAAGATCATGGACAGGTGAATATGGATAGTATAGCTGTAGATATAGATAGTTATTCATTACTTTATAAACATATCTCATATGCTCAAAAATATCCAGATATTATAAGGGATCTTCCAGTGAACACTTCTTGAAGTGGCAAGGGAAGAGTTAACCTTTTGTCCTCAAAGCCCACAGGAATGTTTATCAACTCTGCAGCAGGCCTCCTTTCTTCCTCTTGGTGAGTTAAGTCTGTCTCTGCTTTGTTTGACGCTGCCCATTTGAGGAAAGCTTATCCCTGACCTTCTGCCAGAGAGACTGATGACAAGGATAGTTTGCACTAACCTTGACATTCACCAGGGTAAATGGCTTTTTCCACAAGTAGTTGGCAAACAAGGAGATCCCAGTCAAGAGCTAATGAATCTGCACCTGATAGAAACTGAACACCAATTGTGCTTTTAAAGAAGAAAAGAGTCCTTGGAAGGTGCGGGCCCATCTGGTGCTTAAAGGTTCAGGGGAAATTAACTCTTTTAGCCAATGCAGTTTGAAAATAAATAAATAAAAACAACCCCTGGTCTTAAAATCTACCAAGAGGGGTCCTTCTTAAGTTTGACCTTCTGGTCTTTCCTGCCTTGAATAAACTTGCAGTGCCATTCGGTGGAGCCCGGGGAAGATAGACTAATGTTACAGTGACCCGGATGGCAAGGCACATTTTTTTTCAGCCGCCACTTACCCCACTCAGCCCAAATCCTTCTCCACCAAGTTCAAGGGAAATAAATTGTGAACCTTATTTTTTTAAAAGAGAGGCTTAATTTATCTACCGTATATGTTATTAAAAAGACCACAGAAACAATGCAGAATCAAACTTCCCTATCACAGACAATCAGACAAACTAATACTCTGTAAGGGATCCTTGAAGCCAGATATAAATCTCAATGGTCTTTTTTGTTTGTTTGTTTGTTTTCTGGTTTTTTAAAATTTTTTAATTTAATTTAATTTTTTTATACAGCAGGTTCTTATTAGTCATCAATTTTATACACATCAGTGTGTACATGTCAATCCCAATCGCCCAATTCATCACACCACCATCCCCACCCCCCCGCGGCTTTCCCCCCTTGGTGTCCATACGTTTGTTCTCTACATCTGTGTCTCAACTTCTGCCCTGCAGACCAGTTCATCTGTACCATTTTTCTAGGTTCCACATACATGCGTTAAAAACAAAAACCAAAACAAAAAACTAATACTAAACTTCTTTGGGTTATTTGTATGGAAATGTATTAATAGAAATGCTTCAGACATTACATGAAATTCCTAAAAATCTTATATATTCTGGTATAATGTTATAAGTCATAATTCTAGTTATTACTTTAAAATGTATATCTCAGAAATAACTAAATTTCCTTGTCAATTGCATTATTATGAACTTTCATCAAATCTTTAACCGTGGTCATTTTTAAGTCTTTTGTCATTATATACAGTTCTGGGTGTACTCTGATGCTTTTGCAAAAATGTTCCTATAAAAGGGTTTCATCTTTGGGGAATTCATGGAAAAGTCTCTGACAAGTACAGGTTTCTGGTAACTGACTATACTGCTGAACTGAATGAATAAGCATTTTCAGAACTCTAATGGAAAACTGATGAATTCATAAAAGTGCTAACAAAAGATCAAGATGAAAAAAAATTTAATTACATGGGCCTGAGTGAACTGATGGGGATGATTATAATTTTTGTGACTTTCTGTTTGAATAAAAAAAAAAATGTTAAAAAAAAAACCTCAATGGTCAAACTAAAGATTGTAGCCCTATGATATTTTGCATCCAGAGCCCCACTCAATGCCCTATGAATTCTACCCTTATTCCTTCAGTATTGATTACTCTATTTTCATCGTATCTATATATTACAATCTCTTCTATATAATTTTGTGCTGATGCAAACTTACTAAGACTATTCTTTATTTTGGGTGTGTATACCTTGGCTCTTCACTAGATTTGTCAAAAAATTATTCAGGTTATAAGACATTTTTATTTATTTATTTATTTATTTTTGGCTGTGTTGGGTCTTCGTTCCTGCGCGAGGGCTTTCTCCAGTTGCGGCGAGCGGGGGCCAGTCTTCATCGCGGTGCGCGGGCCTCCCACCATCGTGGCCTCTCTTGTTGCGGAGCACAGGCTCCAGACGCGCAGGCTCAGTAGTTGTGGCCCACGGGCCCAGTTGCTCTGCGGCATGTGGTATCTTCCCAGACCAGGGCCCGAACCCGTGTCCCCTGCATTGGCAGGCAGATTCCCAACCACTGCGCCACCAGGGAAGCCCTATAAGACATTTTTTTATCCACCACAATGTGTTAGTCAATTCTGGGATACTTAAGAATTTATCTTGGAAATGTATGCTGGTGCCTTACAAAAGTTGACCAGCTGTATTTTCCCAAGCTTCCATTAGTTTTTTTGCTCATCATCATGTAATGTCAGTGCTGGTGTTCTCACCCAGATGACTTAATCCACCACAGCAAAAGTGTTTCTACATTTCCATTACTCTCTGTTCTTTATTTTTAACTATTACATTTTAACATACATAGGTAAAGTGCATAAATCTGAAGTGTACAATGCAAGACATTTTTACAGAGTGACACATCCATGCAGCCACCACCCAAATGAAGAAACAGCATATTATCATTGCCTCAGAAGCTTCCCTAATGTCTTGTCGCAGTCACCTCTTTCCTAAGTGTCCTGTGGCTAAATTTTTTTCTCTAGTGTTATGTTTGTGGTTGAGTGTAGCTGTAGTTTCTTCATTTTCAATGCTATGTAAAATTTCATTGTATGAATATACTATTTATTCAGTCTCCTGTTGACAAACATTTGGGTTGCTTCCATTTTTTTATTAGAGTTGTTATTAGGAGTAATGCTGCTGTTTATATTTTTATACATATACCATTTTGTTGGGAATGGAATTGCTGAGTCATAAGCAATGTATATGTCAGCTTTCATAGATATTATCAAATAATATTCTTAATGTATTAGAGTTTATCTTGCTCCAAATCCTCTCAGTACTTGATATTATAATATTTTCTTTCTTCCTTTCCCTTCCTGCCTTTATTTATTTATTTATTTATTTATTCTATTTTAGCTTCTCAGGAGGAAGGGAAGCATGGTTAATTTCCATTTCCTTTTTCAAAAAAAAAATCTTTTTTTAATTTATTTGGCTGTGCTGGGTCTTAGTGGCAGCACGTGGGATATTCATTGCTGCATGTGGGACCTTTAGTTGTGGCATGCGGGATCTTTAGTTGCGGCATGTGCTATCTTTTAGTTGCAGCATGAAGGATATTTTAGTTGTGGCACGCAGGGTCTTTTTTTAGTTGCGGCATGCAGGATCTTTAGTTGCGGCATTTGAGCTCTTAGTTGTGGCATGTGGGATCTCGTTCCCTGACCAGGGATCAAACCCAGGCCCCCTGCACTGGGAGCACAGAGTCTTAGCCACTGAACCACCAGGGAAGTCCCTCCATTTCCTTAATACTAATGGTATCAAGCATCTATTCAGATTTTTTTTTTTTAATTTTGGGGCATCCTCTTTTGAATATGACTTTTAAAGTCTTTTGCTCATTTTCTTACTGAGTTTTTTGCCTTTTCATTATATGTTCTGGATACAAATCCTTTTTCAGATTAATGTATTGTGAATATATTCCCCCACTACATGGCTTGCCTTTTCATTAAACTTGGAGTAGTGTCTTTTGATAATATAAAGTTCTTAATTTTTTTTTTTTAAATAAATTTGGACTTTAAATTTATTTATTTATTTATTTATTTTTGGCTGTGTTGGGTCTTCGTTTCTATACGAGGGCTTTCCCCAGTTGCGGCAAGCGGGGGCCACTCTTCATCGCGGTGCGCAGGCCTCTCACTATCGCGGCCTCTCTTGTTGCGGAGCACAGGCTCCAGACGCGCAGGCTCAGTAGTTGTGGCTCATGGGCCTAGTTGCTCCGCGGCATGTGGGATCTTCACAGACCAGGGCTCGAGCCCATGTCCCCTGCATTGGCAGGCAGATTCTCAACCACTGCGCCACCAGGGAAGCCCCTTAATTTTAATAATATTAATTTACTAATATTTTTCTTTATGTTTTACTTAAAAAATTTTGCCTCCACCAAAATCATGAAGAAATTGTCCTTTGTTGTCTTCTATAAGCTTTATTGTTCTACCTTTACAAGAAAGCTAGAATCCAGCTGAAATTGATTTTTCTATATATGTGAGGGAATCAAGATTTATTTTTATATGATTATTCAGTTGGCCCAGAAATTAACCTTTACATTAAAGCAATCATACATGCCTGAGTTTCTTTGTGGATTCTCCATTCTGTCCCATTCAAAGTCTGCATATGCTTTGGCAATATTACACAGTATTCTTTACTGTGATAAATGAAAAACGATGGTACAAACTTTGTTTTCCTTCAAGATTGTCATAATATTCTTGGTTCTTGAATTTCCATATGAATTTAGAATCAGCTTGTCACTTTCTATAGACACATACATATACGCACAATCTTCTAGTATTTTGACTCGGATTATACTGATTATATAAATTAATATATAAAGAATTATGTTAAATAGAAGTGAATTGCTTGGCTTATAAACATTTAGGCATTTTCTAGTTATTGCTTTAGAGTTATCATAATTTTACTATTTTCAGGGAACAAACTCAATATAATTTCAATATTTAAAATTTGTGAGACTTAGTTTTGCTCTATATTTTAAATATTGCATTTTTTTAAAGAGAATTTTTATCCTGTAGTTTTGCAGTTTCACATTTTATATAAGTCAGTTAGGTTAAGTTGGTCATTTATGTTGTTTAAATCTATATCTTTGCTGATTTTTTGTCATCTTATACAATCAGTCGCTGAAAGTGTTTCTAAAAGTCCAATATGATTGTATATTATATGCTTCTACTTTTAGTTTCGCCAGGTTTTGTCTTATATATTTTAAGACTATGTTATTAGTCACATACACATTTAGAATTCTTATATCCTAGTCAATTGACCTTTTTGTCATTATGAAGCATTTCTTGTTATCTTCAATACTGTTTCTTAACTCAAAGCCTATTTAATCTGATATTAGAATAGCTAAATAGGCTTTCTTTTCGTTGTTTATATTCTACTCTTTTTCTCTCAATCTTTTCATATCTTGACATTTAAAGCAAAGTAATGTTGGATTTTGATTTTTATCCAGCAAGATAATTTTTATTTCTTATTTGGAGTAATGAATCCATTTACATTTAATGCAACTACCTTGGGGGCTTAAATCTACCATTTTGCCATGAATTATCTATTTGCATCATCTGTTCTATTTTTCCTCTATATTTGCCTTCTTGTTGGTTAATCTGGTAATTATTTTAATATTTCATTCTTTCATTCTATTATGTTTCAGTTATACATTCCTTTGTTATTCTTTTAGTTGACCCTACATATTACAATATGCATCTTTGACTTATTGCAGTTTATTACAAGTTAGTATTTTTCCTACTTTTCTGACAATGCAAGGGATAATTTAACCCATTTACTCCCCTTCCCAAATTTCTGCTACTATTGAGTTTAATTCTCTGCACATGCCAAACTACATACAGCTAATTTTTAATGTTTTGTTCATTCAGTATTCATGTAGGTTTTCCCACACATACACCATTGTGCATTTCTTCATTCTTGGACCCCCAACTTTCTCTCTGGGATTATTTTCCTTCCATTTGTAGAACATCGTTTGATAGTTCTTTTGCTGCAGGTGTAATGATGATTATTTCTTGCAATTTTTGTTTGTCTGAAAGTGTCCTTTATCACTGATATTTTGGAATAAATATTTACCAATTTAGAATTACAGTTTGAGTTATTTTCTCTCAGCACTTTCAGATTGCATTCTATTGTCTCCAGGCTTCATTGTTTTTCTTGAGAAGTCAGTGGTACATTTTGATATCTCTCTTTGGAAGATAATTATCTGTAAACCATAATGTCTATTTCTGTCTTTTTAATATTTTACCTTTGTCCTTGGTTATAAGCAGTTTTTCCACGTTTTCACTAGGCATATTTTTCTTTGAATTTATCCTGCATGTGATTCACACTGTTATTTATTTCTGTGGCTTGATAACTTTTCTTAATTTTGGACAATTTTTTTTTGCTATTTTTCCTTAACATCTTGCTTATGTCCCCTCTGTGACTTTACATGATGTCCTTTATGTCTTTTTCTAACTTGCCTCCATTTGGATATTTTCCTTTCTGATGCTGTGTCTAATGTGTGATAAATCAATTTACTGAGTTCTTCATTTAGTTATTGTATTTTTAAATCTATAATTTCCATGTTATTTTCTAATAGATTCATCCCATTATCTATTTTCATAAATATATTAGGCCTGGTTGCCTTTGTAGCACTAACATCCAAATTTCAACACCTAAACTAATGTTACTACTGAAAGCTTTAAGCTACCATTTTCTTCTTGGGTTTCCTTGACCTTGGGCCACTTATTTGTGGTAAGATGCCACAAGAAGAAAGTAGAAGATGATGCCAGATCACCTGAATGTCTTTTCTTTCTCCAAAAATTATGGTCCCTCAAGTCCTAGATGCCTTTGTTGCTCTCTGCTGCCTTCAGATAACTATATTTTATAACTTGTCTGGTTTTTGTAGTTCTCCGCAAAAGACTTGGTCTGGTACAATGTACTCTTCATAGCCAGATGATTACAAGAATTAGCACATTCAAATGCTATTCCAGGAGAGGGTAGTAATGGAAACTCGGCATACTTCTTACATTGAAAGGACCAAGAGAGGGAGTGAATGACAATTTGCAAAGTTTGCCTAACACAGACAGTAACGGATAGATTGGGCAGATAGAATTTCTCTGACCTAAAATTTTTGTATGTATTAAAATAATTTTAAAAATTTAATCTAGAAATTATTTAGCTCATTTTATTCATTAATAAAAGGAGGAAACTGCATCCCAGAGAATCTTGGCATCTAGGACCAGCTGATGAGAATCAGAGTTGAAAGTACCTCCCAGGTTTACAAACTTCCCATAAGGTATTCCCACAAAGATCATACATTGAAGCCCTCACTAAATGAAGTGACTTCACTTGGAGAAAGGGCCTTTAAATAGGTTTTTAAGCTTAAATGACATCACAAGTGTAGGACCCCAATCTGATAGGACTCATGGCATTATAAGAAGAGGAAGAGAGACCAGAGCTCTTTCTCCCTGTAGGCATACACAGAGAAAAAGCCATGTGAGGACACAGTGAGAAGGCTCATCTGCAAGCCAGGAAGTGAGGCCTTACCAAATACCAACCCTTGTGGCACACTGATCTTAGGCTTCCAGCCTCAGAACCATGAGAAAATAAATTTCTGTTTTTAAACCACCTGGCCTGAGGAATTTTGTTATGGAAGCCTGAGCAGAATAACAGAGTGGCCTTTCCACTAAACCAGCTTCACCTTGTTCTTCAGAGCTCTGTTGAACCATAGAGATGTCTAAAGGGAGTCACTTTATGTCCACTCCCACTTCAATCAAAGGAAGGTGTCGGAATTCTTTATAAGATTTTGTTTGAAGAAAGGCTCTGCTAAAAATAATTCGGAAGTCAGTGATCCCATAATGTATCAAGATTAGGAGCATTTCATCAAATGTGGATATGTAAAAAAAGAACAATATTTTCTTCCAGTTACTGTATTAGAAAGAGAGCTGAGATTGCTCTGTTGGACAGTGTGACATGAGGCAATTGATTTTAATTTCTCCAAGTTTCAGTTTACCCACCTGTGTACCAGACAGTAATTCCAGTCCTTGCACAAAGTTGCCTGTGCAGGAAATACAAGTTTTGTCTTCTGTAATTCAACTTAATTTTTATTTTGTCAAGATGGTAGAAATGTAATGTCATTCATTTTGAGATGCCTCTCTTTTCCATGGCTGTTTCTAAGTTCTAGGAAACTTAGTGTTATGGCCTCATTGTGAGGAGGAGAGGATTAGAGGGTATCTAACTGTTGATGATATGTATTCATGATGGCAAACACTCAGACATCCTTTTTCCCATGTGTTCAACTGTGGACACTCTACACAGGTTGCTGTTTGCTTCTTTCTGCAAGTCTCTTCAGCTTCAGTGGCTTTCTCTGCTGCTTTCATGTTGTAATGTTCACTGGACGTGTTGAACTCTTGAAGGGGTGGCCTCGGCTTTGCCGTTTTATATACAGCATGCAGACATTTCCTTCTGGTGATTTTGTATTCATTTAGCCCACTCTGCATAATGGGAAACAAGTCACCAATGACTTCAGCTGCTGAGAATCTAGGGATTTTACTAATTCTCTGGGGCTTAACCCAGGGAGCTGGACATGAGACTCTACTTTCTTTGGGAGTTACCAATTTCTGTGCATACATAGTTTCTTGAACCCAATTTAAGGGAGGTGGATTGCCTTAAGTTATGAGAAGTTTTGTTCTTTTATCATTACCTTTATTCCCAAATTGATAGTCTTTACTGGGTCATTTCTGTTGCCTCGAGGGTCTTGGGTTTTGAAACACAAAGCCATAAATACACCTTCTATTTTTCTCTTCTACTGTCATATTTCTTCTGAGGCAGAAGCATAGAATGGTCTAGCTGCCACTTGAATAATGGAGAAAGTAGGGAAAATTATAGGGAGGGAGGGAGGGAGGGATGGATGGATGGATAGAGAGATTGGTAGGTAGATAGATAGATTTCTCTTAAAATGTATTGCTTCAACTAGATATCTAGATTTACTTCTAGTTTTACAATTCTGGATTATAATAAAAATAATTATTTCATAGTTCCTTTTGCTGAGTGCTCACTCTACCAGGTTACTATGATGAGCACTTTACATACAATAATCATTTTTAACCTTCCCAGTAATCCTATAAGATAGTCTTATCTTTAATTCACAAACAAGAAAACTGAGACTTGGAAATGGTAAACTAAGATCTTGGAGTTCATAAGTGGCAGAGCCGGTATTCTAGTCCAGGTCTATCTTACCTTAACACTTGTTCTCTTAAACACTTTGAACTACTTCTCTTTAGGTGACTGAAGTCTTGCCGTTCTATAACCTGTGTCAGAATATATTTAATTGTGTTTAGCAGATGGAAAGCTATGAGAGAAAGCATTAAGGCATTGACATTAGGTGTGAACCAAGCCATAACTTAGCCTGTGATAAGTAACTTGTTTAGGCACATGTCTATTTAATCTTCACAGGAAAATTAAAAGATTGTCCTATTATTATATTCATTTTATAGATAAGAAACTGATTCACAGAAAGGATTTGAACCCGTGTAGTTGGGCTCTAGAGGCTATGTTCTTAACCACCCTGTTTGGCTGCCTCGTCCATAAAAGAGATAGGAGAGTGATGGGTACCCTTAGGAAGAGCCGGCCAAGTGATAGACAAATGTATAGCTTCTGCAACTCTTCATGAGATCCTCATATCTACGACTTCTACCTGCCTGAAGGCTTACTAAGCAAAATTTTATACAGTGGGGAAGGTAATATTTCATCTCCCTTCAGGTCAGTTGGTTCTTAGCAACATGCTTTCTGGCTTGAGATTTGAGGATCTCCAGACAGACAAACTGCACAATCCCTCAAAGGTCAGTCTAAATATCAGTCATATAAACAGAACCTTAATCATAAGCACATGGCTGATTTATAGTTCTCAATTCATTCTTTCTTTTTCATGACAGGGCATAACATGGATAACAGAGAAGGCAAAGAGTCAAGGAGCTTCCTGACTCCCTCTGAACTTATCCCAAAGTTATTTCCCTGGCTATTTGCTCTTGTAACCCTATACAACCTGAACATTTCTTTCTAACTTTGCCACCTGTTGAGTCTTGTCTCTTCCTTTATTTTTACCCATTTCCTTTGTAATAATAGTACTAGTAGTAGTAGTAGTTGTTTTGTGTGTGTGTGTGTGTGTATGAGAGAGAGAGAGAGAAAGGGAATATGTATTTATAAAAAATGATACCTTTGTTGCAATTTGCAAAATAAAGACATAATGAATGGAAACATATTTTGATTCTCAATGCATTGGTTTCAGCTTAATAAATGTGTGTTGTTCATGATAAGTAGGTCATTACTCGGAACTCCATCCCAGCAAACTTCTCCTTTCCTTCCCCACGGGCAGCACCTGCATGTTGAAGTCCTCCTCAGAAGCCCACAGGAGATGGGCAGACATCACTGAGCCCTTTCTCAGATGAACATCTGTGATTGGACTCAATCATAAACTGTCTTCACTGTCTTTTTGACTGTTTACTCCCTCTGACAACAGCAGTGAAGAAATAATCTTCTAGTTCTGCTAGTAGATATCAGCTGGGCTAGCTTATTGCATTTAATGGATTTCAACAGACCTTTGACAAACTTTGTAATTAAATTGACTGACTTGCTCCCAGCTTTCTTTTGTTACTAAGTGAACACTAATGCTACTGAGTTGCCATGGGTGTACCAGCATAGAAAATGATCCTGGATGCTTAGCTATGGTAATTTTACACTTTAGTCAGTCAGCGGGCATTACTTTAGGGAATCTAATTCTTTCTGCCATCAGCTTTTAGGTGGAGTCCAGTTCATCATGGGCCCGTGGTGACTACAAATCCAAACAACTCTTAGTTATCCGAGTAGGGATTACTCATGTGGTTTTGTCCCTGAGGCTAATATCTTTTCTCAGATTGGCATCATCTGTTCTTGGTCCCTGGTATAGAGGGACTGCTAGAGAATTCAGATGTTATCCTAAAGTAATCTGACCTTGTCCCCAGCTCACTATCCCCATAATATTCACTGTTTCAAAGAAATAATAGAAGACTTGTTTGTTTGCTGATACGCTTGTCAATGTACCTCTGCTGTGCATCACCTATATTACTTATGTGAGGAGAGTACTTCCCCAAAAGCCGAGACCACTTTCCGCCCTGGGTTCTGACACTCACTGATGATGGCTTTGAGCAAGTCATTTGATCTTTCTGGATCTCAATTTCTTCATCTGTACAGTGACAGAGTTGTTGTACTTCTAAGGACCTTTCCATCTCTGAAACGTCTCTTATTACACTCTGGAAACCTCATAAACCTTCCTTTCCACATTTTCTATAACATGCCTTTAAAACTTGGCCTGGTTAGCATATCATGTAATAGCTCATGAGAGGGGTTGAGGAATCAGTTGTATGGTTTAGATGCCTAGCATGTGCTAAGAGCACTGTGGGGTGTTCTGTACTCTCCTGCCAAATTGATACTGAGCTGAATCAGGGAAATTGCCCAGTAAGCCTCCGTCTTTCTTCTCTCCATATAGTCAGCCTTGAATGTTGATTACATTCAGATCACAGTAAAAATTTTCATCCATTTAAAGAAATATATGTTTTCCATTCTAGAACTTGATTTTTTTCCCACTTGAACTCATTTGCCTTTTCCCAACAGACACTATGTTTAGTCAGACTGTGGAAACTAATTTTTGGTGTCACTGCACATTTGCTCAAGGTATTTATTTATTTTTAAAGTACAATAAGCTAATATTTGCCAGTAAAGGATCCTGTTTGAGGTTCACTGATGCAACTGGAGATGCTGGCAAGGGAATTCTAGTTCTGTTACCCAGCTTCCTGACGATGGCTCAGTATTCTAAATTGCACAGATTATCTCTCTGCTCTGAAATCTTAATACAAATAACTTTTCAATAATTAGTAAGGTTTTATCACATGCATAAAGACATTGTAAAGTTATGAAAAACACTAATGTTGTTTTAATTGCCTTTAAGTTCCCTATGGGAGTTATATTTTCATAAGGATACCCCTTATAATACTCACAGTTGGGAGGACACATCTGAGTACAGAGAGGAGTACCTTTTAATTTGCTTAACTCTTTCAAGCCCTTCCTTTATCTTGTATCCCAAATACTGTTTGACTTTTATGTATAAAAATTCTCATTTGAGGACTGCATTCAATTTTTAAAAGATGGTAAATGGGAGATTCAAGTGCATACATAGGGGAGTAGCTAGGAATAGCTAGGCAAGAGAAAGGGAAAGGCCAGCAGTGAGATATCTTTGATCAACAAACCTAGGTATTAGGCATGTGGCATGCATGCTTCCAGAATGCAAGTGCGATTTATACTTTAATAAGAAACATGCAATTAAAATTTAATTCTCAAGATCACTTTCTTTAAAAGCAACAGAGATTTGTTAGAATTATTGGCCCCCTGCCTGGCCACTTTGGATACAGTGCATTGGGAATGCATAGTTGAATTGTCAAGCAAGCCTTGGGCATCTCTTTAGGTCTGATATGGAAGGACTCAACAATTTCCAGTTGGACCTTACATGCAAAACCCCTACCACCAACCAGGGAAGACCAATCAAGAATCATTGCTGCAGAAGTTTGTCATGCTCCTGCCATGCTGGAGTCCCCATCATCTTTCCCTTTTCCAGAGAATCTGCACTGTCCACTCCTAAAATTCATCCCCGTGTCCCCACTTCTCACCTCACCTCACTGTTGGTAAGTCAGCAAGAGTAAGAAATGAACAAAGGAAAGCTCTCCTCATCCTTGACTCTACTTTCCTGAATTCCAAATGGTATTCTTCAGTGTCGTATTCTTGCTTTTAGAATATAAAACCATATAACCATTGTTAAATGGTTATAAGAGACTGACCTTGACTAAGAAACATTCCCTTTGGTCTATATCAAAGTCTAGTGCAAAGCTCCTCATTCATTCAGATCCAGCTTGTTATAGATACTATGACCAATGGCTTAGAGCTTCCACTGCCCAACAGGTGGGATGGTGGGTGGAGGGAATATTAAATCCTTCTGATGAATATTTTGCCAGAGAAGGAGGAGGCATGTGTGCCAATATAATTTCTAACTCTTAACATGTTCTCTAATAAAAACCATGTGATATTATTTTATAATATCATAAGACATCTACATTATTGTAGGATGCAGAAACTTCAACTTCAGATTATATGGGCAATTTCTCTGAAAGAATAAAGAATGGATTCCAAGCTCCAAGCCACTGAGTTATAAAGAACTTATTGAACAACAAACACCTTTTTAAAAATACATTTGGGGACAAAATAAGCAGGGATGAAACCAAAAATGTTAGTTATATTTAAAATATTCAGTTGATATATATTATTAGCTTTTAAACAATACTGAATATTTGAATAAAGTTTAAAATCGTGCACATACACACCTCTATGTCATGTTATTTGAGCTTTCAAACTGGAACAGTGTCTTCCCTAAGAGATATTTAGCCACCTAATAAACAAGGGAAGATTAATTTAGGCTAGACAGAATTATGTATGTGCAAGCATGCCAGATTGGGGAAAAAGGAAACTCCAATTCTAGTTTTGACTACATTACCCTCTGGTTCTGAGATCTTGAGAAAGGCCCTTGGTCATTCTGGGTTCTCGGTAACTTCCCTAGGGACACAAGACTGAGCCCATGACCTTTAAGGTCCTTATTGAATATAATATTCTATGGTTCTAAGACTGATCTGATGGTACACAGCTATATAGCAGTGCAATTGATATGAGAGCAAAATTTAGTGCTCTTTCGCTAGACCTCTGTTTCTGCATGGACATAGCTTAAGGATTCCTGGAACTATTTGGGGAAGGATGAGGAAGATGGCAAGGAGGAACAGGGATGGTAATTATTTAGAAGAATAATATAGCTGGAGAAGTGGGATCGTGAACTAAGAATTCTTCACCCAAGCCACAGAGAGCAGGAGAAAAGAGACTTAGAAGCTGATAAAGTTTCAAACATGGGCACCAAATATACTCTTCTTTCCATGAGAAATGCACAAAGTGTTTGGTTAAAGGGGAAGGAGAATGAACACCTTACTGAACATCTCCAATCTTAGCCCTAGAACTTTTGGAATGCTGACTGTGGTCAGATCACAATCCTTTTGCGGTGAGATCAGCTGGATGGTCCACACTGGTCTGTGGAAAACCTTGGGTATAACCTGAAAATAAAGCAAATGTTCATTGATCCAGATTTTATGGACCTGGACAAAAAATAAACTCAAGAATTACTTTGAGTTCAAGTGTGACTTATGAAACATTATATGAGAAATGGAAATTGCAAAAGCAAAAATAAAGTGGAGGTGGGCTCTATATTATATGTGGATATTCTGCTCTATGCAAGGGGGTTTTCCAGGATTATTTAAAATACAAACTCCTTAGTCTTTCGTGTATATGAATATAGATATAGTTAATTAATTACTTAACAGAACTGGAAGTTGTAGGAAGATAAGATAGGCAAGTTGAATCACTTCAATTTGACTAGTAACAATAAAAATGAAGATAGAGGGACTTTCAGGATGCTGGAGGAGGAAGACATAGAGATCACCTTCCTCCCCACAAGTACATCAAAAATACATCTACATGTGGAACAGCTCCTATAGAATGCTGGCAGAATACCTCAGACTTCCCAAAAGGCAAGAAACTCCCCACGTACCTGGGGAGGGCAAAAGAAAAAAGGAAAAACTGAGACTAAAGAATAGGGATGGGAACTGCACCTCTGGGAGGGAGCTGTGAAGTAGGAAAAGTTTCCACACACTAGGGAGCCCCTCCACTGGTGGAGACGGGGGTTGGGGGGAAGCTTCGGAGCCACGGAGGAGAGTGCAGCAACAGGGGAGCAAAGGGCAAAGCAGAGAGATTCCCGCACAAAGGATCAGTGCCGACCAGCACTCACCAGACTGAGAGGCTTCTCTGCTCACCTGTCGGAGCAGGTGGGGGCTGGGAGCTGAGGCTTGGGCTGCAGAGGTCAGATCCCAGCGAGAGGACAGGGGTTGGCTGTGTGAACACAGCCTGAAGGGGCTAGTGCAGCACAGGCAGCTGGGAGGGAGTCCGGGAAAAAGTCTGCACCTGCCTAAGGGGCAAGAGAACATTGGTTGTGGGTGCCCTAGGAGAGGGGATTCATAGCACCGCCTAAACGAGCTCCAGAGACAGGTGTGGGCTGTAGCTATCAGCGCGGACACCAGAGACGGGCATGAAATGCTAAGCAAACGCTGTTGCAGCCGCCAAGAAGGCTGTGTGCAAGCACAGGTCACTATCCACACCTCCCCTCCTGGGAGCCTGTGCAGCCCACCACTGCCAGGGTCCTGTGATCCAGGGACAACTTCCCCAGGAGAACACACAGCGCGCCTCAGGCTGTTGCAACATCACGCCGGCCTCTGCCACTGCAGATTCACCCTGCATTCCGTATCCCTCCCTCCCCCCAGCCTGAGTGAGCTAGAGCCCCCTAATCAGCTGCTACTTTAACCCCATTTGTCTTGGCGGGAACAGACGCCCTCAGGCGACCTACACACAGAGGTGGGGCCAAATCCAAAGCTGAACCCTAGGAGCTGTGTGAACAAAGGAGAAAAAGGGAAATTTCTCCCAGCAGCCTCAGGAGCAGCAGATTAAATCACCACAATCACTTTGATGTACCCTGCATCTCTGGTATACCTGAATAGAGAATGAATCATCCCAAAATTGAGGCTGTGGACTTTGGGAGCAACTGTAGACTTGGGGTTTGCTTTCTGAATCCAATTTGTTTGTGGTTTTCTGTTTATCTTAGTTTAGTATTTACAGCTTATTATCATTGGTAGATTTTTTTTTTATTGATTTGGTTGCTCTCTTATTTTTTATATATATATATATTTTTTCTCTTTTTCTCTTTTTGTGAGTGTGTATGTCTATGCTTCTTTGTGTGATTATGTCTGTATAGCTTTGCTTTTGCTATTTGTCCTAGGGTTCTGCTGTCTGTTTTTAGTTTTTTGTTTTTTAAGTATAGTATTTAGCACTTGTTATCATTGGTGGATTTGTTTTTTGGTTTGGTTGCTCTCTTCTTTCTTTCTTTTTTTTATGACCTTTTTATTTTTAATAATATTTTTTATTTTTTATCTTAATAACTTTATTTTATTTTATTTTATTTTTCTTTCTTTCTTCCTTTTTAAATTTTCTCCTTTTCTTCTGAGTCATGTGGCTGAGAGGGTCTTGGTGCTCCAGCCTGATGTCAGGCCTGAGCCTCTGAGTGGGAGAGCCGAGTTCAGGACATTGGTCCACCAGAGACCTCCCAGCCCCACATAATATCAAATGTCGAAAGCTCTTCCAGAGATCTCCATCTCAGTGCTAAGAAACAGCTCAACTCAACGACCAGCAAGCTACAGAACTGGACACACTATGCCAAACAACTAACAAGACAGGAACACAACCCCACGCATTAGCAGAGAGGCTACCTAAAATCATACTAAGTTCACAGACACCGAAAAAAACACCATTGGACGTGGTCCTGCCCAGCAGAAAGAAAAGATCCAGGCTCATCCACCAGAACACAGGCACCAGTCCCCTCCACCAGGAAGCCTACACAACCCACTGAACCAATGGAAACTACGAACGTGCAACCTGCAAAAACGAGACCCCAAACACAGTAAGTTAAGCAAAGTTAAGCAAAATGAGAAGACAGAGAAACACACAGCAGATGAAGGAGCAAGGTAAAAACCCACCAGACCAAACAAATGAAGAGGAAATAGGCAGTCTACCTGAAAAAGAATTCAGAGCAATGACAGTAAAGATATCCAAAATCTTGGAAATAGAATAGAGAAAATACAAGAAATGTTTAATATGGAACTAGAAGAACTAAAGAGCAAACAAACAATGATGAACAACACAATAAATGAAATTAAAAATTCTCTAGAAGGAATCAATAGCATAATAACTGAGGCAGAAGAACGGATAAGTGACCTGGAAGATAAAATAGTGGAAATAACTGCCACAGAGCAGAATAAAGAAAAAAGTATGAAAAGAATTGAGGACAGTCTCAGAGACCTCTGGGACAACATTAAACACATGAACATTCGAATTACAGGGCTTCCAGAAGAAGGAGAAAAAAAGAAAGGGACTGAGAAAATATTTGAAGGTATTATGGTTGTAAACTTCCCTAATATGGGAAACGAAATAGTCAATCAAATCCAGGAAGCATAGAGAGTCCCATACAGGATAAATCCAAGGAGAAACATGCCAAGACATATATTAATCAAACAATCAAAAATTAAATGCAAAGAAAAAATATTAAAAGCAGCAAGGGAAAAGCAACAAATAATGTACAAGGGAATCCCCATAAGGTTAACAGCTGACCTTTCAACAGAAACTCTGCAAGCCAGAAGGGAGTGGCAGGACATATTTAAAGTGATCAAAGGAAAAAAACCATAACCAAGATTACTCTACCCAGCAAGGATCTCGTTCAGATTTGATGGAGAAATTAAAAACTTTACGGACAAGCAAAAGCTAAGAGAATTCAGCACCACCAAACCAGCCTTACAACAAATGCTAAAGGAATTTCTCTAGGCAGGAAACACAAGAGAAGGAAAAGACCTACAATAATAAACCCAAAACAATTAAGAAAATGGTAATAGGAACATACACATCGATAATTACCTTCAATGTAAATGGATTAAATGCTCCAACCAAAAGACACAGACTGGCTGAATGGATACAAAAACAAGACCCGTATATATGCTGTCTACAAGAGACCCACTTCAGACCTAGGGACACATACAGACTGAAAGTGAGGGGATGGAAAAAGATATTCCATGTAAATGGAAATCAAAAGAAAGCTGGAGTAGCAATTCTCATATAAGACAAAATAGACTTTAAAATAAAGACTATTACAAGAAACAAAGAAGGACACTACATAATGATCAAGGGATCAATCCAAGAAGAAGATACAACAGTTGTAAATATTTATGCACCCAGCATAGGAGCACCTCAATACATAAGGCAAATGCTAACAGCCATAAAAGGGGGAATCGACAGTAACACAATCATAGTAGGGGACTTCAGTACCCCACTTCACCAATGGACAGATTATCCAAAATGAAAATAAATAAGGAAACACAAGCTTTAAATGACACATTAAACAATATGGACTTAACTGATATTTATAGGACATTCCATCCAAAAATGACAGAATACACTTTCTTCCTAGTGCTCATGGAAAATTCTCCAGGATAGATCATACCTTGGGTCACAAATCAAGCCTTGGTAAATTTAAGAAAATTGAAATATTATCAAGTATCTTTTCAGACCACAATGCTCTAAGACTACATATCAAATTACAGGGAAAAAAAACTGTAAAAAAATACAAACACATGGAGGGTAAACAATACACTACTAAATAACGAAGAGATCACTGAAGAAATCAAAGAGGAAATCAAAAAATACCTAGAAACAAATGACAATGAAAACATGATGACCCAAAACCTATGGGATGCAGCAAAAGCAGTTCTAAGAGGGAAGTTTATAGCAATACAATCCTACCTCAAGACACAAGAAACATCTCAAATAAACAACCTAACCTTACACCTAAAGCAATTAGAGAAAGAAGAACAAAAGAATCCCAAATTTAGCAGAAGGAAAGAAATCATAAAGATCAGATCAGAAATAAATGAAAAAGAAATGAAGGGAACAATAGCAAAGATCAATAAAACTAAAAGCTGGTTCTTTTTTTTTTAATTTAATTTTATTATCTTTTGTATTTAGTTTTATTTACCATAACACTAGAGTTTAAATTATATCAGTTTGACTCACTTGGCTTAATTTCACA
Source organism: Balaenoptera musculus (assembly GCF_009873245.2). NCBI lineage: Eukaryota > Metazoa > Chordata > Mammalia > Artiodactyla > Balaenopteridae > Balaenoptera > Balaenoptera musculus. The sequence continues at coordinate 39,908,747 of NC_045797.1, forward strand.
CAGAAGAGACAATGTAAATTTGGAAATCACACTTACACATAGGATAGAGTTTAAATGTCATGCTTATGTTTTTTTTAAATTTTTAAATTTATTTTTTAATACAGCAGGTTCTTATTAGTTATCCATTTTATGCATATTAGTGTATATATTTCAATCCCAATCTCTCAATTCATCACACCACCCCCCCCCACCACTTTCCCCCCTTGGTGTCCATATGTTTGTTCTCTACATCTGTGTCTCTATTTCTGCCGTGCAAACCGGTTCATCTGTACCGTTTTTCTAGGTTCCACATATATGCATTAATATACAATATTTGTTTTTCTCTTTCTGACTTACTTCAGTTTGTATGACAGTCTCTAGATCCATCCACGTCTCTACAAATGACCCAGTTTTGCTCCTTTTTATGGATGAGTAATATTCCATTGTATATATGTACCACATCTTCTTTATCCATTCATATGTCGATGGGCATTTAGGTTGCTTCCATGACCTGGCTATTGTAAATAGTGCTTCAATGAACACTGGGGTGCATGTGTCTTTTTGAATTATGGTTTTCTCTGGGTGTATGCCCAGTAGTGGGATTGCTGGGTCATATGGTAATTCTACTTTTAGTTTTTTAAGGAACCTCCATACTGTTTTCCATAGTGGTAAAAGCTGGTTCTTTGAGAAGACAAACAAAATTGATAAACCATGAGCCAGACTCATCAAGAAAAAAAGGGAGGAGACTCAAATCAACAGAATTAGAATTGAAAACGGAGAAGTGACTCGGCAGAAATACGAAGGATCATGAGAGATTACTACAAGCAAGTATATGCCAATAAAATGGACAACCTGGAAGAAATGGACAAATTCTTAGAAAAGCACAATCTTCCAAGACTGAACCAGGAAGAAATAGAAAATATGAACACCAATCACAAGCACTGAAATTGAAACTGTGATTAAAAATCTTCCAACAAACAAAAGTACAGGACCAGATGGGTCCACAGGCGAATTCTATGAAACATTTATAGAAGAGCTAACACCTATCCTTCTCAAACTCTTCCAAAATATAGCAGAGAGAGGAACACTCCCAAACTCATTCTACGAGGTCACCAACACCCTGATACCAAAACCAGACAAAGATGTCACAAAGAAAGAAAACTACAGGCCAATATCACTGATGAACATAGATGCAAAAATCCTCAACAAAATACTAGCAAACAGACTCCAACAGCACATTAAAAGGATCATACACCATGATCAAGTGGGGTTTATCCCAGGAATGCAAGGATTCTTCAATATACGCAAATCAATCAATCTGATACACCATATTAACAAATTGAAGGAGAAAAACCATATGATAATGTCAATAGGTGCAGAAAAAGCTTTTGACAAAATTCAACACCCATTTATGACAAAAACCTTCCAGAAAGTAGGCATAGAGGGAACTTACCTCAACATAATAAAGGCCATATATGACAAACCCACAGCCAACATGGTTCTCATTGGTGAAAAACTGAAACCATTTCCGCTAAGATCAGGAAGAAGACAAGGTTGTACACTCTCACCACTATTTTTCAACATATTTTTGGAAGTTTTAGCCACAGCAATCAGAGAAGAAAAAGAAATAAAAGGAATCCAAATTGGAAAAGAAGAAGTAAAGCTGTCATTGTTTGCAGCTGACATGACACCATACATAGAGAATCCTAAAGATGTTACCAGAAAACTACTAGAACTAATAAATGAATTTGGTAAAGTAGCAGGATACAAAATTAATGCACAGAAATCTCTTGCATTCCTTTACACTAATTATGAAAAATCTGAAAGAGAACTTAAGGAAACATTCCCATTTACCATGTCAACAAAAAGAATAAAATACCTAGGAATAAACCTCCCTAAGGAGAAATCCCTCTATGCAGAAAACTATAAGACACTAGATGATAGAAATTAAATATGATACAAACAGATGGAGAGATACACCATGTACTTAGATTGGAAGAATCAACATTGTGTAAATGACTCCACTACCCAAAGCAATCTACAGATTCAATGCAATTCCTATCAAACTACCAATGGCATTTTTCACAGAACTAGAACAAAAAATTTCACAATTTGTATGGAAACACAGAAGACCCCAAGTAGCCAAAGCAATCATAAGAGAGAAAAACGGAGCTGGAGGAATCAGGCTCCCTGACTTCAGACTATACTACAAAGCTACAGTAATCAAGACAATATGGTACTGGCGCAAAAACAGAAATATAGATCAATGGAATAGGATAGAAAGCTCACAGATAAGCCCACGCACATATGGTCACCTTATATTTGATAAAGGAGGCAAGAATATACAGTGGAGAAAAGACAGCCTCTTCAGTAAGTGGTGCTGGGAAAACTGGACAGCTACATGTAAAAGAATGAAATTAGAACACTCCCTAACACATACACAAAAATAAACTCAAAATGGATTAAAGACCTAAATGTAATGCTAGACACTATAAAACTCTTAGAGGAAAACATAGGCAGAACACTCTATGACATAAATCACAGCAAGATCCTTTTTGACCCACCTCCTAGAGAAATAGAAATAAAAAGAAAAATAAACAAATGGGACCTAATGAAACTTAAAAGCTTTTGCACAGCAAAGGAAACCATAAACAAGATGTAAAGGCAACCCTCAGAATGGGGGAAAATATTTGCAAATGAAGCAACTGACAAAGGATTAATCTCCAAAATTTACAAGCAGCTCATGCAGCTCAACATCAAAGAAACAACCCAATCCAAAAATGGGCAGAAGACCTAAATAGACATTTCTCCAAAAAAGATATACAGATTGCCAACAAACACATGAAAGGATGCTCAACATCACTGATCATTAGAGAAATGCAAATCAAAACTACAATGAGATATCACCTCACACCGGTCAGAATGGCCATCTTCAAAAAATCTACAAACAAATGCTGGAGAGGGTGTGGAGAAAAGGGAACCCTCTTGCACTGTTGGTGGGAAGGTAAAGTGATACAGCCACTATGGAGAACAGTATGGCGGTTCCTTAAAAAACTAAAAATAGAACTACCATACGATCCCGCAATCCCACTACTGGGCATACACCCTAAAAATACCATAATTTAAGAAGAATCATGTACCACAATATTCACTGCAGCACTATTTACAATAGCCAGGACATGGAAGCAACCTAAGTGTCCACTGACAGATGAATGGGTAAAGAAGATGTGGCACATATATACAATGGAATATTACAAAAAGAAACAAAATTGAGTTACTTGTAGTGAGGTGGATGGACCTAGAGTTTGTCATACAGAGTGAAGTAAGTCAGAAAGAGAAAAACAAATACCGTATGCTCACACATATATATGGAATCTAAAAAAAAAAAAAAAAAAATGTTTTGAAGAACCTAGGGGCAGGACAGGAATAAAGATGCAGATGTAGAGAATGGACTTGAGATCACAGGGAGGGGGAAGGGTAAGCTAGGACGAAGTGAGAGAGTGGCATGGACATATATACACTATCAAATGTAAAATAGCTAGCTAGTGGGAGGCGGCCGCATAGCACAGGGAGATCAGCTCTGTGCTTTGTGACCCCCTAGAGGGCTGAGAGGGAGACGCAAGAGGGAGGGGATTTGGGGATATATGTATACGTATAGCTGATTCACTTTGTTATACAGCAGAAACTAACACAACATAAATGAATGGTCCATTTTTTGGAGCAGAATTATGAAACAGTAGTTTCCTTCTGAAATCATGCTAAATTATGTTTTCCACTTAGAGGTACAGCAGTGCGATCAGACAGAAGTGTCAATCTAATGGCACCATGGAGGCATATTCAATGAGTACTTTTCTGTATCTTATTTTCATCCTCTTTAAATGGGAGTAGTGGTAGTACTGAACTCACAGCTATATTGTGAGAATTATATAAGGTAATACATGTCAATCATGCCACACATAGTTATGGCTTCTACTTTTCCAGTCTTACTCTTCAATGTTAATATTATTATTACCTGTTTAAAAATGTACACACTATTCAAAAATATTTCCTCTACCTCAAAAACACATATTACAATTTGTAATCGTACACTCATTTATGTGGTTAATTGAATAATGTCATCTCTCCCATTAGGCTGTATGCTCCCTGGCTCTGTTTCCTTCCATCTGTTCACCTCTGCACCCCGACATCTTCCATGGTACCAGCACATAGGATTAGAAACATATTAGATAGACACTATTTGGCCATTTTTTGAACTGCCAAAATGACATTTTCAAGTAGCTCAACCTAAGTCCTCAGTACATGACTTTTCCTTTTGAAATTATGCTAAAATCTGCTTTTTATTTTAAATTCTAGCAAAACCCATTTTCCAATAGGTAGAGAACTGCAAAGCAGCAACTAAAGGCTGTATATCCAACTGAGTTAGGCACACACGCACACACACACACACACACACACACACACAAACTTACTAACAACCAAACAACAACTCCTTTCTTCTCTTGCCACACCCCCATATCTGCACCCACCATCGTCCATTTGCTTCAAGAGTAGAAGCAGAAAAGGAAATAGGTCTGTGGAATATTCTGGGGTTAGAGGTGTCTTGCTATACCTGGCTGTAGAGGGTCATCACTGGAGAAAGCTGTACTTTTCTGTGAGCTTTGTTATTTTGTCCATATCTCTTTGTTACTGTTATAGGGGTCAGTCGTGTGAGAAAGCCAGGGAGCCTGGAGATTGTTATGCACCAAATTCTGTTTAATATATATTTCATAGGGGCATATTTCTTGCATCTACAAAAGTCAGATGCTATTACAATCATTTTAACATCGACATTTCCTTTTTGTGGACTGTATTCGTTCTGTTTCCATCTTCACAAGTACTTCCAAACCCTGCATATCATTTCTCTCTCAACCACCACTTGCTCCTCTCTCCACTTTTCTCCCCTCTGTTGGAAGAGAGAGTCTTTGGTCTGTAGAACGTATCCTAAACTTTAATCTACCAACACTGTTCACATCAATAAGGATTTTTTTCTCACCCTTCATCTATACCATGGGATCAACTCATTGCCCTCTTGACCTCTTCTGGGAGTAGAATTAATACTACACACACATTCCCTATGATGCTTTATCTTGGGGGCTGGATCAGTGGTATATTTCCAGTCTTCTTTGTTGTGTCTGATTCAATGTCAGTGCCGTTTGAACCATGGGGTATGTCCCCGCCTGCCACTATTTGTCAGGATCTGTTTGGAACTAAGAGTCCAGGAAGAAAGGCTTTAAATGAGCAAAATGAATGAAGGAGGAAAGAAGCCAGTACATAAACAACAGAGATTTTGCTGCAATTAAATGGGGGACCATGATCAGATGGAAGCTGGTTAATATTTTCAATATTTATCAACGATGATTTGTGATGGGATAGTCATCACAAATAGTCATGGATAAGTATCTTCAGCCTAGAATCCTGGCAGGCCTCTCCAGACGAGAAATACTCAATATGTTTACCAGATTAATAAAATATATTCCATGAAAACCACTGCAGGTCTTATGCAGTGATTTACCACTGGCAGAAAACCAAACAAGACAATAATTTGACTGATAAAAGGGATGGATCTACATTTGCCCTGTCCTGAGTTGTAATTGCTTTATTCATTTGAATGTTCTCAGGACTATATAATTTTAGGGTTGGAACTTGGAGAGGGCCATTTTCTAAAACTAACCTGTGAAACTACTCAAAGTGAGCTCCAGTCCCACATTATTAGAAGATGATGTAAGAATTTTGGGAGACAGGAAGGCATGGGGAATAACTTATTTAGTAAACACTTCATTCATTTTGGCCTTCTAGCATCTGAAGCCATTTCCTTGTTTCAGAGAATACCCATCTTATCTAACAGAGCCTGCCTCCTAATATGCAGTCTCAGAATTCCAGATATTTGCTTTCTTAAGCATCCTTGCAAGTAAGTGGAGGGCCTCTACCTTAGGCGCATGACCTGGGCACTACAGCCCAGACATGCTGACTCCAGACATTGATTTTGAAGCTAGTAACATATTAATGGAAAAACAGGGATCCTCTTGTGGCTGGCAGTGGTCAGTGGCTGCATGTGCTTTCCAAAGGCATCAGTAGCTTTAACAGTAGACTCTCATGTCTAGCTTGGGTGATGCTGATTGTATGAACTGGAGTCAATGGAGTCCAGTGGCTGCAGCCATGGTATCTTCATGGGGCCACTCCCACTGTGTGATTTGGAGAATTGTTTCTAACTGCATAGGCTGCAAGCCTGGTTTCCCCAAACCTTTTGGAGATTATGTGAGCTATGATATAACCTCTGGTTAATAAGTTAACCAGAATTGACTTCTGTTGCTTATAACTAACACCTTAACTAATACAAAGCCAAAGATAGACCCAGAAGTGATTTGGCTATTGTATTAGTTTTTAAGTGCTGTTTAACAAATTAACAAAAACTTAGTGGCTTAAAACAACAAACATTTATCATCTCACACCTTCCATGGGTCAGCCATCAAGGCATGGTATATCTGTACCCTCTGCTCAGGATCTCAAAAAGATGTAATCAAGATGTTGGCTGAGTTGCATTCTCATCAGAGACTCGATTGAAGAAGGATTTGTTTCCAAGCTCCCTCAGCTTGTTAGCAGAATTCATTTTTTTGCAGCTGTAGAATTTGTGGTGGCTTGTTTCATTAAGTCCAGTAGGATGGAGTTGCAAACCTTTAGACATTCTTTGAAATAGCTCACCTGATTTGGCCAGGACTGCCCAAGATAATCTCCCTTTTGATTTAACAGAGTCTGTCTATTCGGTGCCTTAATGACATCAGTAAAATCCTTCCACCTTTGCCATGTAAGGTAATTTAATCAGAAGAGTAACATCCCATCACCTTTGCTGTATTCTAGTGGTTAGAATCAAGTGGCATGTCCTGCCCGCTCTCAAGAACAGGGGATTATACAAGAGTGTGGGTCATTAGGGGTCATCTTAGAATTCTGCCTTCCACAATTGTGTTCACACACATGCATCTTTATGCAACTGAACTTACCATTTCAAATTGAGCTTTATTTTTTGGGGGCATGATTCTTTTTTTATTATTATTATTTTTTTTTATTGGGGTATAGTTGTTTTACAATGTTGTGTTAGTTTCTACTGTACAGCAAAGTGGAGTTCCCTGTGCTATACAGCAGGTTCTTATTAGTTATCTATTTCATACATATTAGTGTATATACATCAATCCCCGTCTCCCAATTCATCCCACCACCACCACCACGCCACTCCCCGCTTTCCCCCCTTGGTGTCCATACATCTGTTCTCTACATCAACGGTTCCTAATAAAAATCCTCCTAGTGATATTAGGGCCCTCCATAAAATCCTACCTTGAAGCAAGGATTTCCTTTTGAGTTAATAAGCTGTACTCTGAATTAGATGATGATTTTGCTCCCAAGTTTATAAAAAGATGATACAATTTTGTTACATGGCTATAGACTGACTAAGCCTGTACTTTGTTTGGATTACCAGAGAGTAATTAAGGTTAATAAGTTCAGAGAATCTGTGGGTAATTAGTACATGGGGAGCTTAGCCTGTGATTACCTGGCTGTTCTCAATAAAAGGTCCTCCTCCACCCAGTTCAATCCCCCCAAAAGGTGAAGCCCTCTTGGTTGACCCGCCTGTCAGTGTCTGTTCCATGTAGTTACTGTTCCATGCACTGGGACCTGCTCACAGAACTGCCATCCTGATTGGCTAGGCCTGAGGCAATGCTGCTTAGAGAGGGACCTCATGGGCTGCTCAGATGTTAACTCCCCTGCCTTGCCCCCTGCACCATCTTGGCATCTTGCCCATGAGACTTCAGTGTAAGACCTGGAGTGTGCAGCTCTTGCTCTCTTCTGCACTGAGAACCTTCATTTTCTCCATGAGATGTAGAGGTGGTAGGAGTTGGCCATAAGCTTGCTTTTGTTTTTACTTCTTTCTGGCGAATTCATGTTCCCTAAGGGCCCACACAATTTAATTAAAATAACTTGCTCTTAGTTTTGCCTTCAGAAATAGAAGATTATTTTTGTAAACAGGCTAAAAAATGGTGGGAGATAGGAGTCAAAGTTGTTTTCTGGAGTGTGATAGGAAGCACAAAATTAGACTGTCACAATCTTCTGGACTTTCAAGACTGTTATTTATTGCGTGTGTGATGTCTGGCATTCGTTTGAAAAGCAAATGTGTATCATTCTAATCTAATTCGTTCATTAAAATTTTAACTATGCTTAACTGGAGAAGGAATTCATTTTTATGTTTTGATGAGGCTTTCTCCCTCGTATATTTTCACTTCTCTTCTCCACTGATTTTTCTTGTCATTAAATGCAAGTTCAAGGCTCTCTTAATCTTAAAGCGGACAAGCAAATGAACAAACAAAGTCTCTATGGTCCGAAGTTCCCCGCTAGCTACTGCCCTGGCTTGCCTCTTACTTCACAGTCACGTTCTTCAGAATCTACAGAACTTGGTCTCTTCTTTCTTACCTCTCATTTACTCTGCAGCCCACATTGATCAGACTCTGCCCTTGCTAGTTCGTTGAAATGGCCCTAACATTTGCCCCCGTGACTTCCTGATTACTTAATTAATGAGCATCATCTGTTGTCATCTTTTGGCATCCTTGGCCATTCGATTCACGCGTCTTGCCTCTAAAAGACAACACACTCCCCTGGTTTTCCTACCTTTTAATGTCTTTCCTCAGTGCCCTTTGTCTTTTATCCTCCTCTTATACCTGCCACCAACGACTCCCTCCCCCGACTCCACCAGCCTCATATTGTTATTCCATAGAGGCGGGACTTCATACTTCTCTTGTCATGCTGCATGATCTTTGGGGGATTTTTCATATTCTGTGTTTTATCAGTCACATGTTTACTAGTGTCTCCCCCTTCCCCACCAAGAGATAATTGCTACTTAAATTTTGTATAATTGTTTTCTTGCTCTTTATAGTTTTCCTATCTTTGTTTACATCTGTGTATTTTACAAAATACTACAGACTGAGTGGTGTAAACCACAGAAATGTATTTTCTCCCAGTTCTGGAAGCTGGAAGTCCAAGATCAAGGTGTCAGCAGGTTTGATTTCTCCCCAGGCTTCTTTCCTTGGCTTGCAAATGGCTGACTTTTTGCTGTGTCCTCACATGGTCTTTCCTCTCTCCACACATATCCCTGAAGTCCGTGTGTGTCCAAATTTCCTCTTCTCATAAGGACGCCAGTCACGTTGGCGTAGGGCCCATCTTAATCACCTTTGAACTTATCACCTCCATAAAGGTCCTGTATTCAAATACAGCCACATTTTGAGGTGCTAGGGATTTGGGTTTCAACATATAAATTTTGACCTTTTTGAGATTTTTTTCCTCTACTCTGTTGTTATCAATCATCTTTTACCAATGACCCCTTTCCACATCACAAGATAACAGCTACTTAAATTTTTATGTAAATATTTTCTTTTCTTTATAGTAGTCCCATATTTGTTAATCCTTAAATAATGTTTTGTTTATTTTTGAAATTTATACATATGGAATCATATTGTATATATTCTTTGGTGACTTGTTTCTTTCATCTACTGTTAGTTTTTAAAGATTCATACACAGTGATGCTTGTAGCTGCGTTTCATTCATTTTCACCATTATTTAGTACTTCATTGTATAAGTATACAACACTAAATTTATTCACTTTATGGCCTATAGATATTTATTTTCTAGTATTTTTGACTGTTATGAACAATACTGCTATAAGTAATTCTGGCACATATCTCTTAGTGCCCAAGTCTTTCTCTGTTTAAGAGTGGACACTTGAAGGATATATACAAAATTAACTTTATCAGGTAGTGCCAAACCTTTCCAAATACATTGAGTACATTTAGTCTCCTTCTATCAGGAGATTAATTTATTTTGTTCTATGCTATTACAACCTTGCCCATCTACAGTTTAATATATTTTGAATCAAGTCATAAACTGTTGTATAGGAAAAGAATGGTGCCTGTAGACATTGATTTTGCCACTGAACCCAGGACTCATGGGGATCCTAAGGATTCCAATTCCTTATCTGACAATTTATGAAATATGAAGTTAGGCCTATTATCCAGGTGATTTAATTTAATATATTTTTCTGAGATATCTATATTAGTGGGATTGGAATACAGTTGAAGTCCTAGTGACTATATTGAGCTAATTGCTTAAATTCTCCAAAACACTTTTCATGAGAGTAGTTTTTGATAATTTCATTTCAAACAAATTTTTTTTTTAGGTTAAACTTAAAGACACATATATGTTGACCAAGTTATAAAGGATAGCTAACATTTTTGTTTATTGTTTCCTATTCCTTTCTCAGAGGTCTTTGGGAATAGCTTACTAACGTAAACCCAAACATTACTTTGGGAATAATTATCATAAGAATATATCAATTGGATAAGTAGACAGTTGTAAAACAAAACTTTTGGCCTAGGCCCTAATCCATATAGGAAAGTGTCCAAATGACTTAAAAGTCCCAAGTAGCATAAAATGATTAAGCAGAATATACTACCAGTAGTCTGATTTTTTTTCAGAAATGTAAACCAAAATAGGCTACAATAATATTTTATTTTCTAAAATTTTGTGTGTGTGTGTGTGTTACTTTCTCCTTTATAAGAAAGTGAATCAGCTATACATATACATATATCCCCGTATCTCCTCCCTCTTGCGTCTCCCTCCTACCCTCCCTATCCCACACCTCTAGGTGGTCACAAAGCACCGAGCTGATCTCCCTGTGCTATGCGGCTGCTTCCCACTAGCTATCTATTTTACATCTGGTAGTGTATATAAGTCCATACCACTCTCTCACTTCGTCCCAGCTTACCCTTCCCCCTCCCCATGTCCTCAAGTCCATTCTCTACATCTGCATATTTATTCCTGTCCTGACCCTAGTTTCTTCAGAACCATTTTTTTTTTTTTTAGATTCCATATATATGTGTTAGCATATGGTATTTGTTTTTCACTTTCTGACTTATTTCACTCTGTATGACAGACTCTAGGTCCATCCACCTCACTACAAATAACTCAATTTCATTTCTATTTATAGCTGAGTAATATTCCATTGTATATATGTGCCACATCTTCTTTATCCTTTCGTCTATTGATGGACACTTAGGTTGCTTCCATGTCCTGGCTATTGTAAATAGAACTGCAGTGAACACTGTGGTACGTGACTCTTTTTGAATCATGGTTTTCTCAGGGTATATGCCCAGTAGTGGGATTGCTGGGACATATGGTAGTTCTATTTTTAGTTTTTTAAGGAACCTCCATACTGTTCTCCATAGTAGCTATATCAATTTACATTCCCAAAAACAGTGCAAGAGGGTTCCCTTTTCTCCACACCCTCTCCTGCATTTATTGTTTGTAGATTTTTTGATGATGGCCATTCTGACAGGTGTGAGATGATACCTCACTGTAGTATTGATTTGCATTTCTCTAATGATTAGTGATGTTGAGCATCCTTTCATGTGTTTGTTGGCAATCTGTATATCTTCTTTGGAGAAATGTCTGTTTAGGTCTTCAGCCCATTTTTGCATTGGGTTGTTTGTTTTTTTAATATTGAGCTGCATGAGCTGTTCATATATTTTGGAGATTAATCCTTTGTCCGTTGATTCATTTGCAAATATTTTCTCCCATTCTGAGGGTTGTCTTTTTGTCTTGTTTATAGTTTCCTTTGCTTTGCAAAAGCTTTTAAGTTTCATTAGGTCCCATTTGTTTATTTTTGTTTTTATTTCCATTACTCTAGGAGGTGGATCAAAAAAGATCATGCTGTGATTTATGTCAAAGTGTCTTCTTCCTATGTTTTCCTCTAAGAGATTTATAGTGTCCGGTCTTACATTTAGGTCTAATCCATTTTGAGTTTGTTTTTGTTTATAGTGTTAGGGAGTGTTCTAATTTCATTCTTTTACATGTAGCTGTGCAGATTTCCCATCACCACTTAATGAAGAGACTGTCTTTTCTCCATTGTATATCCTTGCCTCCTTTGTCATAGATTAGTTGACCATAGGTGGATGGGTTTATCTCTGGGCTTTCTATCCTGTTCCATTGATCTATATTTCTGTTTTTGTGCCAGTACTATATTGTCTTGATTACTGTAGCTTTATACTATAGTCTGAAGTCAGGGAGTCTGATTCCTCCAGCTCTGTTTTTTTCTCTCAAGACTGCTTTGGCTATTCGGGGTCTTTTGTGTCTCCATACAAATTTTAAGATTTTTTTCTTCTAGTTCTGTAAAAAATGCCATTGGTAATTTGATAGGGATTGCATTGAATCTGTAGATTGCTTTTGGTAGTATAGTCATTTTCACAATATTGATTCTTCCAATCCCAGAACATGGTATATCTCTCCATCTGTATCATCTTTAATTTCTTTCATCAGTATCTTATAGTTTTCTGCATACGGGTTTTTGTCTCCCTAGGTAGGTTTATTCCTAGGTATTTTATTCTTTTTGTTGCAATGGTAAATGGGAGTGTTTCCTTAATTTCTCTTTCAGATTTTTCATCATTAGTGTATAGGAATGGAAGAGACTTCTGTGTGTTAATTTTGTATCCTGCAACATTACAAAATTCATTGATTACCTCTAGTAGTTTTCTGGTGGCATGTTTAGGATTATCTATGTATACTTTCATGCCATCTGCAAACAGTGACAGTTTTACTTCTTCTTTTCCAATTTGTATTCCTTTTATGTCTTTTTCTTCTCTGACTGCCGTGGCTACGACTTCCAAAACTATGTTGAATAATAGTGGTGACAGTGGACATCATTGTCTTGTTCCTTATCTTAGAGGAAATGCTTTCAGTTTTCACCATTGAGAATGATGTTTGCTGTCGGCTTGTCATATATGGCCTTTATTACAATGAGGTAATTTCCCTCTATGCCCACTTTCTGGAGAGTTTTTATCATAAATGGGTGTTGAATTTTGTCAATAGCTTTTCCTGCATCTATTCAGATGATCATATGGTTTTTTTTCTTCAGTTTGTTAATATGGTGTATCATATTGGTTGATTTGTGTTTATTGAAGAATCCTTGCATCCCTGGGATAGATCCCACTTGATCATGGTGTATGATCCTTTTAATATGTTGTTGCATTCTGTTTGCTAGTATTTTGTGAGGATTTTTGCATCTAATTCATCAGTGATATTGGTCTGTAATTTTCTTTTTTTGTATTATCTTTGTCTGGTTTTGGTATCAGGGTGATGGTGGCCTCGTAGAATGAGTTTGGGCGTGTTCCTTCCTCTGCAATTTTTGGAAGAGTTTGAGAAGGATGGGTGTTAGCTCTTCTCTAAATGTTTGATAGAATTCACCTGTGAAGCCATCTGGTCTTGGACTTTTGTTTGTTGGAAGATTTTTAATCACAGTTTCAATTTCATTACTTGTGATTGGTCTGGTCATATTTTCTATTTCTTCCTGGTTCAGTCTTGGAAGGTTATACCTTTCTAAGAATTTGTCCATTTTTTCCAGGTTGTCCATTTTATTGGCATAGAGTTGCTTGTAGTAGTCTCTTAGGATGATTTGTATTTCTGCGGCGTCTATTGTAACTTCTCCTTTTTCATTTCTAATTTTATTGATTTGGGTCCTCTCCCTCTTTTTCTTGATGAGTCTGGCTAATGGTTTATCAATTTTGTTTACCTTCTCAAAGAACCAGCTTTTAGTTTTATAGATCTTTGCTATTGTTTTCTTTGTTTCTATTTCATTTATTTCTGCTGTGATCTTTATGATTTCTTTCCTTCTGCTAACTTTGGGTTTTGTTTGTTCTTCTTTCTCTAGTTCCTTTACATGTAAGGTTAGATTGTTTATTTCAAATTTTTCTTGTTTCTTGAGGTAGGCTTGTATTGCTATAAATTCCCTCATAGAACTGCTTTTGCTGCCTCTCATAAATTTTGGATCATCATGTTTTCATTGTCATTTGTCTCTAGGTATTTTTTGATTTCCTCTTTGATTTCTTCAGTGATCTCTTGGTTATTTACTAGCGTATTGTTTAGCTTCCATGTGTTTGTGTTTTTTACATTTTTTTCGCTCTGGTTTCTAATCTCATAGCGTTGTGGTCAGAAAAGATGCTTGATATGATTTCAGTTTTCTTAAATTTACTGAGGCTTGATTTGTGACCCAAGATGTGATCTATCCTGGAGAATGTTCCGTGCGCACTTGAGAAGAAAGTGTAATCTGCTGGTTTTGGATGGAATGTCCTATAAATATCAATTAAGTCTATCTGGTCTGTTGTGTCATTTATAGCTTCTGTTTCCTTATTAATTTTCTGTGTGAATGATCTGTCCATTGGTGTATGTGAGGTGTTAAAGTCCCCCACTATTACTGTGTTACTGTCGATTTCCTCTTTTATAGCTGTTAGGAATTGCCTTATGTATTGAGGTGCTCCTATGTTGGGTGCATATATATTTAGAATTGTTATATCTTCTTCTTGGATTGATCCCTTGATCATTATGTAGTGTTCTTCCTTGTCTCTTGTAACATTCTTTATTTTAAAGTCTATTTTATTTGATATCAGTATGGCTACTCCAGCTTTCTTTTGATTTCCATTTGCAAGGAATATCTTTTTCCATCCCCTCACTTTCAGTCTGTATGTGTCCCTAGGTCTGAAGTGCGTCTCTTGTAGCCAGCATATGTATACGTCTTGTTTTTGTACCCATTCAGCAAGCCTGTGTCTTTTGGTTGGAGCGTTTAAACCATTCACGTTTAAGATAATTATCAATATGTCTGTTCGTATTACCATTTTCTTAATTGTTTTGGGTTTGTTTTTGTAGGTCCTTTTCTTCTCTTGTGTTTCCCACTTAGAGAAGTTCCTTTAGCATTCGTTGTAGACCTGGTTTGGTGGTGCTGAATTCTCTTAGCTTGTGCTTGTCTGTAAAGCTTTCGATTTCTCCATCGAGTCTGAATGAGATCCTTGCCAGGTAGAGTAATCTTGGTTGTAAGTTCTTCCCTTTCATCACTTTAAATATGTCATGCCACTCCCATCTGGCTTGTACATTTTCTGATGAGAAATCAGCTGTTAACCTTATGGGAGTTCCCTTGTATGTTATTTGTCGTTTTTCCCTTGCTGCTTTCAATAATTTTTCTTTGTCTTTAATTTTTGCCAATTTGGATACTATGTGTCTCAGCATGTTTCTCCTTGGGTTTATCCTGTATGGGACTCTCTGTGTTTCCTGGACTTGGGTGGCTATTTCCTTTCCCATGTTAGGCAAGTTTTCTAGTATAATCTCTTCAAATATTTTCTCGGGTCCTTTCTCTGTCTTCTCCTTCTGGGACCCCTATAATGCAAATGTTATTGCGTTTAATGTTGTCCCAGAGGTCTCTTAGGCTGTCTTCGTTTCTTTTCATTCTTTTTTCTTTATTCTGTTCTGCAGCAGTGAATTCCACCATTCTGTCTTCCAGGTCACTTATCCGTTCTTCTGCCTCAGTTATTCTGCTATTCATTCCTTCTAGTGATTTTTCATTTCAGTTATTATACTGTTCATCTCTGTTTGTTTGTTCATTAATTCTTCTAGGTCTTTGTTAAACATTTCTTGCATCTTCTTGATCTTTGCCTCTATTCTTTTTCCAAGGTACTGGATCATCTTCACTATCATTATGCTGAATTCTTTTTCTGGAAGGTTGCCTATCTCCACTTCACCTAGTTGTTTTTCTGGGGTTTTATCTAGTTCCTTCATCTGGTACATAGCCCTCTGCCTTTTCATCTTGTCCGTCTTTCTGTGAATGTGGTTTTTGTGCCACAGGCTGCAGGACTGTAGTTCTTCTTGCTTCTGCTGTCTGCCCTCTGGTGGATGAGGCTATCTAAGAGGTTTGTGCAAGTTTCCTGATGGGAGGGACTGGCGGTGGGTAGAGCTGGCTGTTGTTCTGATGGGCAGAGCTCAGTAAAACTTTAATCCGCTTGTCTCCTGATGTGTGGGGCTGGGTTCCTTCCCTGTTGGTTTTTGGCCTGAGACGACCCAACACTGGAGCCTACCTGGGCTCTTTGGTGGGGCTAATGGCGGACTCTGGGAGGGCTCACGCCAAGGAGTACTTAACAGAACTTCTGCTGCCAGTGTCCTTGTCCTCATGGTGAGACACACCCACCCCCTGCCTCTGCAGGAGACCCTCCAACACTAGCAGGTAAGTCTGGTTCAGTCTCCTATGGGGTCACTGCTCCTTCCACTGGGTCCCGATGCACACAGTACTTTGTGTGTGGTGGAGTCTCTGTTTCCTCCAGTCCTGTTGAAGTCCTGCAATGAAATCCCACTAGCATTCAAAGTCTGATTCTCTAGGAATTCCTCCTCCTGTTGCCAGACCCCCATTTTGGGAAGCCTGACGTGCGGCTCAGAACCTTCACTCCAGTGGGTGGACTTCTGTGGTATAAGTGTTCTCCAGTTTGTGATTCACCCATCCAGCAGTTATGGGATTTGATTTTATTGTGATTGCGCCCCTCCTACCGTCTCATTGTGGCTTCTCCTTTGTCTTTGGATGTGGGGTATCTTTTTTGGTGAGTTCAAGTGTCTTCCTGTCGATAATTGTTTGGCAGTTAGTTGTGATTCCTGTGCACTCGCAAGAGGGAGTGAGAGCCAGTATTTTATTCTTTTTGTTGCAATGGTAAGTGGGAGTGGTTCCTTAATTTCTCTTTCAGATTTTTCGTCATTATTGTATAGGAATGCAAGAGATTTGTGTGCATTAATTATGTATCCTGCTATTTTACCAAATTCATTGATTAGCTCTAGCAGTTTTCTGGTAGCATCTTTAAGATTCCCTATGTATAGTATCATTTTATTGGCAAACAGTGACAGCTTTACTTCTTCTTTTCCGACTTGGATTCCTTTTATTTCTTTTTCTTCTCTGATTGCTGTGGCTACAACTTCCAAAACTATGTTGAATAATAGTGGTGAGAGTGGACAACCTTGTCTTGTTCCTGATCTTAGTGGAAATGATTTCAGTTTTTCGGCATTGAGAACCATGTTGGCTGTGGGTTTGTCATATATGGCCTTTATTATGTTGAGGTAACTTCCCTCTTTGCCTACATTCTGGAGGGTTTTTATCATAAATGGGTGTTGAATTTTGTCAAAATCTTTTTCTGCATGTATTCACATTATCATATGGTTTTTCTCCTTCAATTTGTTAATATGGTGTATCACATTGGTTGATTTGCGTATATTGAAGAATCCTTGCATTCCTGGGATAAACCCTACTAGATCATGGTTTATGATCCTTTTAATGTGCTGTTGGAGTCTGTTTGCTAGTATTTTGTTGAGGATTTTTACATCTATGTTCATCAGTGATATTGGCCTGTAGTTTTTTTGTGTGACATCTTTGTCTGGTTTTGGTATCAGGGTAATGGTGGTCACATAGAATGAGTTTGGGAGTATTTCTCCCTCTGCTATATTTTGGTAGAGTTTGAGAAGGATAGGTGTTAGCTCTTCTCTAAATATTTGATAGAATTTGCCTGTGAAGCCATGTGGTCCTGGGCTTTTGTTTGTTGGAAGATTTTTAATCACAGTTTCAATTTCAGTGCTTGTGATTGGTCTGTTTATATTTTCTATTTCTTCCTGGTTCAGTCTCAGAAGGTTGTGCTTTTCTCAGAATTTGTCCGTTTCTTCCAGGTTGTCCATTTTATTGGTATAAGTTGCTTGCAGTAATCTCTCATGATCCTTTGTATTTCTGCCAGTTACTTCTCCTTTTTCATTTCTAATTCTATTGATTTGCGTCTTCTCCCTTTTTTCTTGATGAGTCTGGCTAGTGGTTCATCAATTTAGTTTATCTTCTCAAAGAACCAGCTCTTAATTTTATTATGTTTGCTATTGTTTCCTTCATTTTTTTTCATTTATTTCTGATCTGATCTTTATGATTTCATTTCTTCTGCTAACTTTGGGGTTTTTTTGTTCTTCTTTTTCTAATTTCTTTTGGTGTAAAGTTAGGTTTTTTATTTGAGATGTCTCTTGAGGTAGAATTGTATTGCTATAAACTTCCCTCTTAGAACTGTGTTTGCTGCATCCATAGGTTTTGAGTTGTCGTGTTTTCATTGTCATTTGTTTCTAGGTATTTTTGATTTCCTCTTTGATTTCTTCAGTGGTCTCTTGGTTATTTAGTAGTGTATGGTTTAGCCTCCATGTATTTGTATTTTTTTCAGATTTTTTCCTGTAATTGATATCTAGTCCCATAGCATTGGGGTCGGAAAAAATGCTTGATACGATTTCAGTTTTCTTAAGTTTACTAAGGCTTGATTTGTGACCCAAGATATGATCTATCATGGAGAATGTTCCATGAGCACTTGAGAGGAAAGTGTATTCTGTTGTTTTTGTATGGAATGTCCTATAAATATCAATTAAGTCCATCTTGTTTAATGTATCATTTAAAGCTTGTGTTTCCTTATTTATTTGAATTTTGGATGATCTGTCCATTGGTGAAAGTAGGGTGTTAAAGTCCCCTACTATGATTGTGTTACTGTCGATTTCCCCTTTTATGGCTTTTGTCATTTGCCTTATGTATTGAGGTGCTCCTATGTTGGGTGCATAAATATTTACAACTGTTATATCTTCTTCTTGGATTGATCCCTTGATCATTATGTAGTGTCCTTCCTTGTCTCTTGCAGTAGTCTTTATTTTAAAGTCTATTTTGTCTGGTATGAGAATTGCTACTCCAGCTTTCCTTTGATTTCCATTTACATGGAATATCTTTTTCCACCCCCTCACTTTCAGTCTGTATATGTCCCTAGGTCTGAAGTGGGTTTCTTGTAGCCAGCTTGTTTTTGTATCCATTCAGCCAGTCTATGTCTTTTGGTTGGAGCATTTAATCCGTTTAAGGTAATTATTGATATGTATGTACCTATTACCATTTTCTTAATTGTTTTGGGTTTGTTATTGTAGGTCTTTTCCTTCTCTTGTGTTTCCTGCCTAGAGAAGTTCCTTTAGCATTTGTTGTAAAGCTGGTTTGGTCGTGCTGAATTCCCTTAGGTTTTGCTTGTCTGTAAGGTTTTAATTTCTCTGTCAAATCTGAATGAGATCCTTTCTGGGTAGAGTAATCTTGGTTGTTGGTTTTTCCCTTTCATCACTTTAAATAAGTCCTGCCACTCCCTTCTGGCTTGCAGAGTTTCTGCTGAAAGATCAGCTACTATCCTTGTGGGGATTCCCTTGTATGTTATTCGTTGTTTTTCCCTTGCTGCTTTTAATATTTTTTCTTTGCAGTTAATATTTGATTGTTTGATTAATATGTGTCTTGGCATGTTTTGCCTTGGATTTATCCTGTATGGGACTCTCTGTGCTTCCTGGACTTGACTGACTATTTCCTTTCCCATATTAGGGAAGTGTTCAACTATAATCTCTTCAAATATTTTCTCAGTCCCTTTCTTTTTCTCTTCTTTTGGGACCCCTATAATTCAAATGTTGGTGGGTTTAATGTTGTCCCAGAGGTCTCTGAGACTGTCCTCAATTCTTTTCATTCTTTTTTCTTTATTCTGCTCTGCAGTAGTTATTTCCACTATTTTATCTTCCAGGTCAGTTATCCGTTCTTCTGCCTCAGTTATTCTGCTATTGATTTCTTCTAGAGAATTTTATTTTTTTTTTATATTTTATTTTTTTAATTAATTAATTAATTAATTAATTAATTAATTTATGGCTGTGTTGGGTCTTCATTTCTGTGTGAGGGCTTTCTCTAGTTGCGGCAAGTGGGGGCCACTCTTCATCGCAGTGCGCAGGCCTCTCACTATCGTGGCCTCTCCCATTGCGGAGCACAGGCTTCAGACGCGCAGGCTCAGCAATTGTGGCTCACGGGCTTAGTCGCTCCGTGGCATGTGGGATCTTCCCAGACCAGGGCTCAAACCCGTGTCCCCTGCATTGGCAGGCAGATTCTCAACCACTGCGCCACCAGGGAAGCCCTAGAGAATTTTAAATTTCATTTATTGTGTTGTTCATCATTGTTTGTTTGCTCTTTAGTTCTTCTAATTCCATATTAAACATTTCTTGTATTTTCTCCATTCTATTTCCAAGATTTTGGATATCTTTACTGTCATTGTTCTGAATTCTTTTTCAGGTAGACTGCCTATTTCCTCTTCATTTGTTTGGTCTGGTGGGTTTTTACCTTGCTCCTTCATCTGCTGTGTGTTTCTCTGTCTTCTCATTTTGCTTAATTTACTGTGTTTGGAGTCTCCTTTTCACAGGCTGCAGGTTTGTAGTTCGTGTTGTTTTTGGTGTCTGCACCCAGTGGCTAAGATTGGTTCAGTGTGTTGTGTAGGTTCCCTGGTGGAGGGGACTGGTGCCTGTGTTCTAGTGGATGAGGCTGGATCTTGTCTTTCTGGTGGGCAGGACCACGTCCGGTGGTGTGTTTTGGAGTGTTTGTGACGTTATTACGATTTTACGCAGTCTCTCTGCTAATGGGTGGGGTTGTGTTCCTGTCTTGCTAGTTGTTTGGTGTAGGGTGTCCAGCACTGTAGCTTGCTGGTCATTGAGTGGAGCTGGGTCTTGGCGTTGAGATGGAGATCTCTGGCAGAGCTTTTGCCATTTGATATTATGTGTAGTCGGGATATCTTTGACAGACCAATGTCCTGATCTGAGCTCTCCCACCTCAGAGGCACAGGCGTGACACCTGGCTGGAGCATGAAGACTCTGTCAGCCACATGGCTCAGAAGAATACGGAGAAAAAAGAATGAAAGAAAGAAAAAAATAAAAAAGTAAAGTAAAGTAAAGTAAAGTAAAGTAAAGTAAAATAAAAAAATAGGTATTAAAATAAAAAATCTTTTTAATTTTTAAAAATTTTAAAAAGTAATTTAAAAAGGAAAGAAAGAGAGAAAGAAGAGAGCAATCAAACCAAAAAACAAATCCACCAATGATTACAAGCGCTAAAAGTTATACTAAAAAAAAAAAAAATGGACAGACAGACCCCTAGGACAAATGGTAAAAGCAAAGCTGTACAAACAAAATTACACAAAGAAGCATATACATACACACTCGCAAAAAGAGAATAAGGAAATATATATATATATCTATATATAAAAATAAAAGGAAGAGAGCAAGCAAATCAATAAAGAAGTCTACCAATGATACTAAACTCTAGATTCTAAGATAAGCGTAATACCGAAAACAAATTAGACGCAGAAAGCAAACCCCAAGTCTACAGTTGCTCCCAAAATTCACCACCTCAATTTTGCGATGATTTGTTGTCTATTCAGGTATTCCACAGATGCAGGGTACATCAAGTTGATTGTGGAGATTTAATCCTCTTCTCCTGAGGCTGCTGGGAGAAATTTCCCTTTCTCGTCTTTGTTCGCACAGCTCCCAGGATTCAGACAGGACAGGGTTAAAGGAGCAGCTGCTTCGGGGGCTCTGGTTCACTCAGGCCCGGGGAAGGGAGGGGTACAGATGCGGGGCGAGCCTGCGGCGGCAGAGGCCTGCGTGACGTTGCAGCAGCCTGAGGCGCGCCGTGCGTTCTCCCGGGGAAGTTGTCCCTGGATCACAGGACCCTGGCAGTGGTGGGCTGCACAGGCTCCCGGGAGGGGAGGTGTGGAGAGTGACCTGTGCTCACACACAGGCTTCTTGGTGGCGGCAGCAGCAGCCTTAGCGTCTCATGACCATCTCTGGGGTCCGCGCTGGTAGCCGCGGCTCGCGCCCGTCTCTGGAGCTCGTTTAGGCGGCGCTCTTAATCCCCTCTCCTCGCGCAGCAGGAAACAATGGTCTCTTGCCTCTTCGGCAGCTCCAGACCTTTTCTTGGACTCCCTCCCGGCTAGCTGTGGTGCACCAGCCCCCTTCAGGTTGTGTTCATGCCGCCAACCCCAGTCCTCTCCCTGGGATCTGACCTCCGAAGCCCGAGCCTCAGCTCCCAGCCCCTGCCCGCCCCGGCGGGTGAGCAGACAAGCCTCTCGGGCTGGTGAGTGCTGCTCGGTGCCGAGCCTCTGTGCGGGAATCTTTCTTCTTTGCCCTCCGCACCCCTGTGGCTGCGCTCTCCTCCGTGGCTCCTAAGCTACCCCCCACCGCCACACCCCATCTCTGCCAGTGAAGGGGCTTCCTAGTGTGTGGAAACTTTTCCTCCTTCACAGCTCCCTCCCCGAGGTGCAGGTCCTGTCCCTATTCTTTTGTCTCTGATTTTTCTTTTTTCTTTTGCCCTACCCAGGTACATGGGTAGTTTCTTGCCTTTTGGGAAGTCTGAGGTCTTCTGCCAGCGTTCAGTAGGTGTTCTGTAAGAGCTGTTCCACATGTAGATGTATTTCTGATGTATTTACAGGGAGGAAGGTGATCTCCACGTCTCACTCTTCCACCATCTCAAACGTCTCCTCCTAAAAAATTTTTGAAAAATATAGCTGAGTTTATGACTCCCTCTATCAATTCTGAGTGATTTCTTTGAAAAAGAAAACCCATTAATTAACTCTGGTTTTGAACTTGATATTTCCTATTCTTACTTATTGCCTTGGGATATTTACATATTTATTTGTCTATTTCTAGAACTACTATTAATGGTAATATCTCCCTATTTAAATGTTGTGACTAGATAGTCATAAAATCAATCATGTTTTTCTTTTTATTTATTTGTATTTTGCAGCCATGTAAATGTCAACCTGGTACTTGAGTGGTCTGCGAGGGTAGTTATGGTGATGAACTGTTCTGATGGCTATTGCCATGCATTTAATATGGTATTTTACCATTTTTAAAGCACTTCCATATACAAGTGAGGAGACTGAGGTCAAGAGAGTGTAAGTGACCTGTCCAGCTGCAAATCGGCTATTTCTCTTTGATAAAAAGTTAGAGATCAGAGAGATATTAGTAAGTGCCAAGGCTAGAACAACAGTCTTGTTCTTCTGAATCCTTCACTGGTACATTTTTTCCTGACATTCCAGGCCATTCTCGTGAAGCAAATCAACAGCATATTGGCTTGTTCTATTTGATAAATATTATTACCCACTGGCTAAAGATTTCACAGTGAAGTGGACTCTTTGGAAAAAGAAAAAGTTTACCAATACCATATACGACCATATACTTTTAGGTAAAAGTGTGTTTTTCAGCTTTGTCAATTCTGTTTTATTTTGCGGGGGCAGAAGTGACCTGCGTCTACCCATGACACAGAAATGGATTCATTCATTCAACAATAGATAAATATAAACAGTTCTAGTTTAAGAGAAATGTAGTGTCCAACCTTTACAAGGTCCCAGATACTGCTGGGTCATGGGAGACCTAAGAATGAAACCTCAAGATTGCAATACAATGAATGGAATAAATTCTAAAATGTAAGGAAATACAAAGAAATAATTGTGTTTGGAGGAGGAACTGGGTATTCACATTTATTGCTGTGATATCATGTAGCAATAGCCATACTTTGAAACTTCTACAGAAATTGGTGTTTTTTAATTAAACTGTCAATTTGAGCAGGGTGCCGCATATATCATATACTTGTATATGATATAATATATTTGTAATGGGTGGGGTAGACATGGGTAAGGCAGTAAAGCTGGAGGAGAAAAGGCAAGCAAATAAGAGGAAATAAAAGGTAGGGTTGCTTTATCTGACACTATTATCTTCCTCTTCCTCCCTTTCTTCTTCCTCTTTCTTCTCTTTTCCACTCTCCCCTTCTAGGGCACAGGGTTTGCAATTTGATCCACAGTCCTTGCCAGCCATTGTTGTGCCAGATATGCTTCATTCATCCCTGCTTCTGCTGGCCTTTGAAAACAAGCACCATGGCCCTGCTCTGTTTGTTGTCAAGAATGAGTGGCTCAGAGCAGGAATGTTTCCCAGACGGGAGGTGAAGGGGTCAGTTTGGACCTCTGGACATTTGCAGTGCTTAACTTGCAGGCATGTCATGTGAAAGGAAGGGTGGCTCCCAGCGCTTCTGATGGCAGTTAGTATATATGCTGCAAAGCACTGCTCAGATCATGAGATTGCCTGTCAGGTCATCTGCTGTGAAATCCATTATGAAAAACACCCGGAAACTGATGCCTGACTTGAAATCCTTAGTTTACTAAATTGCAGAAATTATCTTTGGAAGGTTTTGTCACTTTTATATTTTTTTTTTAATAAAAAAATAATGTTTGCTGTAATGCCTCATGCAAAGTGCTAGTTGAATGAATCTGTCACTGAAACTTCAATTCCAGATTACCACACTGCAAGATCTGCTATTATAAATGAAAACACATCTTTAGAAAGTTCACAACAGTTTGAAGTAGATGAGCTATTGAAATGCAATAGAAAAATCTACCCTTTACAGATTAGCCAAATAGTGATTGTAGGCCAATATGTAAACACAGTCTCACTTTATTGTCAGGGTAAAATGGTCCTGAATGTGCTACTCCAAGAGCAGGGTAACATTACCTAAGCCTACAAATAATGACATAAATTATCTTTAAGAATTCTATGCTTGTGAGTATGGCACAGAATTCAAAAGCAAATGGAAAATTGTTGCATTATCAAACTACTAGACTCTTGATAAGTTTTTTTTTTTTTTTTAAATCTCTACAAGCTCCAAACCACAATTTACTAGAAGAATGTTAATGAGCAG
Source organism: Balaenoptera musculus (assembly GCF_009873245.2). Classification (NCBI taxonomy): domain Eukaryota; kingdom Metazoa; phylum Chordata; class Mammalia; order Artiodactyla; family Balaenopteridae; genus Balaenoptera; species Balaenoptera musculus. The sequence goes on from NC_045797.1 coordinate 39,933,183, forward strand.
TTCTTAGGAAACCTGTAAAAGTAGGTTTTATCCAGAGAGGCCTAAAAGAGCCACATCGTTGAAGGGACAAGATCCAACGTGAATAAGTTGGTCTCACATCCAGTGCACTGTGCTGTTTATAGGGGGGTATATAGGTAGGGTCTCCTTTTGGTTTTTGTATTGTCCCTTCAGACGATTATTATTGAATGGTATTTTACTACTAATGTGAGCTATGCTTTTTATAATAAAGATTGTATTTACTTAGTTTGCCAAACGACAAGAAATTGTGCTCAGGAAAAAGAAGTGGGACTTACAAGGTGGGAAGACTGAAGAAGAGAACCTTGAGAATCTTGGACAAATACATCAGAATCTTATCGGACTTGCAATTTTTACTTCAAGACAAGCTCTCTACAAAATTTTATATTGCATGTACTTATAATCAAAACCTTGAAATGATGATTCAACTTCTGAAATTAGAGTTTGGCAAGGAAGGAGACAAAGAAGAAAAGCACTGAGCATGAGAAAAGAACTAAAAGTTCTTTTGTATTTTCCCAGTCCTGAAACAAATGTCCTCAGAAGGGACATGATCACAGCTATCCATTTAGATTTCAAGGCTGGCCATGGCACGTATCACTACTACACCTTTTTTATTTGCATAAAGCAATTACCCCCGTGGTCAGTGGCTTCAGAGTTGTCTAGACAACATGCTTCAGATGGTATCGGTGACCTCAGATACACCAAGCTTGCTCTAAATTAGTGATGAGCGGAGCTGGAGGGATGTATTATAGTAGTTACAAACCATAAGAAGGTATTTAAATAGATAGATAAGACACATGCAAATCTTTTCATTGCCATGACAACCATCTTGATATAGGTTTTCCATATGTAGCAAGAAGGGCAGAGCAAAAGGCATTGGGAAAATAGCAGGAACCTGTAATGAAAATTAACCCTGGCAGGGGATTAGTCCAGATCTTGGTCATTTATTAACTCTTAATAGAATACAAACTTCTGTAGTAATACACTACTCACTGGGTCAGAGAACCATTATTTTCAAACCTCAGCTGTAAAGTTCTCAGCTATATGGTTACATCTCAGCTGTAAAGTTCTCAGCTATATGGTTACATCTCAGGTCCCAAGTCTTCACAATGGCTCTGATTGATGCCAGAAAGGAGGGAAGGAGGAATACTGGTGTGCTACTAAATGCAGATTCTTGGGTGCCCCCCAGAGAGCTTTTCAGAGCAGGGTTCATCCAGTACTCAGATGCATAACTGGTACACATGTCTTTAGTTGTTTGTTTGCGTTGATCAGAGAATCTAATGAACACCTAAATAATCACAGCATGTGGTAGTACATTTCAAAGGAGGATGGGATTTGTTCTTATGCAACTACCATGAGGGAGAAGGAGCGAAATGCTGTCTGCCTGTCTCCCTCTTTCCCATTTTGCTTCCCTCCCTTCTTCTCTTGAGCTCTCATCTCTCTCATCTGTCTGTTTTTCCTCCTAGAGTTCTTCATTTCTTCTAAGCGCCAAAATAGTTTCAGGTTTAGCTCTAGGCACTGGTGGTTTTCCTGTGGCCTGGGAAGCCTTCTCCAGCCATGCTTCTCTCTGCCACAGGTCTGCAGAGAGAATCCAGTCCTGCCAAATATCATCCCAGCCTGCTTCACCCTGACCATCTGCTCAGAGGTGAATGATGGGGGTGGGAGAACACAGGGTACCTGCAGCTCGGTGTAACATTTTCCTCTGCAGATCACAGACCTTCACACGGTCTTGGAATCTTTTGAAATATAAATGGCAATTCTACTTGCTACTTTTAAGGCCAAGACTGGTACCGTCGGCACCACGGAATCATTAACATTCTTCGTTCAGATCTTTGTATGTACAATCAATGTATGGATTCCTTTTGACACAAACTGGAATTTCAACACACAAGGGAACATTGGTGAAAACAAGATGGTTTATTAATTAAAGTGATAATAAATAATACCCCTAAACTTCAATATGTTTAGTGCAAGTCTTGGCTCAGTCATCCGTGTTCTGAGGCTATTTTAAAAGGTGGACGTCCTTTGTGCTCTTTCTAGCATGAAACTGAATCAAAGCCAGAAAGACCCTTTCCTATCACACAGTAACTTAAATGCTAATTGGTAGTAGTTCTTATAAACCAAACTGTATAGGGTATTATTTAAATATGGTTTGTTTAAAAACTAAGTGACAACTTACTATAGTAGGAGGCAGAGACAAGAAGTGGTTAAACAAGAAGCACCCTCCAGCAAAGCACAATTTAAAATCTCATTCATCAGATTCCACCTGTCCTTCGGAAAACATTCTAACTTTATAGAAATTGAAGACTAACCATAGCCTCGAAAACTATTGGTATTAACACTGTAGGGCATCCTGTGTACTGATGTCTCAGTTCCTTATCCAGAATACGTGTTCTGTCTGACAAATTTGGGGGTGTTGTTTGTCTTCAAGATACTCAGATGTTCCTTTTTTGACATCTGGGGTTTTAATTAACAGTCTTCCCATGTCTTTAAAGCAAAATGAACTTGGTCTGGTCTGGACAGTGCTGTGAAGCAGTTTTATTTATGAACGCCATCCCTGTCATGTTAATCTGTACCACGTTTCTGATTTATCCTAAAAGAACACATTACCCAGTAGATTTGGAGGAGTTAAAGGGAATCTACAGGGTGACTTTAATCTTTATGTCTTTATATACTGGAGGGCATTTTATTGCCCCTCTGCACTGCTCTCACTACGCAATCGTTTTCTGCTTTAGAAATGTAGCCATTTGGATCAATAGTTACAGTACAATATATTGTACTTCTGATGGGGGCCTCCTAGGACAGTTAAGAAGCACAGGCCACGGTGATTTCACCAAATGCTTGGTTATATTCTGAAATCTATTTTTAAAAAGAGCACAACATCCGTAGAGTCAAATTTATAGGCATTCTAATGAAATTTTACTTACTCTACTTATGTATATTAAAATAAAATTAGGAAGAATGGAGTGCAAAAGAACATTTTGCAGCTTGAAAAATAGAGATTTTTAATGGGACACCACAGCAGTAGCAGCTAGAAGTAGCTGTCTTTTGGAATTTGTAGCTGCTGCTACCAAACACTGAGATTTTGGATTTGGCGTCTATTTCTAGATGTTGTGATGACTGTACACTTCTAATGTTGGAAAGAAAGGGGAGAAAAAGCCCTGAGATGGCCACAGATGTTTGCAGAGTGCGATGATGGAGCTAGCAAAGATGTAAAGAAGTTATATGTCTCTTAAAGTGTTAAATGTAGGCGGCAACTTGTGGATTTTACTGTAAATTCTTTATCTATAAACAAACTGGGTTATCACAGCTGTTTATTGTACTGCTAGCCCTGATTCTAACCTTTATGTCTTTATTGCTTACATACCATTCCCTTGTTTATGCGTCTGTACCATTCAGTGCCCTTGAACTTGGTCCCTCAGAGCCCCGACCCCTGCATGCTTTGCTCACTCACTCCACTCACGTCTGCAATCAGTAAATCTGAGACAGGCCCTGGCTGATAGCCGAGCTGCAGTAGGGCAATTAACACAGAACTAAAGTGTCATTCCTGGCAGGGTGGGGAGAGTGGCAGACCACAGATGACAGTTCTCAGTTCTGAAGCTGTGACATCCAGGCCAGACCTGGGATTATAGGGAACAAGGGGAAAAAGGAAAGAGGGAGTGAGGAGGGGTGCGTTTGGGGGGAGAGAGTTCCTCAAAGAAAAGCACCGAGTGGCTTCTCTTTGAAGAATTGTTTATTCCCTGTATCAGATTCCAGCTGTCTGACCAGTTAATTGGATGAATACCTAGAGGAAAACATTCTGTGCACTAAGTGAATTGAGGAAAATGGGTATCTTTCTTTCTCTTTAGAAGGAGAAAGTGCTTTTCCTTTAAAAAAAAAAAAAATCACCAACTCTCAATCACCTTTTAATGGTGTTCCTGCCAGACTTAGATTAAAAAAAGGAAAAGAAATATCTTTTATTAAGTGCTTGCCTCCCCCCACCTTTTTGCCCACTCACGGTTTCCCCTGCAGCCACCTACCTGCTATGGCTCTGATATCTTAATAAAGTTAGTGTTGAATAGAAGCAGGGCACCCAGGCAGCTGCCTGCTGAGAGGCAACTTCCCTTTTAGCCCCTTCCTCTAAGGAGCTCTGGAGACCCACCTATACAATAAGATAAAGCTGTTCTTAATCCCGAGGTCCAGAGGACCCCCCCCCCCGCGCCGCCAGGCCACCAGGGGGCATCATGGATCCTGAGCTTGGACATCCAGCTGTCAGCTTCTTGGGAGCTGTGCAAGTCAATTTTGAGAGCAAAGTCAGCTTTTCCTTGGATTGAATGCTCTCTCCTCCCTCCTTCTTCCCACTCTAGGCTTTGCCTACTACTCTCCTCAAACATTATAACTTTTCATGGGATGGCTTCCGATTGTTAGGAAACCAAAGTTAGTAATAGCAGCTATCATTTACCGAGTATTTAACTGATGTCACGTGTTCTATAGGCTGTATCTTATTTATTTCTCACTAAGAACAAACTAAGATACAAACCCCGTAAAGCCTGGGTTATTCTCTCCACATTCCAGATGGAAAAGCTGAAATTCAGAACAATCAAATATCTTGCCCAAGGTCAAAGGGCTATAAAAGGTAGAACCAAATTAAAATCTATACTGATGCCAGAAAATATGTCTGTGTCTGTCAAAATGTGAGCCTCTGTCTCAGGTCTTTTCCATATTGGCTGTGAGAGCTTTGGACAGTCCCTAAATCACTTTATCTCAGGTTCCTTAACTGTAAAAATGGGATGATAAACCTAGTAAGATTGTTGTGAGGATTCAGTGAGTTCATGCTGCATATGCAAAGTACATGGAGTACTGTCTGGCATGTCTTAAGAGTCCTATAGATATAGTTGCTTTTGTTGTTGCTATTATCATCACCACTATCATTACCTTGCCTCTCTGATGGTTTATAGTGAGGAGGTGAAGGGCTAGCAGGTTGAGGAAGCCAGTGTGGTAATTTGAACAAAAGAGTTTGCAAGCTACAGAAGTGAGGAAGAGGAAAAGGAAAGAAAAGACTTGGATTTTAGACACAAGAGGATTTATTTGTGAAGCATCACGCAATCCCATCCTGATAAATATAGGTGATCCAGCTAGGCACTGAGGTCACACAAACAATGGATTGTTCAAAAGGAGCTCCTAGACTAACTTTGTCACGTGAATGATTTGTTAGTAATGTAGCTGATAAGGCTTTGGCATTACTGTGTCTAACACTGTACAGTCTACTGTGTGGTTGTGAAATGAAGGCAGTTTTTTTCAAACTCTGCCTTATGAACATGATACACTGGAATTAGCATCTTGTCCAGGAAGATAAGATTCAAGTTCTGAATATACATTGGATAGTGTGACGCTCCATATTAGCACTAAGTGGATTGTAGAACCCAGTTTAAGGATGTGGTGATGCAATCGTTAAGTGCTATGGTGGTTTCCCATATGTGCCGGGGTGAAGTCCAGCTACCCAGTCTCCTGTTTCATCACTTTTCCCAGCACACCACACTACACCACGCACCTCTGTACTTTCTAACAATATGTAGAACGCAGGAAGTGACAGGTGTGCCCAGGAATGATTACAATATCAAGATTGGTGTCATGTAGCACTCAGAATGAAAATAAAATAATTGTTAGTTATTATTCTGTCAAAAAACTAGGTGAGAAATCTTGAAATTCTGATTTCAGCATTGAAATCACTAAAGACTACTCCTTAAAAAATGGCACTTGCTAGGAATCTACCCTTAATGCATGTATTTGTTTGTATTTGTTATTGCCGTTGAAACATTGAATGTGACCCATGGTTTAACTGAAGGGCATTAGAGCGAACATCCCTCTACCTCATTCCTATGCCTCTGCTAATTCCACTCTTACTCTGAACTCTATTTCCCTGACAGATGATAGGTGTTTTTCAGAAAAGAAAAAAACAAAAAAACGAAAAAGACAAACAAACATTTCTGTGACAAAATAAGTTTGGAGAATTCTGAATGGTTTAGTGTCTTCTTAGAGGCTCATGACAACCATTATTATATTTGAATTTTAAAATTATACAAAGGAAGAAAACTCTTTAATTTTGCTTGGCCTAGACTTGCCTAATCTTATTTAACCATAGAATTATTTTCTTGAATAACAGCATATGACTGTAGCAGAATTGTCTGCTGAATCATCTGCATCCAAGTTCAGTCAAGGGAAGGAAAAGTGTGGATCATGTAGGACACAGAAGAGGCAAATCACTTCTGCCCACATGCCTTTGGCCACACCCAACCACAAGGGAAGCCAGAAAATATCATCTAGCTGGTGCCCAGAAGGAAAAGGAACTATGACTTGGGAATAGCTAGTTCGTTTTCACCCACATGTATCAATTGATAACATCTTTCAGAATGAGGGTTCCATAATCCAGAGACTGAGTTCTATGCCACGTTCTTTTACCTCCTTAATGTGTGACTAGATGCTCTCTAAATTTTTCCAAAAAAAAGACCTAAGACCTACAAGTTTGTCTTTAAGGTATGCTTGTTAGTGGAGCAGACAGCATTTCTGCTATAATTTGATTTAGTAAAAGAAACGTTCTGATGGATCTTATTTCTCTTAATTACAACAGTGAAGAATCAATATAAATCTTAATTCAGAAGTAGAAGGGAGGGAAGATGGGGTTATGTGGCTCAGACACAGATCTCTCTGCTATTCTGAGTTAACACAGAGATAGTTTAGAGACTGGGAAGGAATGGTTGTTCATGACCCATTTGGCAGTATTTCTTATACATCAGATGTCTCAAACCAGCTTTAGACCAGTAATGGCTCACACTCATTCATGGTTGAATTGTCTGATGAATATTTGAAATGTTAATACCCTGTGCTTTGAGTTGAAAAAAAGGATACATAGGGTTTAGAGTTTAGGCAGACGGGAAGCAGACCGGCATGCTGGTGTGAAAGTTCTGAAACCAGCTTGCTGTTTCTGTAAGGCACACGTTCAGCTATTAGCCTATGGGAGTAGACCACAGGGCTGCTTGAGGGTGAGACCAAGAGGTCTCTGGAAAAGAAGTAATGAGTCAACTCTAGCTCTGTGACATCCACAGAGGTGATATCACCAGAGCTCTGACTCCTTCATTTGGATCTGGAAAGTATGGTAAAGATAGTTTTACTAATAGTTGCACTGACCATAATTGAACATCAATGCATATGAAATAAATGATTTTGCAAAGAAAAATCATGTCCCTAATGGGGCCTCTAGGTTAGGTTAATTCAAAACCCATCTTGAAAAGTTTAACTCGGATCAACTCATAATCATACCATGTATTGAGTTAGAACATGTCTTAGAAATAATCTAATTTCCTGATTTTATAGGAGAGAAACTTAAAGTCCAAAAAGCTGAAATGGCCTGGCCAAAAATGCATGTTATTTGTGGCAGAAATGATCAGAAACTTCATGTGTTTAATGGCATTGCCCAATCTCTAGGTGATCAGCTATTTCAAATTATTTAAATAATCCATTTATATAGCTATTTACTTAGCGAAGATAAACTTACAGAACACTGTGAATTCAGCATTTTTTTTCAAAACTATTTACTGAGTGCTGTGATAGCTGCTGGATTTACAGACAGTAATAACAAAAAGAAGTCAGAGGTTGTTGTGAGGAATAAGTGAGCTAATAAGGTGTGCACTTAGGATAGAGTGTGGCAAATAGTAAATGATCGATGAATGTTCACTGTCGTTGGCTGCTGTTGTTGCCATCCTTGTTATTCTTGCCTTTAGGAAGCTTTAGTAAAACAAGAAAACATCTCCCCGTTTGGTTTCTTCTCTGTAAAATCTCATGCCCTGTGCTTGTGACTTCAGGAAGTTCAACTTCTTCTATTAGACCCCCTGACACAAGCCCCTTATTCTTCATGGACTTCATTCCTTTGTGATTCCAAGCCAGACCTTGTTTGGCAAGAGCTTTCCTGGGAATATTTATAGTTAGCAGCTGATTTGGAGCAGACAAATGATTTAAGCTTTATAAGCAGCTTGTATTAATACTTTTTACTGTTGTTTTTTTTTTTTTTCCTGAATTGACTGTTTGCATTTGTAGCAGCTACTAAGCTTTCCAGCAAAAGATAAGAAAGGAGAGAGGGAAGGAGGGAGAGAGAGAGACAGACAGACAGACAGACAGACAAAGAGATATCAAAGGATGATTATGCAAGTTTTAAAATTTATCAGTGCTAAGGAAGCGCCAGTGTTGGTGTTGCAGGGACAACAGTATGGGTGAGGTCCATCTTTGTGCTTAGAGGACTTTACAACCTACTCATGGACATAAAGAAAGTGCACAAACAGGAAGACACGAAGTAGAACAGACCCGTGAAGCTCTGTAAAGGAAACAGAAACAAACTCTGAAGGGAAATCAGAGGAGACAGAGGGCTCTTGCCTTTCAAATCATCAAGAGCAATGACCATTGGGCCAAAGAAGGAAGTTGTTGAACTCAAGATGAAACAGCACTTTCTCCAGTGTTCTAATAGCACAGGTTGTTGGCTCGTTTGTTTGCTATAAAAATATATGTTCCAAATTGCCTAGTGTTATGTTAGTATTTATTCTTGCACTGCAAGTGCACCCTGTGCCCGAGGGAATTTCTCTTCAAGTGTTTCAGGTAAGACATTTCAGGTATAGCAAAGGTGAGAAGGGGTGTAAACTCAGAGGCAACATTGTTAGGAAATGTAAAGCCTCAATGCTGAGCAACTGTACAGGATTCAAAGGCATTGAGACTGAAGAAGACAGAAATGTAGACTGAAAGAAGGGACTTATTTTCTGGGTAGAGAGAAGTCCTAGTGTTTCGAGCTTTGGAAATTTTTACAAATAAACTTATGTTCTCAAACTTGGTGAATAAAACTGTTAAAAATACTCCACTAAAATAGGAAGCAACCTAGATACATTTCATTTAAAATATATCATCAACTTCATCAATCAGCACTTGAGAGTTACAGAGTTTTCCTCCACACAGTAATCATTTCAAACCAATGATTCACTCCAAATTATTGTAACGTTAAGTCACATGAAGAAATGGAATAAGGAGGTGCTCCGTTAATAGCAAATAGCTATTTTAAAGAACTAAGTCAAATGACTTTGATCTTCAGCCAGATTTTTGTTTGTTTGTTTGTTTTCTGTGCCATTTGTACATCTAGATTCTTGATAATTGCTAATCGTTTATTTCAACTATATTAAATGCCTCTCTTGGAGGGAAAAAAATCCCTATTTCATACCCCTACTAATTTCCTCCTATTGTAAGGACAGTGTTGATATCATGAAAAACATAGTGTCCACACATTTCCAATTATCAGGATATTCTGCACTGTTATACAACTTAGTGCTTTTATCTTTTATTCATTCATTCATTGAAGTATCATTGATTATCTACTATATGTCAGATACTCTTAAATCTTGGAGATAAAAAGATTGACAAAGACATGTGCTGGTCATCTTTGCTATCCTCCCAGAGTCACCCTCTACTTTTCTTCTCCTTGTTCTATATCATGGAAGCCTGATTTTTATAAACATTGTCAATGGGCTCTTTTGAGCTCTGAGCCAACGGGATGCACTGGAAGAAGAGAAAGGGTGGGGTACTTTTTACCCCCCGTCCCCTCTCTCTGCCGGGTTGCTCTGTGTGGCTGTGTTCCACTTCTGCAGAACTGCCTACTATCAGGGGTTGCTTTCCACAGTGCTACCCTTTCTGGGTTCTGACATCTGCTCCTTCCCCTACTCCCTTTGGGCCAAGGGGCAGGAGAGAAACTGCTGTTACTAGGCCCATGATACTACTCTATCCTTCTTGGTTTCCTTAACACAAATTTCAAATAACTCCTTTCAAAAACTCTACTGAAATTCTAAGTTTGAGAGTGGACTCTTTCTTTCCATGACTCTAATCTGATACACCATGTTTCTTCCCTTCAATCCTGAATGAACACCTATTAATGTTGATAGTTACAAATCTTCTAGGCCTTACTGGATTCAGATAGTTGCAGCCCAACTGATAAAAAATAACCTTATGACACTAACTCTACTTCTGTTGCAAATTGCTCATAGATTTTTTTCATCATTTCTAGATGCAAAAATATTTCCTGTCAAGCATTCCAGTAGGATCTTAATGGTTATAAATATTCTGTAACTAAAAGTGCCCTTTCTTTTTAGAACACATAACAAAGACATTACAATGGTTTACAAAGCTTGAATCGGGAGTGTCATGTAAGGCTATGTGTGTGTTCTGATCTCCACCTCAGCTCCCAGTCTGTCTAAATAAGACCCATTGTAAAAATCCATTCACCATGTCACATCTTTTCATGCCAGCATACTTGCACATCCACATATACTTAGAAAACAATGAAAATTCCACACTGGCTTTCTTCTTCCCATTCACAGTCTTTTCTCACTTACTGTTTTGTTTCCTTTGCTGAAGACATGAAATCTCTTGTGTTTTCAGTATGGCATTCTAACAATTTTTTGGATGGTTTTACTGTTCTTAGATTTCCCCCCATGTTTCCCTTTTATCTTTTGAAAAACATGAAGTCTTCCTAACTAGAGGCAACATTAAAGGTGACTTTTTAATTCTGTATTTCCTGAATGACTATTAAGATGTTTTAATATATAACAAAGATGTATTATTTTTCACATTGTCCTCAATTTCCTTCTTAGTACAACCCAACATCCTATTTATTTTTTTAATCTTCTCCTGTATGTCAAGTCAACATATTTTTGAGCTATTGATAGTGGCGTCTCAATTTCTTTCTTGAGAGGCTGTGGGTAATTCAGAAGCCATTAGTGTACTGTGTATGAGTAGTTTGAATTGCTTCCTTCACTGGGTCTTACCTTGAACTTGCTACACTCAATTCCATTCGCTATTGTGAAGCTTGATTACTTAACTGCCTTTGGTCTTTCTGAAGTTCTTCTCACTCCTTATTCTTGAATACATCTATGTTTAGTGTATGAATAATTATGTGGTTTTGATAAATTTGCCTCCCTGCTATTCACCCCAGCTTTCAGGTTGTTAATAAACTTATGGAACACCAGTGTCACTTTGATCCAGAGGCCATCAGCTAATTTCTGAGTTGATAACTAGTGATTTCTCTCAGCATTCTTTCTTTTAACCAGTTTCCAATCTGATGCTCCTAGAATTCAATGGTTTTTTTTTTTTTTTAAAGATACCAAAAAGAATCAAACTCTTATTATTCGATGAAAATAAAAATAGTTAAAGCTATTATGAAGATGCAACCTACATATTATCCTGACTTAATATTCTAGAGCCTCTTTTTGAATCTCAGCCCATGGCCACCATTTTTCAAAAGTGCAAATAAATTATTTCCCAAAGATTTCTCCTTTTTTTTTTTTTTTTTAAAGACTTTTGAACATTATTAACAGGCAAGGCATTATGGGATATAACTTAATATAAAATGCAATTTGCCAATCTAGTGAGACTTATCAAACTACCCATTTATTGGCTATTTGCATGTGGAATATACTGTTCTAGGTACTCTAGGGCAGACACAGAAGTTTAAGGCTTTTTTCTTACTTCCTTTAGGGAAAGTAAAACATAAGCAAGGATTTAACACATGAGCCTACAAAGAGTTATGTAAGAATACATGCAGCAATATGACAGGATTCCAAAAGATGAATTATAAGCAATTTTACGTTTAATTGTCAAATTAATGTTGGAAGCAGTAAGTGTTCTCAGAAGGTCTTATTTTACTGGTTTCATAGTGGAGTGAAAAGAGCATGGACTTTAGAGTTAGGCTTTGGCTTGAATTTTCCAAGTGAGCTCTGGGCTCACTCATCCAACTTCCTAAGATCACAGCTTAGGTGGCCCACAGTTGACACAACAATGAGTTGTTCAAAATTAAACTTTGGATTCAGCCTGTTGTTTCCCTCACCCACTTCCTCTCAGCCTTCCACATGTCAACAAATACAAGTATGCTTTCAGTGGTTCAAGTTACAAATTTAGAAATTATCTTTGATTCCTCTATTTTCCTCAAAATCCTCACATTTCACCCTTCAGCAAATTTATCAAGTCTACCTCTAACACTAGAATCACTTTTCTGTCTTTTCCATGCCATCACATTAGCCTGGCCACCATCATCTCTCATCTGGAATACAGCAATAGCTTCCAACTTCTGCCCTCACCCCACTCACCCACCTTTTATGAGGTAGCCACTGTAATTTTCTTAACATTCAAATCGTAAAGTTTGTCTCTTGATTAAAATCCTTCAATGACTGTCACTACATGTGGAAAAGAAAATCTAAACTCATTCCCACAGCTGCCAAGGACCTACAAGGGTCTGGTCCTTCTGACCCTTCATTTCACTTGTGCCACTCTGCTGTCCCTACCCTACAGCCACCCAGGTCTCACCTCAGTTCCACGAATCTGCCAATCTCTTTTCTGCTCATGGTCTTTACACAAATTGCCTCTGTGTAGAATATTCTTTATGTGGGTTGCTCCATTTCCTTTAGGTCTTAGACTTCCTTAGGGAAGAATTTTTAATGACACTATTTATATTCCTTTTATTTTCTACTTTATATGATTTTCCAATTGTTCTGTTATTTCTTTTTGTTATTTTTGGTAATTTCTTTGTCTTTCTCCTTCATTCGGGACATAATCTCCAGGAGGGTGGGGACTTACTCTGTCTTGTGCACTGTTGTATCCCTAGTACGTGATGTGTGGCTGGTAACTCAGTATGTTAACTAAATAACTAAAGAATAATAAAATAAAATTCTTATGGCTCCTATTCTAATTCGTTTGGATAGTTGTCACTGTTTGCAGCTTATATTAGCATTCCTCTTAACCTTTCTAACTTAAAGTTCATTTTCTATGACCCCAAATTCTCCTGATATCTTAGTTAGAAGATCTTTGCTTATGGACAACAATGACCAAGGAGGTCAGACTGACAAAGCACAAAATCTTCTTAAGCTTTGTGAAATGAGAAGTTTAAGTAAAGCTTAAAGCAAGTGGTATTAGATTAAAGACATTAAATAAAATCAGAGACAGAAAAGAGAAAATTGCATTGTAGGAATATAAGTGTCAACCGTTTCTTTCAGGTAAGATCCCAATTCAATATTTACACTAAAATTGTTCTACTTGTGAGCTGGAATGATTTCATAGTATCTTGATACAGAATATGAGGAAGTTCTAAGAATAGTTTCTGATGGGTTTCCACAGTCCTCTCCTGAAGAAGGGAGAGCATGGAGTGTCACTACAATAAAAGAGAGAAGCCCTGGTGGGAAATAGCTCCTACGGTTCAGTGAAACTGTGTACTAGTAGCTGAACTGCTAACACTTGATCCAATGTATTATCTGCCCACACACTGTTTAAATTATTGACCATGGCTCTGTATTCTTCTATAGAGTTTCACCTAGAAATGGAAGAAATCACTGAATTTCCTTTCTGTAAATTAAAAGGGATATGTGTATATCCCAGCTCAATCTCTGAAATCTGGAATCTGCAATAAGACCCCATTCTTTTCCCTTTGGCATTATCCTGCCTATTGCCTCTTTCAGAGGTTGGTCCTCTTCCATTAGTTTTGCCAAGGTCTCAGCAGCATCATGTTGCAAAGAGATGCCATACAAGGATACCAAGGTAGAGTTAGAGTGTGACCATAAAAACTATAAGGTGCAAACAAACACTGCAGGCTGGCTGAGTGTTTATCAGCAACAACCAGAGAGCATAACACACAATCTAATTAGCTAATCAGCTAAATACAAGTTGTCCCATTGGCCATCTCAGGTGAAAATGAAACAGCTGTTTAATTTAGCTTGTATGAAAGAAACTCAAGTCTGAAACTTTGATATCTTTATTACTATTGCAATTTATTTATTTATATTGTTTTGATCTTCCTTGGGATCATTATGCTGTTCTATAATTGTGTTTCTTCAAGTATATGACATGCATGGTCCATGGTAATATGGATAATGATTTTAAGGGGGTACTCTGATGAATTTAAAATAATGTCATAGTAGTCTATTTATGTTTAGGTATATTAGAAAACATATGTATAGCCCTCAAATCCCTGATTTTTCCTTAGAACAAAATGAAGCAATGAAATGGGAGTTGATTTAAAGTATTTTTATGATAGAGTAAATAATAATACAAAAAATACTCAGATCTCCACAAAAATTATGAACGTGGTAAATGACTACCTAAATTTTGGGAAGCGTGGTAATATTCTCTGGTCATAATCTATCTTGGTATATGACAGGGATAAAAGAGGCCAAGTAACTTCCTCCTCATTTGGCGACTTGGCAAAAAAGAAAGTTTTGCCTGAATGGAGCCCTGTTAAAAGTCCTTGCTGTGAAAAATGCTAAAGGTGAAAGTGGAAGAAAAAAAGAGAGTAGGGATGGGAGAGAAAAAAGGAGGGACAGGAATGAAGTCGGCATTCTGGCTGTAACAGCATACTTGTGTGCCAGGCTGGTAAGTGGAGGAAATACACTTTGGGAACCTGGACTACTCAAACTCTTAAAACCTCCCAAGAAAAGATCTTTGGTGGGTCTGAGGCTATGCAATTGTCAGCCACAACTGAATGCTTTATTGCCGTCTGGAAGTGTTTATTTTCTGAACATAAATTCAGGGGACAGATTCAAGGCATGTCTAGAAATAAAGCATATCATCATGTGAGCTGAGCTGACAAGGACAATTTACTGTACCCTGCATTTGTTCGGGGCCAATCGGAGGAGAGCTGGTGATTAACATTCTAAAAATCCCTGCTGTTCAGTTCTGATTGTCCCTTCACTGAACTTTGGGATGGCATGGATTAACCCCTGAGAGACTCCAGTGCAGAGCCCAGAGCCAAGAGGGGACTCTTGTTCTACCCTAGAAGATATATGCAGCATCGGGATGTCCCTGTATCAGCTAGCAGGGCTGATCTGTGCCTTTGAGGGCCCTGGGAAGAAAGGGACAGCCAAGAGCTGAACTGTTTCCTAAAGGCTTTTGCTGAGAAAGCTGAGGTTTGGGATTTACTGGTTAAATTCCCATTTGATTCGGCAGTAAAGATGGGGCAAGTGTTCATGCTGATTGTTTGAACAGGGACTGCAAGCCTATTAATTGGGAGAGGCAGGAGAAGATAGTGTTTAAGAGCATGAATTCCAGAGTCTGGTAGAGCTGGATCTGAATGACAACCCCGTTATTTATAGCTATGTGCAAATTATTCATGCATCTGACATTTTGTTTCTTATTTACAAAGCACAGTAACACCAATCTCATAAGGAAGCTCTGAGAATTAAATGAGATAATGTGTGTGAAGTGTCTGGCTCAATAAATACTGTGTCCCATAATTGTTGTTATTTACTAAATATTATTATTTTGTTCACATATTGACCAATAAGAATCTGCAGGGGAAATTTTTGCTATTTTTTCCTAGAGGTATGAGTGTTATTTTGCACATGATTTTTAGAAAACCTAATCTCAGCTATAGGTGGCAATGTTTAATCCATTACTAGAGTGTATAATTTTTAAATCTTTCTCAAACCTTAAGGACTTTAGATTGAAAAAAAAAAAACCCTTCAGTTTCAAAACACCTCAATAGAACAAATTTTAGAATAGTCTATGGAGGCAAATTCACAGTCAGATAACTTGCAATCACTTTGATGTGCAGCATATTAGAAAAATGAGCCTAGAATTAAGTTGAAGTTGGAAAAAGAAATTGGCTAGGGTAGTTTGATATATTTGCGATTGAGATTTCAGTATGTGTTCCTTTCCATCATACAAATGACTAAACACTTAAAAGTTTGAATGTTTTCATGATAGGAAGGCATTTTCTACCATTTTTGTTTTTGGTTCTCTTCCCCAGCTCCCTCCCTTCTGCTTCTGGCTCTTTGCTCTAACATCAGCAGTCAGAAGTCAGACAGTTGAGGGGTGGCGGTGGTGGGGACGAAGAATCACAAGGAAACATGTATCTGAAAGAACATAACTTACACTCTTGCATAATTTTTCCTGAGAGACTTCTGACCATCCTACTGAGTTACTGGGTAGACACGGATTTTAGAAGTACGGGTTTTATCTTACTTAACATTAATAATTGGTACTTAAACATTCATCTGAGAGGCAAAGAACAATATCATTTTGGGGGAAAAAACCTACAAGTTCTTATTGTCTATCTTGATGGTTCTATAAGAGACATTTTCATGGCGAGTTGATTTGTCAGCTGAGAGTATGGAACAGTCTTCCTCCCTCCCTCTCCCTTCCTTCCTTCTTTCCTTCGTCTTCCTACCTTCCTACCTTCCTTCCATGTATTGTTTGATTCTATGTGTCTACGAAGATGAGCCTACATTTTAAAATATACTATTGATTATTCTTTATTTTCAATTGTGCCTCATCTTGACTCATGTAAAATAAGGATTAAGGTAACCCAAGTAGGATTCTAATTCCTAGTTTTGCAGGCTTATTGTCAATTATGTTTATTTATGATATCCAAGTTAGTGATAAATTTCTCAACCATCTATATAACTTAATAAGGCTATTTTTAGAAATATACAAATGGAGGAATTAAAAAACTGGCTAAGTGGAATATCCGTTTCTCTCATAGATAACTCTCTATATTACTACTTCTGTTTAATAATTAATGTTCTTGTTTTTAAGATACTAAGAATTTAGTCTTTGTCCTACTTAATCCGCTTTTATAATGAAAAGCTCAGTGTGTTCTATGGGCCTTGTGTCGATTCCACACTAATTGTGATGAAATGTTCAGTATAATGCACTGATAAATATTTGAAAATCGGGTAGAAGGAATGTGGAAAAAGCACTTTGTGTTTTTAATTGATATGCTGAACAACATTGGTTTAAATGGAACTAATGCATTTGATCTTTTTTCTTTTCTAGATGTGATTTTAAAATTGTGGTGCCTGAAATCACCTAAGTTGGTTATTCAAACTCTAGTTAGAGTGTCTGTGTCTATGTCAGCCGTCCTTGCTTCCTTTTTCTTTTTTTTCTTTTTTTCTGTAAGAAACAATTTACTAGCAATATATTCAACTTAGTGACCAAGTTCATTTAAACTGATATAAAGTTTTTACTAAAATCTGGTTCACCGTGACCTCTTACTGACCCCACTCTCTGCCCATTTTTTTTTCTTCTTACTTTTCTGAAGTCTCCTTTCTCATTTTGCCTGATTCAGTCATGTTTTCCTGAATTAATCTCAGGACTGAGAGCCACTGTGCATCTTTCACTTTTATGGAGTGTCAAAATTATGGGCTTAATTTTGAGTCTTGGAACTGTGCTACGTTTTAGTCACTTAACATTTATTTAGTTAGTTCCCTCTCTCGCTCCCTCTCTCTCTCTCTCTCTCTCCATATATATATATATAATATATATATATTTATGCCTTTTTCAGGTTAAAAAAGATCTTTTGATGTCTTCCATATCTTTTCCATTAAAGTTTTCCTATTTGGAATTTAGTGGCAGCCTCACAGCTATTGAAGTCTTTCCCCACCGGTCAAAGTATTCTGGATGCTCCAGGCTTTTCAGGATTTAACTACTTGCTTCTTTGGCCTCATCTGCTACATCACTCCATCCCTACCCCACTCCACCCACACACACACACACACACCCCAACTTTTGCACCTTGTGACCACATTAAAGTACTCATGTGTTCTCTCAAGCCTCTGTCCTTGAGCTCAGAAGATGTCACCTCCCAGTATCCTTCCTGCTACCCCAGGGCAGAGTTAGGCTTTCTTGCTCATTGAGATCATAGAGCCCCGTGTGCTCCCTATCACACTGCACTGTAATGGCCTGTTTACTTGTCTGCCTTTTGCATTGGACTGGATGACCTTTGAGGGAAAGAGCCTATCCTGAACTTCCATTCCTCAGTACTCAGCAGAGTGCTTGGAAGCGGTAGGACATATTTTTGGTTGAGTGAATGTATGAATGAACATACTATAATTGAATGAATGAATTCTCCTGAACAAATGCTACAACCTCCGAAATACTACTAGATTATAGAGTCCATGGAATTGCCTATCCTGGAAATTATTACTTTCTCTTTTCCTTTGTCTAGGAGCAAGAAAAAAATTAAGGTAATGACAGTTTTCTGGTACCCACTAGTGTTTTCAGCACTGTTTAGATATAAAAAAGAGATGAAAGACAAGAACCTTTCTTTAGGGAGGCTGAAATTCCAAAATATATCAGTGCCTTGACATTGCTATTGTTACTATTAAAAATAGCACTATTAGCTGAGTGTTTGGTGATTGCTCAGCCATTGTTTAAGAATTGACTGGGTGGCTAAGACAGAGTGGGAGTTTTTTGATTAGAGGCAAAAAGAAGACCAGAAAAGACCTGAGATGGTACCATTTCTACAGCCACTTAGATACCCTTATTTTAGGAAGATTGACCACAAATGTAGTATTGGCTCAGGCCCCTCCCTGAAATTTGTAAGCCTTTGCCCTCTTTTCTCCTCTCTTTATATATGGACACTTTGTGTTTTTCTCTTGCCTGTTAGGAAGTTCTACACATGGAATTTTGGGAATTTTTTTAATGTTATAGTAATGTAGCATGGCTATCCCAGCTTTCCATCAGAAGTGGCAGGCAGCCAAAAACTAGAATCATTGTTTGCAAACTCTAAATATAGAGTCAAGATTTATATGAAGAAAACAGATATGTCTTGTTATAAAATCATGAATAAGCATTGGCACAAACATAATAGTTTATTCTTCCTTGATACTGCTTATTTTAAATAGCTATCTATCTTTTACTAAGATACTGTAGAAAGATACATTACTGAAACATTTGCTTCAGCTCAAAGTACCGGAGGGTTGGTTGCTCTTTTCTTCATGCAGTTAAGACTTCATTATTTCTAGGAAGTAATGAGGGAAATAAGAGTCTAAAGGTGATTTGGACTTTCTGCGCTTCAGGTAGCCCATGGGGATGTTATTATTAATAATGCATCATATTCATGTTTAGGTCACTGTTGATGTGGTTTGCTTTTTCATCCTGGATTTGTTCTAACTTTGCACAAAGGTTGCCTTGATCGTGAGACTTCTTTGGCCTTTTGTTTATAGGATGTCATGTTCAGCAAAGAAAGAAGTCTCTCCCATACCCGACCTGTGCTTCTTTCTGCTTCCTTCCCAACCTGCCCCCTCTCTTCTGATTTCCATCCCCTTTAATCATTTCTGCCTGGTCCACAACAAATGGGCAGCAGAGGGAAAAAAGACTTTCAGAAAGAGTTAAAAAGGATGGATGAAATTCATACAATGTACACCATATGGCCTGACATTTTCCAGATTAGGTAAACATTTCTATTGGGGATAAATAGTCCTGTACACTGATGTAAAGAAATTGCATGAGACAAGGGCATATTCAGCATAGCTATGCCGTGGAGTAATGTTTGCTCAGTGAGAAAAATCTGAAAATTCAAGGGCAAGTGGCAGGGGGCAGGGAGAGGGGCCTTGGTACAGCCCAATTTTTGGAAGAAGGGGTTAAAAATCATGAGTTTGTGGCCAAAGTAAATACTATCTCCTCTAAGTTGAACATTCGTAATTGTTTTCAAATGCATGCTCACACACACACACAGACACACACTCACAAAAAATTCCCCACAGTCTATCATCAGACCTCTCTGAAAAAAACTGAAGGATTAAATTTTGTCAAAATCCATTTCTGAGTGGCCCATACCTTTAGAGAGATGCTTGCAATGGCTGGCAGACTGATTCTAGGTGGGTCGTCGCCAGTGTGTGTGCTTGCATTGGGCGTAGACCGAGCTGCTCCTTGGTGAACAGCCCCAGAATCATAGATTTCATTTGATCTTTGCAAAGGCTAACATCTGTCTGCTGTCATTTTAGTAAGATTGATGACAGGCAAGAGAGAGGAGAGGGGAGAGAGTCAAGGGAATGAAGACCTGGAGAAGGAGCTCTGGGCAGCCCCGGTGGCAGTGGCCGAGGCTGCCAGGGGTCACTACTGCAAGCTCTCTGGCCGATGAGGGCCTGGGTGGGAAGCAGCCAGACCCCACTCTGGCAGTGATTGCACTGGCTTGTTACAGCTGATAGCTGGGACTCCAAGACACAAAGGCGGCATTCTGCACCTTATATATCTTAATAGATCACTCACATTGCAGGCAGCACCAAGCTAAATGTTATGACAGCCATAAGAATGTAGTTTACTGTTATCTTAATATAGCTGGGCAGCGCAGGGTAAAGCCATCAAAAAATATTATATTTTTTAAAAGTTTCCAAGAGAAACTAACTGATATAGACATGGAGCTATTTTTACACGAAGTCCTGAATTTTGGCAAACTCCTTTCAAACCATAATCTTAAATATATACACACATATTTCACATATGCATATGCATATGCATCTATGCACATTTGTATATGCATTTCCTCCACTTGCTAAATACCACTTTTCTTTCACTACTTCCCTTAAATTGTTGTGTGAACACCATATAGGGAAAAGTCACTTTAGATATTTTTAAGGGGTGATCTCATATTTGGAGTTTGTCTAGCAAATAGTAAACATTGTTTCTGAAGATATAAATGGCCCACTTGGGAGATTTGGCATGAATGAATGAACAAACGAACAAATGAATGATGATTTAAACCTTCCGTTAACAACATGGTTTAAATATACTACCTGCATTCGGTTTCTCTAGGTATACGCACCTGGCAGGAAGACTCCTGTACTAACCTGTGAAGCAAATGAAATTCGATAGGGTTAAACACCCCATAGAACAGGGGGAGTCCAAGGATAGCAATAAGACCTATTTCTGTGCATTTGCTAGTTTCTGTACTGGTGTGGTCAGATGTTTGAGTCAAACTTGCTGAAGCAGTGGCTGCAAGGAGTTTTAGACTAGTTTTGGCCTTTATCAGCAGGAGGCAGATTTCATGAATAGAATTTAATCCAGACACATAGAACACTTTCCAAATTTAGTTGGAAAGTTAAACAACTTTGCCTTGTTCAGTGGGCACCCTCAGGGCCTTAGGATTCCTTGTGGCATCATGGTGATGACATGATATAGTGGCTGAGTTCCACAGCCCAATTTATGCAAATTCCAGGACACTCCAGAAAGCAGCCTTAAAGATCAGACCATCTCATGCAACAGTTATTCTACAAATGAGAAAATGGGTATTTAAAAGAATTAATCTCAAAGAGAAAAACAAATACTGTACGCTAACATATATATATGGAATTAAAAAAAAAAAAAAAGGTTCTGAAGAACCTAGGGGCAGGACAGGAATAAAGACACAGACATAGAGAATGGACCTGAGGACACAGGGAGGGGGAAGGGTAAGCTGGGACGAAGTGAGAGAGTGGCATTGACATATATACACTACCAAATGTAAAATAGATAGCTAGTGGGAAGCAGCCACATAGCACAGGGAGATCAGCTCGGTGCTTTGTGACCACCTAGAGGGGTGGGATAGGGAGGGTGGGAGGGAGGGAGATGCAAGAGGGAGGAGATATGGGGATGTATGTATATGTATAGCTGATTCACTTTGTTATAAAACAGAAACTAACACACCATTGTAAAGCAATTATACTCCAATAAAGATGTTAAAAAATAAAAAATTAAAAAATTAAAAAAGAATTAATCTCCAAATATCTTGACAGAATTCTCTTCACTTTGGCATACAAAGTTGTACTTTGAAAGTGTTCACATAGAGCTGGATCGGCAGTGAGAGAGAATAAATGTTTAAACATCAGAAAGGAGTGAACACACAAATGAGTGTAGGTTGCTATTTGTACAATATCAAAGAAATTGTTTAAAAATTGTCAAGGCCAGTAGGGTTGTAGTAAATTAGGTGATTGATTTACATGGTATCAATCAATTTTACTATAGTTTGTTTCACTGAATTGTTCTGTTATTTGGGGGAATTTCTGAAATGTGTGAATATGTTCATGGAAGTTCATTATGTTTTAGTGGAGGGTAGGGAGAGCTTCATTATAAAGATTACTCCTTTCTTCCTACAGAGTTCCAAAATTAGAAAATATCTAGCTGTAGCATGGCAGAAACATGGAGAATTGGCTCTTCTGCCCCTGTGGCTTTTTTGCAAGTGTGTTCCCAAGTTTTCAGTGATGAATCTTGCTGAATGAATCAGGAAAGATAGATTCCACTGAGGGTGAGGGAGTCTCTGGCTGAGACTGGGAATTCATGTCAGAATCTTGGTTGATAAGGTTATATTTAGGTTTCTTATTAAAGCATCCTCAATGCTATAATATGTAATTTATATAACTATCTTAGGGTCCATGTACATTTAAAAGGATAATGGAAGCAAGTTTAATTGTAGCTTGGGCAGTGTTAAGAGGATCCCCAAGGGATGGTGAAGCCTGAAGGAGAAGAGGACCAGGACTCCTCAGACTAGACTCACTTGTAGTGGGTTGAAAGATGGCCCCTCAACAGATATGCCCACCCAGAACCTGCACATGTGATCTCACTTAGAAAAGGTCTTGGCAGATATAATTAAGGATTTCAAGATGAGATCATGCTGGATGGTCCAGCTGGGCCCCAAATCCAATGGTAAGTGTCCTTATAGAAGAGAAGACAGAGAGGGGAGAACCAGAGAAGGCCATATGAAGACAGAGGCAGAGACTGAACTTCTAGGCAGCCACAGACCAAGGAATGCCTGGAGTCACCAGAAGCTGGAAGAAGCAAAGAAGAATTCTCCCCTATAAGCCATCAGAGGGAGCATGGCACTTCTGACACCTTGATATTAGACTTATGGCCTCCAGAGCTGGGAGAGAATAAATGTCTGTTGTTGTAAACCTCCCAGTTTGAGGGGGTTTGTTATGGCAGCTCTAGGAAACTAACACACCTTTGGACAGGGGCTTCACGATAAGAGCCACTGCCAACACAGCTGCCAACACAGCTCATGGGGAGGAAGCAGGGACGACATAACACATAACCTGTCCTCCTCCCCCATCTCTGGTCTCTCACTGGTGCCTCCCATTGGCCAAAGTGCATCACAAAATGGGTATAAGAGAGCCCCAATGAGATGGTCCAAGGAGGCCAGGCTTTTGGATATGGAACAGAGGAGAGAAGGATTTGGAGGGGAAACAGTCTATTCGGCACAACGATACAATACGTATTCCATTATAACTCAGTCTCCAAAAGTCAGAACTTTATAATGTCTCATTACTCATAGAGAGCCTCAGAAAGTAAACTCAAACTCCAGTTATCACTGGAGGAGCATGCCCTCAAGAGGGGGTGATGGTAGTCATGAATGTTGGGGGCTGGGTTAAAGTTGGAATTAGTATGTTTAGGCTCATGAAAAGGCATGTGTTTTAAAAGGCTGAGAAAAAAATAGTCTGAAATATACAGGGAACTCCAAGCAAATATGGAATATAAGAAGATATAAACAAAATGAATTTTTCTAGTTACTCCACTCCATTCTTTCCATGCTCTATCATAATCAGCTTCTAGTCAATTATCTATGACTTTTTTTACATTCAGCTTTCTAACTGTCCAATCAAGTTAGGATTTGAGCTTCTCTGTGAGAATCTCAAGCTTCTCATACTTGTAATTAGATAACTTCTGAGAGGTGAGAGGTTTCATAACTTTTATCATATAACTATGTATATTTCAAATCGTATTTGAATTATATTTGAAAACTTCAACCAGTTTCCCAAACTGTGGGTTTTCAAATTATGCATGGAAACCTGGCATCCTAAAGTGGCATAGAGTAGATATTCATGGAGACACTACAGAAAAATAATACTCGACACATTACTTTCTCAATTTTAAGTTTTTCTTTTGCAAATGTTCATTAGAAATGGTGCTTGCTACCTAGGACATGATGTGTAATGATATCTAATTTAGCACAAAGTATACATTTTACACACTTATTTTACATTTTCTATATCAGTTTTTCATGGTAGCTTACAATGAAAATTCCTATTTCCAGGTGTTCTATCACATGAAACTTTTAAGAAATATAGTCCCAAAGCTTCCCCTGTTGGAAGTTTCACAAGACATATTAAAATTAGCAATATTTTTTCCTGGACCTTCATCTCTGTGGGATTTTTCCCTAAAGCAATACATTGTTCCAGCACTGGCCTTTCTATTAAAATTAAAGTATTGATTTAAAAGTAATTCCCCCTTGCAGAAGTTAATGAGCCCCTCTCTAACTATTTTTACTCTATTGGAATAATGGAAAGAGCTTTGGAGCCAGGCAATGCTGGAATTGAATTATGACTTTGCCACAAACTAGAGGTGGAACTTGCTTTTTTCTAAACCTCAGAATCCTTATGTGTAAAACAGCCCATCACATAGGATTGCTACAAAAATTAAAATTATGTAAGCAAAGTTCCTCATATAGTGCCTGGTCCATTGTAGGTGCTCAGTAAATATGTAGTGATTAAATGATCTTTAGATTGCTATTAAATAAGGAGGACCAGGAGATGAGATGGAAAAAACTCACATGCCTTGAAAAGTTGTCTTTTATTTTATCACTTTGGGCTTTCTGGTACACCCCTAGCTCCTTCTTCCTTTTTTCCCCATCTGCTCTCTTGCAGCCTTGTCTATCTTCATAATTTATCTCCCATCCTTCTCATTGTGTTTTATTTCCACCCATTCTTACCCTCCTCTGGCTGTTTGGTGCCCAAGGGAAAGCAAAGCAGGAGGATTTGGCTGAGTTTAGGTGTCCCCATTTCCCTCCCCAAATTAAATGCAAGCTCTGCCTTGGCAGATCAAGTTCATTTTCTTCAGCTCCACAGGACCTGTGTGGGATAAGGAGCTGGTCTGTTGCTAATTAGAATCAGTGACCTCGACCCGATTCCAAGATTTAGAAAAAGACAGAGCTGCCCATCCTAGAACTGCCTGATACTTGATAGCATTACTTTTCTTCTGGCTCCCTCTTCTTCCTGAACTGAATTAATTCATTTATTCATGCCCTGGAAGTCCATCTAATCAACTGTCCACTAGGTGGGACAGAACGCACGCTCTTGAACTTTGCAGTTTGCTCATGTTACAACAATGCTTAAAGTGTGATGGATAAAAATGAGAATGATGTGTAGCTTAGAGTCAGGCATTGAGCAAGAGCCAGAAAAAACTATTTGTCTGCGTCCCCCTTTTGGACAAGTGACGCAGTTTCTGTCTCTGTCAAGTGCTTTTCTCAGGTAAATTGCTCAATCTTATTAAAGAATCACTTGTGGTGAGGGCAAACTGTCCCATGCAGGACATTTATATTAACCTGGATATATTTGGCTGTTTATAATTCTGTCCTAACAATCACTTCCTGAAAGAAATGTCTCTTCTTGGGATCTTTACAAAATATAGTAGTAGAAGAAACTGCTGATGAAAAATTTACTTTATAAAAGTAAAAAATTAGTTTAGAAAACAAAAGAACAGGACACATATCTCAATGATATATGATATGGATATTATGGGTTATCACAATTTCAATCCATTTGGGGCAAAATGTTATGTTCAAGTTACAGGTGCTATAAGCGTTACAAAGTGTGTTTCCTACTCTCTGTTACAGCCGAATTTAAGGAGAAAATCTTCCTTCAAGAAAATAACCTTCTTTACATGGGTTGGATATCATTAGATATTGCCAACAAGGGTGTTATCATCATAAAATTACTAAAACTTCTGCTCTTTCCCAATGGAAGGAGCCATTTACATGGTCTAGAGAACTTGAAAATAAAATTAAATACATAAATAAAAGTGTGATCAGGGATGGATCACGTACCTACATCCAGTTGACAAATGATGTTCCAGAACGCAGAGAGACTGGGCAGAATTAGAAGGAAGGCTACTTGCTTTTCTGTTGAGAAAAATGCTACAGATGTTTTGCAATGAGCAGTAACCCCTTTATATCTGCCAAGCTTTAGAGTTTGTTCTCCATGGGGACAAATTTGGGATTACACTGGAAGTAGGGGTTGGCGAGAACATGAAGAGATGAAGCTTTAGAATGTGCGTATGAGTAGAAATAGAAATATGGTTGTGTGTGTGTTGTGTGTGTCTCACCAGAAAAAGAAATGCATTTCAGTAGCAATACAAACAAAAGCTGCAGATTCAGTGATAGTGAAACTCACCTTGTAATAGAATGCTATGTAAAATCATAAGTAGTGTAATTTCCTCAGAGCTAACTCCCTTTCTTGCCTCCGTATTCCTAGTATATAGATCAGTCCTAGGACATGGTAGGAAACTCTTAAACACTAATTCTGAAGAAAAATGAAGAGTATTCTGTTCAAATTATAGACCTACATGTGTTTTTAAAGTATGATATTCTCTCTTGTGAAACACAAACCAGAACTCAGATCCAAACAATATGCTAAAAACTGCAGTATTAAAAAAAAAAAATCACACACACGCACACACACACACACACACACACACCCCTAACACAGGCCCTACAAAATCCTAACTATCTAACTATCTACCATAATTTATGGTAATGGAAAGTCTGTTAGTTTTTTATTTGCACCAGGTTTTCTCTTACCCTCCCTCTCCTACTCCATTTTTTAAAAAATATTAATTTTATTTATTTATTTTTATTTTTGGCTGTGTTGGGTCTTCGTTGAGGCATGCGGGATCTTTCTGTTGCAGCGCACAAGCTCTTTGTTGTGGCGCGTGGGCTTCTCTCTAGTTGTGGTGTGCGGGTTTTCTCTTCTCTAGTTCTGGTGCATGGGCTCCAGAGTGCATGGGCTCTGTAGTTTGTGGCACGCCGGTCTCTCTAGTTGAGGCATGCGGGCACAGTAGTTGTGGCGTGTGGGCTTAGTTGCCCCGCGGCATATGGGATCTTAGTTCCCCAACTAGGGATCAAACCTGCATCCCCTGCACTGGAAGGCAGATTCTTTACCACTGGACCACCAGGGAAGTCCCTATTTTTTATTTTTTGAAAAGCAGAATCTTTACTGGAGTTTTGATAGGAAATCTTATTGGGGAGAGGAGAAAGGTTTAAATCTAAATTCTAATGCATATGTGTAATAGCTAGGATATTTTATCTTTCATCTAATATTCATTGCCACTCACCATGTGCCTGGCATGGTGCTAGGTAATGGGCTGCGTGGGTGAACAAGATAGAAACGAGTTCAGATTTTGGTGAGGGAGACTATTGAGGAATCAGAAAGCTTAAAAATAGTGAGAGAATAATAATGGCTAATATATCTTGAATCTGATATGCTAGATACTAGTCTAAGTGTTTACAATGTGCTAATTTATTTAATTCTCATAAAGAAAAGTAAGACATACTTGGAATGGTCAATATAGGCTGAAATGGGGGTGCATGGTTGGGATGCAAGTAACCCAGATGCTGGGAGCACTGAAGGTGCCACACTGAAGGTTAAATCCAAAGTAGCAGTTAATCAGTCCCCAAAATGTTGAGAAGCACTTTCCAGGCAGAGAATCCTGTATACCTGTATTGAAGCGGCCGAGAGCATGATATAGTTGGCCCTCCATACCCATGGGTTCCACGTGCTTAGATTCAACTAACCATGAATCATATAGTTCTTTGTTTATGATCCTTGGTTGGTTGAATCCGAGGTGGGACCCATGGATACAGTGGGCAGACTAAGGAACTTGAGCATCCCTGGATTTTGGTAGCCATGGGGATCCTTAAACCAATCCCCCATGGATACTGAGGATTTGAGACTGGGATTACTTCAATTTCACTGGAGCCAGATGACAAGGGGGTCAGGGATGAGACATGAAGCTAGAGAGGTAAGCAGAGGTTGTTTGGTTCTCAAAAGATAATGAAACCCTTTGACTAAAGGGAATATGGAAGAGAGATGGTTATTTTCCTTTCCCTCTTCACAAGTGCTTAGGTGATCCCCCTCTGTTTGCAGTGAACAGTAGAATCCAGGAGATCCTGAAGGCTGAAGGAGGAGATTCATGAGAACCCTCTCCCTGTTCTTGGCATCACTGGTCTTGCTGTTGCCATTGGTTTGTCTACAGGGAAAAAAACAAATGATTCAGCAGATTCTAGCCTGACTCTATCTAGTTTCATTGATGGTCTAAGCAGTGGTCTCCAACCTTTTTGGCACCAGGGACTGGTTTCGTGGAAAACGATTTTTCCATTGACGGGGGCAAGGGGGAATGGTTCAGGCAGTAATGTGAGCAATGGGGAGCAATGAGGAGCAGCATATGAAGCTTCACTCACTCGCTGCTCACCTCCTGCTGTGTGGCCAGGTTCCTAACAGGCCATGGACTGCTACCGGTCCATGGCCCAGGGATTGGGGACCCCTGGTCTAATGCACCCTCTTAAACCTCTGCTGGCTTGTCCTCTCCTCTCTACACCTTTGCTCTTCTCTCTCCAAATTTATCATAAGATACACAAGATTAAAAATTAAATTATAGACTTTGTAACTCAACATATTGTAGGTTCTCAAAAAATACCCATTAGTTTGTTGCCCATCATGCTCCTGGAAAAATTGGTTATGAATTGCATGTTGCTTTCTAATATATTTTAGCATTTAACTATTCTTAAAACCTACTGGCCTAAAATTAAGCATTGTGCTGAACACATAGAAGGCACTCAAAAATTGCATTCTAAATTGAGAAATAAATTTTGGAATTTAGAGAATAGGTAATGTTATTTCCGAATTATCTATAACACACATAAATATATATATATATATATGGAAGTTCTTTGAATGATAGACATTAAATGAACTATGTTATTTTATTTATTTTACTGTTATTAATATTAGTTTGTGGAGATTGATGGTTGCATGAATCACTTCCTGGCTAACAATTCTTACACCTTTTGAATCTCAAAGACAATCTTTATAAAATGGTAATGAGATGCAAATGTTTCATGTTCTCCTTTGCGTTTCAAATAACACATGACCTTGGATATCTGTTACTTCACCTAAAGACCATCAGATCTAGAAAAGGGGTTGGGGGCAGCTGAAGTCATTTTGGGTGCCACCTCGTATAAGTGAGCTTCAGGTTCACATGAAAGAGCTTATCAGAAAACCTAAGGTGCCCCAAACTGGAGAATGTAGGATTTTTACCTTATGGATCTGGTGTTTTTTATTTTAGTATTCCAGGGTGGGGAGATGTAATAAAAGGGGGAAAAAATGGAAAAAAGAAGCAAATGGCTTCAGATCTTCCCATATCTCAAGTGGGAAAAGGGAAGAGGATGCATGGTCTTCTAGGCTAAGTTTTCTGACTTCCAAATAACAGCTATGAATTTCCTAAGATCTTAGTTTCATCTTTCTGAAGAAAAAGTTTAAGAAAACGTTGTTAATGATTAGTAACAGTGATAGCATGAAAGGTTTCCTCTGACTGAATTGCTCTCGTTGAATTGCATATTGGGCGTTTACAAATGTTTCTAGTAGATAAACATTGGGTTGGCCAAAAGGTTCATTAGGTTTTTTTCCGTAAGATGGCTCTAGTAGCACTCAGTTGTCTTTAACCTCATTTGAAACAATTTTGTTAGATTGTATTGTGACAGCTGTCATATCAGCATGCACTTAAAAAAAATTTATCTGGAGATTGGTTCAAGATGGCAGAGTAGAAGGATGTGTGTTCACTCCCTCTTGCGAGAGCACTGGAATCACAACTAACTGCTGAACAGTCATCGACAGGAAGACACTGGAACTCACCAAAAAAGATAACCCACATCCAAAGACAAAGGAGAAACCACAATGAGACAGTAGGAGGGGTGCAATCACAATAAAATCAAATCCCATAACTGCTGGGTGGGTAACTCACAAACGGGAGAACAATTATACCACAGAAGTCCACCCACTTGGACTTGGAGTGAAGATTCTGAGCCCCACGTTAGGCTTCGCAACCTGGGGGTACAGCAATGAGAGGAGGAATTCCCAGAAACTCAGACTTTGAAGGCTAGTGGGATTTAATTGCAGGACTTCAACAAGACTGGGGGAAACAGAGGCTCCACTCTTGGAGGGCACACACAAAGTAGTGTGCACATCAGGACCCAGGAGGAAGGAGCAGTGACCCCATAGGAGACTGAACCACACCTACATGCTAGTGTTGGAGGGTCTCCTGCAGAGGCAGGAGGTAGCTGTGCCTCACTGTGGGGACAAGGACACTGGCAGCAGAAGTTCTGGAATGTGCTCCGTGACATGAGCCCTTCCAGAGTCTGCCAATAGCCCCACCAAAGACCCTGTAGCCTCCATTGCTGGGTCACCTCAGGCCAAACAACCAACAGGGAGGGAACTCAGCCCCACACATCAGCAGACAAGCGTATTAAAGTTTTACTGAGCTCTGCTCAACAGAGCAATGCCCAGCTCTACCCACCAGCAGTCCCTCCCATCAGGAAGTTTGCACAAGCCTCTTAGATAGCCTCATCAGCAGATGGCAGACAGCAGAAGCAAGAAGAA
Source organism: Balaenoptera musculus (assembly GCF_009873245.2). NCBI lineage: Eukaryota > Metazoa > Chordata > Mammalia > Artiodactyla > Balaenopteridae > Balaenoptera > Balaenoptera musculus. The sequence goes on from NC_045797.1 coordinate 39,963,422, forward strand.
CTACAATCCTACAGCCTGTGGAACAAAAACCACATTCAAAGAAAGATAGACAAGATGAAAAGGCACATGACTATGTACCAGATGAAGGAACAAGATAAAAGCCCAGAAAAACAATTAAATGAAGTGGAGATAGGCAACGTTCCAGAAGAAAAATTCAGAATAATGATCGTGAAGATGATCCAGGACCTTGGAAGAAGAATGGAGGCAAAGATCGAGAAGATGCAAGAAATGTTTAACAAAGACCTAGAAGAATTAAAGAACAAACAAACAGAGATGAATGATACAATAACTGAAATGAAAAATATACTAGAAGGAATCAATAGCAGAATAACTGAGGCAGAAGAATGGATAAGTGACCTGGAAGACAGAATGGTGGAATTCACTGCCATGGAACAGAATAAAGAAAAAAGAATTAAAATAAATGAAGACAGCCTAAGAGATTTCTGGGACAACATTAAATGTACCAACATTCACATTATATAGGGGTCCCAGAAGGAGAGGAGAGAAAGGACCTGAGAAAATATTTGAAGAGATTATAGTCAAAAACTTCCCTAACATGGGAAAGGCAATAGCCACCCAAGTCCAGGAAGCGCAGAGAGTCCCAGGGAGGATAAATCCAAGGAGAAACATGCCGAGACACATAGTAATCAAACTGACAAAAAGACAAAGAAAAATTATTAAAAGCAACAAGGGAAAAATGACAAATAACATACAAGGGAACTCCCATAACGTTAACAACTGAGTTCTCAGCAGAAACTCTAAAAGCCAGAAGGGAGTGGCACAATATATTTCAAGTGATGGAAGAACCTACAACCAAGATTACTCTACCCGGCAAGGATCTCATTCAGATTCGATGGAGAAATCAAAAGCTTTACAGACAAGCAAAAGCTAAGAGAATTCAGCACCACCAAACCAACTCTACCACAAATGCTAAAGGAAATTCTCTAAGTGGGAAACACAAGAGAAGAAAAAGACCTACAAAAACAAACCCAAAACAATTAAGAAAATGGTAATGGTAACATACATATTGATAATCGCCTTAAATGTGAATGGATTAAATGCTCCCACCAAAAGACATAGGCTCACTGAATGAATACAAAAACAAGACCCATCTATATGCTGTCTACAAGAGACCCACTTCAGACCTAGGGACACATACAGACTGAAAGTGAGGTGATGGAAAAAGACATTCCATGCAAATGGAAATCAGAAGAAAGCTGGAATAGCAATACTCATATCAAATAAAATAGACTTTAAAATAAAGACTGTTACAAGAGACAAGGAAGGACACTACATAATGATCAAGGGATCAATCCAAGAAGAAGATATAACAATTATAAATATATATGCACCCAACATAGGAGCACCTCAATACATAAGGCAAATGCTAACAGCTATAAAAGTGGAAATCAACAGTAACACAGTAATAGTGAGGGACTTTAAAACACCTCACTTACACCAATGGACAGATCATCCAGACAGAAAATTAATAAGGAACCACAAGCTTTAAATGACACAATAGACCAGATAGATTTAATTGATATTTATAGAACATTCCATCCAAAAACAGCATATTACACTTTCTTCTGAGGTGCACACAGAACATTCTCTAGGACAGATCACATCTTGGGTCACAAATCAAGCCTAGGTAAATTTAAGAAAATCGAAAGCATATCAGGCATCTTTTCTGACCACAACGCTATGAGATTAGAAATAAATTACAGGGAAAAAAAATTGTAAAAGAAAAAAACACATGGAGGATAAACAATACGTTACAAAATAACCAAGACATTACTGACGAAATCAAAGAGGAAATCAAAAAACACCTACAGACAATTGACAATGAAGGCACTACAATCCAAAACCTATGGGATGCAGCAAAAGCAGTTCTAAGAGGGAAGTTTACAGCAATACAATCCTACCTCAAGAAACAAGAAAAATCTCAAATAAACAATCTAACCTTACACCTAAAGGAGGTAGAGAAAGAAGAACAAGCAAAACCCAAAGTTAGTAGAAGGAAAGAAATCTTAAAATCAGAGCAGAAATAAATGAAATAGAAACAAAGAAAACAATAGCAAAGATTAATAAAACTAAAAGCGGGTTCTTTGAGAAGATAAACAAAATTGATAAACCTTTAGCCAGAATCATCAAGAAAAAGAGGGAGAGGACTCAAATCAATAAAATTAGAAATGAAAAAGGAGAAGTTACAATAGACACCGCAGAAATACAAAGCATCATAAGAGACTACCACAAGCAACTCTATGCCAATAAAATGGACAACCTGGAAGAAATGGACAAATTCTTAGAAAGGTATAACCTTCCAAGACTGAACCAGGAAGAAATAGAAAATATGACCAGACCAATCACAAGTAATGAAACTGAAACTGTGATTAAAATCATCCAACAAACAAAAGTCCAGGACAGATGGCTTCACAGGTCAATTCTATCAAACATTTAGAGAAGAGCTAACACCCATCCTTCTCAAACTCTTCCAAAAAATTGCAGAGGAAGGAACACTCCCAAACTCGTTCTATGAGGCCACCATCACCCTGGTACAAAAACTAGACAAAGATATCACAAAAAAAGAAAATTACAGACCAATATCACTGATGAATATAGATGCAAAAATCCTCAACAAAATACTAGCAAACAGAATCCACAACACATTAAAAGGATCAGACACTATGATCAAGTGGGATTTATCCCAGGAATGCAAGGATTCTTCAATATACACAAATCAATCAATGTGATATACCATATTAACCAATTGAATAAAAACCATATGATCATCTCAATAGATACAGAAAAATCTTTTGACAAAATTCAACACCCATTTATGATAATAACTCTCCAGAAAGTGGGCATAGAGGGAACCTACCTCATCATAATAAAGGCCATATACAGCAAACCCACAGCAAACATCATTCTCAGTGGTGAAAATCTGAAAGCATTTCCTCTAAGATCAGGATCAACACGAGAATGTCAGCTCTCGCCACTCTTATTCAACATAGTTTTGGAAGTCCTAGCCACAGCAAACAGAGAAGAAAAAGAAATAAAAGGAATACAAATTGGAAAAGAAAAAGTAAAACTGTCACTGTTTGCAGATGACATGATACTATACATAGAGAATCCTAAAGATGCCACCAGGGCTTCCCTGGTGGCGCAGTGGTTGGGAATCTGCCTGCTAATGCAGGGGACACGGGTTCGAGCCCTGGTCTGGGAGGATCCCACATGCCGCGGAGCAGCTGGGCCCGTGAGCCACAACTGCTGAGCCTGCGCATCTGGAGCCTGTGCCCCGCAGCGGGAGGGGCCGCAATGGTGAAGGGCCCGCGCACCGCAATGAAGAGCGGTCCCTGCACCGCGATGAAGGGTGGCCCCCACTTGCCGCAACTAGAGAAGGCCCTCGCGCGAACCGAAGACCCAGCACAGCCAAAAATAAATAAATAAATAAAAATAAACATCAGTCTCAGGACTGAGTTTTAAAAAAAAATAAATAAATTAAAAAAAATAAAGATGCCACCAGAAAACTACTAGAGCTAATCAATGAATTTCGTAAAGTTGCAGGATACAAAATTAATGCACAGAAATCTATACATTCCTATACACTAACAATGAAAGATCAGAAAGGGAAATTAAGGAAACAATCCCATTCACCACTGTAAAACAAAAAGAATAAAATACCTAGGAATAAACCTACATAAGGGGACAAAAGACCTGTATGCAGAAGACTATAAGACACCAATGAAAGAAATCAAAGATGACACAGAGATGGAGAGATAAACCATGTTCTTGGATGGGAAGAATCAATATTGTGAAAATGACTATACTACCCAAAGCAATCTACACATTCAATGCAATCCCTATCAAATAACCAATGGCATATTTTACTGAACTAGAACAAAAAATCTTAAAATTTGTATGGAGCCACAAAAGACCTCGAATAGCCAAAGCAATATTGAGGGGAAAAAATGGAGCTGGAGGAATCAGACTCCCTGACTTCAGACTATGCTACAAAGCTACAGTAATCAAGACAATATGGTACTGGCATAAAAACAGAGATATAGATCAATGGAACAGGATAGACAGCCCAGAGATAAACCCATGCACCTATGGTCTACTAATCTATGACAAAGGAGGCAAGGATATACAATGGAGAAAAGACAGTCTCTTCAATAAGTGGTGCTGGGAAAACTGGACAGCAAATGTAGAAGAATGAAATTAGAACACTCCCTAACACCATACACAAAAATAAACTCAAAATGGATTAAAGACCTTAATGTAAGACTGGACACTATAAAACTCTTAGAGGAAAACATAGGCAGAACACTCTTTGACATAAATCACAGCAAGATCTTTTTTGAGCCACCTCCTAGAGTAATGGAAATAAAAACAAAAATAAACAAATGGGACCTAATGAAACTTAAAAGCTTTTGCACAGCAAAGGAAACCATAAACAAGACGAAAAGACAACCCTCAGAATGGGAGAAAATATTTGCAAATGAATCAACGGACAAAGGATTAATCTCCAAAATATATAAACAGCTCATGCAGCTCAGTATTAAAAAACAAACAACCCAATCAAAAATGGGCAGAAGACCTAAATAGATATTTCTACAAAGAAGACATACAGATGGCCAAAGGCACATGAAAAGCTGCTCAATATCACTAATTATTAGAGAAATGCAAATCAAAACTACAATGAGGTATCACCTCATACCGGTTAGAATGGGTATCATCAGAAAATCTACAAACAACAAATGCTGGAGAGGGTGTGGAGAAAAGGGAACCCTCTTGCACTATTGGTGGGAATGTACATTGATACAGCCACTATGGAGAACAGTATGAAGGTTCCTTAAAAAACTAAAAATAGAATTACCATATGACCCAGCTATCCCACTACTGGGCATATACCCAGAGAAAACCATAATTCAAAAAGGCACATGCACCCCAATGTGCATTACAGCAGTATTTACAATAGCCAGGTTATGGAAGCACCTAAATACCCATTGACAGATGAATGGATAAAGAAGATGTGGTACATATATACAGTGGAATATTACTCAGCCATAAAAATGAATGAAATTGGGTCATTTGTAGAGATGTGGATGGACCTAAAGACTGTCATACAGAGTGAAGTAAGTCAGAAAGAGAAAAACAGATATTGTATATTAATGCATATATGTGGAATCTAGAACAATGGTACAGATGAACTGGTTTGCAAGGCAGAAATAGAGACACAGATGTAAAGAACAAACGTATGGACACCAAGGGGAGAAAGAGGGGGTGGTGGTGGGATGAATTGGGAGATTGGGATTGACATATATACACTAACATGTATAAAATAGATAACTAATAAGAACCTACTGTATAAAAAATAAAATTAATTAAAATTTAAAAAAATAAAAAAATGTATCAAAATTGGTGAATTTTTGTGTAGCCATTTTAATAATGAAGATGGAAGAAATTAAGGAACATTTTTGCCATATTATGCTTTATTATTTCAAGAAAGGTAAAAACGTAACTGAAAGACACAAAAAAAGATTTGTGCAGTATATGGAGATGGTGCTGTGACTGACTGAATGTGTCAAAAGTGGTTTTTGAAGTTTCCTCCTGGAGATTTCTCACTGGACAATGCTTCACGGTCGGGGAGACCAGCTGAAGTTGATAGTGATCAAATCGAGACATTAATTGAGAACAATAAATGTTATACCCCGCAGGAGATAGCCGACATACTCAAAACATCCAAATCAAGTGTTGAAAATCATCTGCACCAGCTTGGTTATGTTAATTGCTTTGATGTTTGGGTTCCACGTAAGTTAAGCAAAAAAAACCTTCCTGACCGTATTTCCGCATGCGATTCTCTACTTAAACATAACAAAAACGTTCCGTTTTTAAAACAAATTGTGACGGGAGATGAAAAGTGGATACTGTACAATAATGTGGAACAGAAGAGATCGTGGGGCAAGCAAAATGAACCGCCACCAACCACACGAAAGGCCAGTCTTCATCCAAAGAAGGTGATGTTGTGTGTATGGTGGGATTGGAAGGGAGTCCTCTATTGTGAGCTCCTTCTGGAAAACCAAACGATTAATTCCAACAAGTACTGCTCCCAATTAGACCAACTGAAAGAAGCACTCAACGAAAAGCATCTGGAATCTGATTCATCCGCCGTACTCACCAGACATTGCAGCTTCGGATTTCCATTTATTTAGGTCTTTACAAAATTCTCTTAATGGAAAAAAATTTCAATTCCCTGGAAAACTGTAAAAGGCACCTGGAACAGTTCTTTGCTCAAAAAGATATAAAGTTTTGGGAAGATGGAATTATGAAGTTGCCTGAAAAATGGCAGAAGGTAGTGGAACAAAAGGGTGAATACGTTGTTCAATGAAGTTCTTGGTGAAAATGAAAAATGTACCTTTTATTTTTACTTAAAAACCGAAGGCATTTTTTGGCCAACCCAATAGTAGTTATAAAGCTTGCAACATCAGGCTCTAGAATTTTGGTCCCATCAGCCCCAAGCCAGCCTAGAAGAGAATGAAAGTAGCTAGTTTTAATGTGATGATGTGTTTTAAAAGTATCTATGTGTATGGCACATATGGAAAATCCACAAGTGCCATCTGCATCGGACAGGCTGAAGCATACAATTCGTACAATTCAGGTCAGGAGATTGTGACTTACTTTTTAACTATTAGGACCACTGAAATGTTTTATGAGGACCATAGGAATGAAACAGGGCCCATGAAAGAGGAAATGAGTGGCCAGAATTGGCTCAGCACCACTCACCAAGTGCATGTCCTCAGATGGAGCCCCACAGTCGGCTCTTTTAGATGCTATTTTCAAAATCTTCACAAAGGACCGTGCAGTGATTATATGTATTCATGATGTGCATATCGTGTGCTCAGCTCAAAGGATATTTGAATGATGCTTTGAGAATTACTCCTAAAAAAGGATTCAGCATCTGTAAACTGCTTCATCTTTGAGAATGGGAAGAAAAAAAATATGGCTTGATTTTCTTAAAAAACAAGTCCCAACTCATAAAGCAGAGCAGCTTCTGTGAGATGGTGTTGATGCCCTATTACCCACATACACACTGAGGCATAATCACATGCATTCATGTGCATACAATCACAAGCACACATAAACAACCGTGTGGCATCGGTGCTTTAAATTTTCTTTATTTTCTAGCATATTCTAAGCACTGAAGGATTGTCACCCAAAAGCAGTATCATGGAGTCTAAGAGAACTTTTGCTGTCTGACAAATTCATACTTATAAATAAATGTTAATTTAATATTTTACTTAATTGCAAGGTATTAATATTTTAACTATATACTCCGACTATGGTACAAGGTCTTACACTATGTTAAACCAGTTTATTCTCATTGTTGATCAGAGAGAGGAGCTATGGCCGTGTCATAGAAAGAGTAAGAGTAGCAGATTGGCACTCGGATGGCACAACCTCAGAGGCTTCTAACCTTGAGACATGATGACAAATATTTACTCTGTCTAAAGGTAAATAAGGTTGTGTTCTCAATCCTTAACAACTATATAGACGTGGACCTGTTCATGAAATTATTTATATTTGTTCAAGCTCAAAGAATGTACTAAAATTCTAAGTTGTTTTAAACTTTCAGACTTAAAATAACTGATCAGTAAGATGCCTAACTCGTATGCCTGTTGATTGCACCAATTTGTATACGAGTGAATACTCTCAAGACTCAAGGGAATGTGTAAAGACAGCAGAAGTGCAGTGAGAAGCCTTTATTAGCAAATATATAATAAACAGAATGTTAAAATACGAAGATAAATATGAAGACAACTTGTAGAAAGAAGCCAAAACTTCATCTTGTGAGTGGAGGATTATCTGGCACAACAGCAGAGAAACAAGTGAAAGAAAGTAACAAGTGAGAGAAAAACTACTTGTTTCATAATCTAGAAAGTCTTCCCAGATGAGCTGGAAATGTCTAAGCTTCTTAAGTCAGGATTGCAACCCCCAGCCAAAGAGTGGCGCTATGGGGTTGTAAAGAGTTTTGCTCATCTGTGTTTTCTTAACCCAGAAAACTGCTGCAGCACTTCAAGAATTAGAGATCTTACGATGGCAATTCATACTGAACAAATCTTTGCACTGTTTTAATTTCATGCCATCAACATCAGCAATCATTTAGCATCAGAGGTGATGTGGGTTTTACAGAGTAGAGAAGACAAGGTTACTGTCCACAAAGAAGTTGGGCTGTGGGAGTCCATTTATTCACTTAGTTCAATCACTTAATCAATCAACCAATCTATCCATCAGCAGGTGTGAAACATCAGAACCCTGCAGTTCATTCGGCTTCTCTGGACCTTAGACTGTGGTCTAGTGCTTTCATGTAGTAGGTGCTGAACAGATATTTGTTGAATTGGTACAAGTGCTCCATATATTTTGATTGACTGATGGACAGCATCCTGGGAGTACTGCCAAGAAATCAGGAAGGAGAAGGCTTCTGGAAAAGGATTTTCTCTTCCTGTGGTATCTGGACCTCTCTTTAGAACTGACTCCTCAGCTAAGAATAACAACAGGAGTTGAGAGCTCCTTTTAGGTTGCATGATTTGGGCTTTCATCCAAAAGCAAGATACAGCATAGCCCATGTGTTTCTCAATTTTTCTGTCTTTATCCTTGTAGTGTTTAATGTGCATGTCTAGGTCCCAGCAAAAGTAGTTTAGAGAAGGGTTTTTAGTCACTGGCTTCATTAGGTCTAAATGTTCATAAGCCTCAGTTTTGTCTGTTATATTCCTTGCTGCTCATAAACATATTTAGTTATTAGATCTTCTGTCCCAGTTTATTTTAATTTGACAAACATTTCCAGTAGGTTGACCCCAATCAGGTACCCAGCCAAATTAAATATGTGATGCAGAGCATTAATGAGCTCTCCCATAGAGCATATACTGCTTCTGTCCCTCACTGGTGCACCCACTCTGTGGCTCCCAGAGGGCAAGGGCGATGCTCTGAGGTGCCCTACACCAAGAACAGATCTTAGGGGTGAAATTGGGTAACAACAGGTAAATACGATCTCTTTATTTTTTTTAACATCGTTATTGGAGTATAATTGCTTTACATTGTTGTGTCAGTTTCTGCTGTATAACAAAGTGAATCAGCTATACAGATACATATATCCCCATATCCCCTCCCTCTTGCGTCTCCCTCCCACCCTCCCTATCCCACCCCTCTAGGTGGTCACAAAGCACTGAGCTGATCTCCCTCTGCTATGCTGCTGCTTCCCACCAACTAACTATTTTACATTTGGTAGTGTATATATGTCAACGCTGCTCTCTCACTTTGTCCCAGCTTACCCTTCCCCCTCCCTGTGTCCTCAAGTCCATTCTCTACATCTGCATCTTTATTCCTGTTCTGTCCCTAGGTTCATCGGAACCTTTTTTTGGTTTGTTTTAGATTCCATATATATGTGGTAGCATACGGTATTTTTCTCTTTCTGACGTACTTCACTCTGTATGACAGACTCTAGGTCCATCCACCTCCCTACAAATAACTCAATTAATACGATCACTTTTACATGCAAGTTATAATGAGTGAACCATGTGGATTGGACTAGATGAAGAAAGCCCCACAGCAAAACTTGGTATTCTCAGACACAGTTAATTTTGGGTCAGCTTTTATAGCAAACACTCAGTATCCTACCCAGATCCTCCCAGTACGCCCCATTCTGTGCATGCTGAGGGCTTTCTGCTATAAACACCCCCACTCTCCTGGAGAGCTTTCTTTGGCTGTTGGAGCATATCCAGCCTTCTTATGGGGTAGGCAAGAGTGCTGTGGAGCCAATATCTGAGTGACTCTTGGCCAGTGACCAATAGGAGTTGGTGGATAAATGCAGCAGCTTTTACAGCCCTCAAGTGGGACACCTCTGCATGTTCCACACTGGCATCCAGTGGTCTCCAGCAGGATTGAGCTCCAGTTGACCACAGTGGAAATCTACTCATGAACACACCGTGTTGGCTTCCTTCCCTTTCCTGTCTGCTTCTTCACTCCACTACTATATCTTTGTGGAATCACATATTGAATGAATCCTTATCTCAAGCTTTAGTTCCAGGGAAATCTAACCTACACAGCTCTTAGTATGAATTCTGAATTTAGAGAGATAGTGTCTTAAGCAAAGCCTGGAACAATTAAAAAATAACATGATGGTGATTGTTGCTTCCCTTTCTGATTAGTTTATTCCATATCTGAATTATAGAAGAGCTACTACAAAACTTTAAAAATATACTATTTAAATCTAAACATTAAATTTAAAAAGATATTTTGAAATATCAGGTTCCCTTCCTCCCTCTTTCCCTCCCTCCTTTTCTTCTCCCTCCCTTCCTCCCTTCCTTCCTTCCTTCCTTCCTTATATTTAGTTTCTTACTTATAGCCACTAGAATGAATGTCTTACATCCTTGAGATGAACTCAGTACCATTCTCACTGACCTAGCAAGCCATTTTTTTCCATGATGACAAGCTAGGATCACACCTCTTAATGATGGCTGCAAGATTGTCTTGTTAGGAGAAGGGCTAAGGTGGGATCATCTTTAGTGACAGTGAAAGCACCTCATAAAATCTGACTCCTCAGTTTTACAGGCATGAGTCTGGAATTTTAGCAGATGTAGACTTACTAAATCAGTCAGTCAAAAATTATATCAGTTGAAGTGCGATGTTCCTGGCAGTCCAAAAATCCTGAACATGTAGGTGATCTGGAGGGCATTTCGTTAACTCTTTAATTGGTCACTTCAGTGCTAGAGGCAATAGCTAATTGCCTGTAGGTCACTGTAGTCCTGGAGCTTAGGTAAACGTATATTGTCATATGTCACATTTTTATATGGTTCCTTTGCACAGGTTGGTAAGAATGATTGCTGCATAATTAAAATTAAGACAAGGTGGGAAAATGATTCAATTAAAGCCCCGGAGCCATTGCACAAATTATCTGATGTGCCAAAAACTAATGAATAGTTATATCTACTTTTATCTTTTGCCTCCTTGTTCTTTAATCCTATGTGCCTCATAGAATACCAGGAACTCTTCAAGTTCTCTGTGGCTGGATATTGGGTGGGCAACTGGTGGCAGGAACAAGGGTGTGAGAAGCTCAAGATTTTAAAATACACATATACAGAAACTCTGTGGATGGGGATTCAGACTGAAACTAATGAGATGAGAAATTCAAGAGGTCTTTCCATAGTTCAACATTATTTTGAAAACATCTGCAATATTTCAGTATTCATGGAACAGGTATTATATACCAGGTGAGTGATGACAGGGAAAATAAATGAGATTTGTCATACCCAAAATATCCCATATTTTACATCACTTATTTTACAAATCTCCAAACATTCTCAGGAAGCATTAAGTTGGAGGCAAGGGTGAGAACTTTGTGATGCCACGTTTAGCAACAACTTTAATTACTTCATGTTGGCGTAACAACTGAATGCATATCTTGCTTATGTAAAATTAAGCGAGAAGGTTGTTAAAAAAATACAGCTTTCACTCCACAGAGGCATTTATCTCCTGAATTCTGTGTGTGGAGTGAAAGCTGTTCCCCTTCAGCCCTGACTTTATCCACATTCAGGGAAGAAGTAGCCTTTAGTCAGATATGAGTAGCAAGTTGAGTTGAGACTCATGGTCTCAGGATCCTGATTTGAAGTTAAAATCTTCCTGGGAGTGTGTCAGAAAACTAACAGCATCTAACCACTTATAATTGCTACCTTTTATTAATACCAGGAATTTTACATATATTATATCTGACACAACATCTCTGTGAAGTATTACTGTTGTCCCATTTTACAGTTGAGAAATCTGAGCCTCATAAAAGTTAAATAATTTCTCTATAAATGGCAGAGAAAATGTTCTCACATGGTTAGTCTTTCTAACAAACTATCCTGAAACTCTATGGCTTAAATGAGGAAAACATTTTATTGCCTGTCATGATTCTGTGGGTTGCCTGTGTTCAGTTGATATTGGGTGGAATATTCTGGACCCCTCACTCGTCTTAGGTCTGGGTGGGGTTGGCTGGAAGGCAGAGCTCAATTGGGATGTGAGCATAACTGGGATTCCCTCCCTCTATGTAACTGCAGAACCTCTTCCTCTCCACATCGCCTTTCCATGGGATGTCTCTAGCAGGATAGCTGGATCCCTTATGTGGTAGCTCAAGGCTCCCCAAAAGCACAAAAGGAGGACTTGTGAGGCCTTTGGGAGGCTCAGACCTGAAACTGGCATTGTGTTGCTTCCACCACATTCTATTGGTTAAAACATGGCCACCCCTAGATCCAATATGGGGGCGTGGGGTGACTGCACAGGGCCATGAATACCTGAAGGCATATTTGGTTGGGAATAATCTTTGGAGATTCACTACTATACTGTGTGATTCCAAAGCAGACAACGTTTTCACTAAGCATCTACACTGATGCTTACTTCTTCATGAGAATAGGGATCGTGGCTGCATTTTCTTTTTTTCCTCATCTTTATATCTCTAGCACCTGATAACAGTATTTGGAACATAGTAGGTGATCAATCAATGTTTTCTGAATGAACTGTTTTGAATGAACTGGGATCATCATGTTATGAACTGTCATAGGTGCATGTTTGCAAGATAATTTCCCTGAGAATGAGTTCGGGTAGACCTGAGTTAAATACGATAAAATATGATTAATTATTCCATTGAAGGCTAAAGATGAGCCAGGAATGAACAGGAATGAATTCTTCTGTGCTTTGGAGTGTCAATAACAACAACAAGATTCTAAGCCTTTTCTAACTACCCACTTGAATTAATTAATTTAATTCTTTTAAAAATGCTATGAAGTAGGTACTATTTTTTTTTATATACATAAAATAGGAAACTGAGACACAGAAAGATAAAGTAATACACCCAAGGTCGCACAGCCAATGCATGACATGGCTAGGAACTGCATCATTGCATTATCCTGTGTCTCTATATTAATTGGTCAAGACTGTCCTACATTTCAAAGGTGATTTTTTTCATACTGGAAACTGGAAAAGCCGTATGTAACATTCTGTTCAGGAGGACTGAACCAGGACAATGTTCCATTTTGAAGTGTTTAAACAGACTCACCCTAAAAGATCAGAAAACAAAACAGAACTTACAGACAATTGGCCCAGGAGTCTGGGAGGGAAGAAAAAGCCGTCACTGGAGTTACACCAACAATTTCCGGATGAAGTATTTTTATCTAAGGAAGAGCCCCTTATACTCAGCTAGTAAGGCCCTGCTCTCCTTTTATTGGAATCCTGGAAATAAAAAACTTACATGTTGAAAATGACTATTTTTTAAGTTATCTGTATTTTCTGTCATTATTTTCTTTTATGTTTTACAATTTACATTTTGGTAAAGTTTTGTGGAGAGCCTGAGGCTGCCTCTGTTCTAAGAATATCCAGGAATCTTTATCTATGCTTGAGTCAGGGAGAAGAGGCAGCAAGGAACCCTGGTGAGGGAAGAGAGGTGGGACCATTAGGAATAAGTGTGACAAAATCTTAGAGGGGAAATGAAAAGTGTAAGAAAACCTGAGAGATTTTTTTTCTTAATTGTATTTTCAGAGACAATTTGGAGGGGTCAAACTTGTGTTGTGTTTTTATTTTATTTTTTAAATGCTGAATATGCACTTTATTTTTTTTTTAATAATTCTTTTTTTTTTTTAATTTACTTATTGGCTGTGTTGGGTCTTCGTTGCTGCGCGCGGGCTTTCTGTAGTTGTGGCGAGCGGGGGCTACTCTTCGTTGCAGTGTGTGGGCTTCTCATTGCGGTGGCTTCTCTTGTTGCGGAGCACGGGCTCTAGGCGTGTGGGCTTCAGTAATTGTGGCACGTGGGCTCAGTAGTTGTGGTGCACAGGCTCAGTTGCTCCGTGGCATGTGGGATCTTCCCGGACCAGGGCTCGAACCCATGTCCCCTGCATTGGCAGGCGGATTCTTAACCACTGCGCCACCAGGGAAGCCCTATGTTGTGTTTTTAAAATGGAGGCAGCTTAGAAGTGGATAACACAGTGACTAACATAATAATGTCCTTTATATAAATAGACTATGTCTGTGAAGACAGCAGGGGCTAGGGTCTCATCATTTTCAGGCCACTTCTAAAGTAAAAACAACACCAAATTTTACACATTGGGCATACAACATTTTGAACACTGGGAAGGCTAAATGTGAGTGGGATGCTTCATATTCCTAGAACTGAAACTATTCTTTGAGGTGATCTCAGAGAGAGAAGGGTAGGTATCTTGGGCTTGGTAAGCGAGCTGAGGAGAGAGCTCTTTCTTTGCCCTTTAAGGGAAAAATAGCCATGAAAGTGAAGATTTGGACAACTGGAAAAAGTGGACCACTAAAATGCTGAAAATTATAGATATAGTAAATATTTATGGATTGGCTTCTCAGTTCTTTCTGCCAAGAGCTGGAAGTCACCATAAGCCAACCTGGAAGAGCCCAGTCATGTAAGATCTGCAGGCAGGATTCCCAGGGGAGGAAGGTAGGTCATTAGTATACCTTTATGTCCTTCCACCACCGCCAGGAATACAAGTTAATCCCTAACATGTCCTCTGAGGCCATCCTTACCTGAGCTTTGCCTCACTGATTTCAGTAGGATAGAAATTGGATACTCACACTGTCTTTCTTTAAAAGAGCTGTAGCGAGCATGACCAACCATTCATGGGCAATTATGTAAGCTGAGGGTTATAGAAATATACAGGATTAGGGATGGAAACTGAAATTTTGGTACACACAAAATACCCTCAAGGATGCTAATTTCACCTCATTGAGAGGATGTCATAGTATTTTGAACAATGGTTTGATTTTAAAAGCAGCCAATAGTATAGGCAATCATAAATCTTTGTTCTTAAAAAGTACTAAGACACTTTCACCAAGAACAAATACTGTGAATTTCTACTTCAGTCAGAAACATTTATTGAGAAGCTTCTATGGGCCAAACAAAGTTTCAGAGTCAGGCACCCAAACCCTTGTACTTTTCAAGTTCCTCCCAACCCGAAGTCTTTCTTTTTCCTTTCCTGCCTCAAAAAATCAGAGCTAGAAGATCTGATTAGAGAATGTTGATTCTTTTATTGCTGATAACAGCAACAGAAAAACAATCTAACTAGCTACAGGTGTCTGTTTTTAAAATGAGTCTCCCTAGAACACTGAGAATCCCCCCAAAAGTATTAAAAGTATATGGACAAGGGACAATTTAATTCTTCCTCACAGCTTTGGCACTGAAGCTAAAATAATGGAAAGGGATTAGGCGTTACCCTGATGAGGGAATTTCAGGTATTTCAATTCATTGGGTAAAGGTCTCTAGAGAACACATCCAATATATTAAAAACATACAAAGACTTTTTTTGGCTACCCTTTCCTGAGATGTCTAAAATTCAGATGTGGGAATCTGTCAAAGTTCAGTGAGATTTGGATGGTGGGGGGGTGAGGTGTGCAGCAGTGGGACACCTAGAAACAGAAGCAGCTCTACATCCTACAATAGAATGCGCGGTGCGAGATAGCTAAGCAACTAATCCAACAATGAAGAGGAAAATCTTCATGGACAACATTCTGTCGTCCCAGGACCATTTTACATGCTATTGTAGGAAAGACAGTGCAAATGTGTCTAGTAGTGGAGACAAAACAGAAAAGCATGAGTGTTAAATAACAGAAAATTTTGCTAATAATAAATAGTATAAGGGACCACATAAACATTTACTAAATTTGGAGGGAGGCAAGGACACTTGAAGGAGGAGACATACAAATTGAGCTTTAGTCTTATTGATCTTCAAAGATAGGAAAAGAGAGGGTAATAACTCTCCAAAAGCAGATGGCCCTTTAAGTCCTAAGTATCTCTCTAAGTGGCTTTCTCCTCCTTTCCTTCCCTTCTCCTCCTCCTTCTTTTTCTTCCTCTTCACAGGAAATGACTGTATGGATTATTCTAAGCTTCTCTCTCTTCTGTTAGTGCTTAGTTATTTTTAAGAGAACCCTAGAGTAAATGGAAAAGAAATTCCTGAAATTCTAATGCACGCCTGATGATTGCAGTTGAAAATCAGGGTTTCCATGGCTATTGTGGGAATTCTGTGATATAGATTAAGTGTGGAAAAGGGGCTACGCTTGAGAGAGCTGCATTTCTCAGATGGGGAAATTGGAGTTCAGAGAGTATACATCTGATAAAACTTCCTGGTGACCCTTATAATGAGGTAGTTGAGTAAGGTCTTATTAGGCCCTGCCACATCTGACGTATTGACAGTTAAAAACTTCCTGGGGATCACTAGGTGCTCTTAGGACCATATTTCTTTTCAGAATCAAGAATCTTTATCTGGAGGTTAGAGGTGACATGACACTAATGGCAGTGCTTGTTAGGCACTCAGCTTGAAATCTATTGATACTACATTTTGGCAGTGCCACACCCATTCTTCCTCTTGATTAAGCTAGTAAATTATCCCTACTGCAGTCTGATAAACTGAGGAGAGAAGCTGAGAGCCTTGCAGTTGCCTAGCACTCTCAGCCTCTAAGCTCCCAACACTGCTTAGACTGGAAAGTGAGTATCCTCGATTATAATGTCATTTCATAATTATATTTTTTGAAATCAAATTTTCGGTTTTCATACTTAAGGAGAAGAATAAAAAAGTTAACTTCATGGAAAAAAACTAATGATCATGATCTCAAAATGATTTCCATCCTGGTTAGACACTTTGATTGCCAGTTTGCTCAATTAGACAGTATAGCCCCATTAGACCTGATGCTCTATATGTAGGGAGTTATACAAATTTTTTATCAAAGGTTTAATATGGCTCTTGGAATCATTCCACATTTCTTGAATATCTGTACTTAGGAATATACACATTTCTCTATGAATCAAGATATTATCAAATTGTGAGAAATGTTGAATCCAGTTTTCTGACTCCCTCAGGCAAATTTTAGAGGTGAATACTATAGCTGTAGATTCTAATTGTTCTTTGACTCTGAATGTTTATCATCAGACTTCAGGTCAGAAAAACCTTTGAACTCATGTTACTCAATCATTTATCTGGAGGAAAGTGAAAATACTCATAGCATAAATATTGCTATTGGTTTATTTACTAATGTGTCTTGAGAATTTGACTTTTTGAGACTATAGGAAGGCTTAAGACTATTTTAAGTCCTGAGGCCCAAGGAAGAAAAGGGCTCTAACCTATCAATGTTACACTCTAATGGGGAAAACAGAAAATAAATAATTTCAGATATAAATGAGTGCTACAAAGAAAACAAATCAGTTAATGGGATCAAGCGTGGCAGATGTGTTGGTGGGGAAGCTATTCTAGAGAGGATGGCAAAGAAAGCCTTATACGTTTAGAGCTGAGAGGAAGTCAGCTAGATGAAATTCTGGAAAAGATAATTTCAGGAAGAGGTAACAGAAAGGGCTGACATAAGTCATTACTGAGAAATAGTTTTATGACATTATTTAACAAAAGTTCTTGAAGTGGACATTGGAGATGGGGGTATTCAGAGCAGAGTCTCTCAAGAAAGTTATGGTTGAATTTGGATGAATCTGCAGAGAATTACACTGAGTGAAAAGACAATCCCAAGATTATAAACTGTATGACTTCATTTATATATCATTCTTGAAATGACACAGTTGTAGAAATGGAGAACAGATTAATGGTCTCCAGGGGCTAAGGGTGTTGGGTGGAAGTGAGTTTCTCTCTAAAAGGGATCCTGTGATAATGGAAATGTTCTGAATCTTGACTGTATCAGTGTCAGTATCCTGGTTGTGATATTGTAGTACATCTTTCCAAGATATTACCATTAGGGGAAATATGGCAAAGGATACATGGGATCTCTATTATTTCATAAGTGAGTCTACAGTTATATAAAACCATAGTTATCTCAAAATAAAATCTTAAATATAGGAAAGAAGCCATCACAAGAAATATGGTAGAACAACAACACATATATATATAAGGATATAAATAGAATCTAGACCCTTATCTCATCCATACACAAAAGATTAAATTGAGATATATAGTTCTAAATGTAAAAGTTAAGATTATAAAGCCTCAAAAAGCCAATAGAAGAATATGTTCATGATGTTGGGTTAGCCAAATAATATTTAAACATGACCCAACAAACAATAACCATAAAGATTATATGTTGAACATTATTAAAATTAAAACCTTTCTGTAAATCAATATATAGACCATAAGCAAATGAAACACAAACCTGGAACAGTTTCCCCACATATATCTCAAAGAGGACCTTATTCAGAATATATAAAACTCCTATAATTAAACAGTAAAAATACAAATCACCTAGTTTTTAAAAATGGGTAAACAACTTGAACAGACATTTTACAAAAGAAAGTACAGAAGTGATTAACATATAGAACTCAGTATCAGTTGCTCAGTATCATTAGTCATCAGAGAAATAAAATTAAAACTATAGTAACATATACTTTTATATCTTTGGGGATAGATTTTTTTGGAATAAGAAATACTGGCTATACCAAAAGTTGATGAGAATGTGGAGAAACTGGAATGCTCATACATTGCTGATGGAAGCGTAAAGTAATACCACCTTGAAAAATTGTTTGGCAGTTTTTTTTAAAGTTAAGTATACAAATTCCTTATGACTCACGAATTTTACTCCCAGGTATTTACTCAAAGAATTATAGACATGTGTTCACAGAAAAAGGCTTATGAAAGAATATTCATATCAGCCTCATTCATACCTGCCAAAACCTGAGCAAACCACCCTATCAACAGGAGAATTAGATAAACTATGGTGCGTTCCTACAATGGGATACTACTTGGTAAGGAAAATGAATATACTATTGATACAGCAAAATGGATGGATCTCTAAAACGTCAGGTTGAACAAAAGAAGCCAAATATAGAAGAATACATGATATGTTACATTTTAATGAGATAAGGAACAGGTAAAGCTAATCTAAGTTGATAGAAATAAGAAAGTAGTTCCTCTTAGGGATGGGGAAAATTGACTAGGAAGGGATGGGGAAAATTGACTAGGAAGGGATGGGGAAAATTGACTAGGAAGGGATGGGGAAAATTGACTAGGAAGGGATGGGAAGGGCCCTTTTTGTGGTGATAGAAATGTTCTATATCTTGTTTTTGGTGATAATTTTATAGGTTTACAAAATTGTCAGAATTCATGGAACTGAAAAGTTTAGGCCTTTGTCTTTTATTATACTTAGATTATACCTCAATAAAAAAGCAAAGTTTAAAAATACATAAGCATTTGATGAGATTTCTCTAACAGTGTAAAGATAATGTTAACTTTTTCCTACAGTTACTGACTTTTAAAAAATTGCATGCTGAAAAACATCTGTTGAGTGGGGTTCCACTTGGACCTTCAAGCGCAAGAAATCTAAATGTAAATATTTTCTCATTATTCCCTTATTAATTCCCAAAGATTCAGTTAGTTGACACTAACATACAAGGTAGAGAGCTGCTAAGAGATAGAAACAACTGTAAAAGAGAAAAAAAATGCAAGAAAACCCAGAAGTTTTCCCCTTTCCCTTAAAAAACGTCCAAACAGATTTTCTCTTTCAATTTGTGAAAAGAAGGAAGTCTCTTTTCAACTGAGTCTTATTAAAAGCACCAAGGTATTGAGCAGTCAGATGAGAAAGCTATGAATCAAAGGGTTCATAAACACCTATGCTGACAACCCTCTCTCCAGGGCTCAAGGTGGAAAGAGAAAGGTGGTGGAGACCCGCCTCCCGCATTGTCCCCCATCACCAGGCCTTGCTCCTCTAGCCTCCAGCCCCACCCACAGCAGCTCAGATGTACCTTAGAACTAGGTAAAGGATGTGACTTGTGGGGGAGTCCAGTCCATCTCAATTCATCACCTTTAAGTGAAGATAAAATTAGGAACTAAGATGCCTTTTTAACTCTAGTGGGAGGTGGGTAGATTGAAAATCCCATTCATTTTATACTGTTAGCTGGCCAGTGTCACATCTTTATATTGATTGTATTCCAAGATAGAAAGGTATCATGTTATTTTGAACCTGGCTTTTCTCTTGCATTCATGTTTATTATTCCATACGTATAATTAAGCATGTACTATGAACAATCCACTGAGCTAGCAGCCAGCTTTACTCTAGAGGCTAAACCAGACACATGGAGAAGAGACTATGACTGAAGCACGTCAGAGGGCACATTTATGGATGGTGGGGCCTCCAATCTGAATCGTATAGGATAACAAGTGGTTGAGTGAAGTTTTGAATGCAATTAAAATATAAGTAGGAAGTCCATGTTATGATGGCATTTTGAGATCATATGCATGATGTATAACCAAACACCCTTATTGAGTAGTACACCTTTCACAAGTCCTATGCATTAATTCCTGGATAAATAACTTGACTGCTTAACATATCTGAAGGTAAGTTTTAACAGTATTTTGGGGTGTTTTGCCACCTTCCTTGGATTGATGTGGGGTTGCTACATTTTAAGGCTAAATGTACGTATCCTTGTACTGGATGCAGATGTGACCCATAAATGGCTTTGTATAGAAAGATTCCAATGGTGCCCCTAACTGTCATGCTACTGCAAATTCAGTTTTTTATAGACATGTTTTCAGGGCTGGAATCATACTTGCATAGCCCCTAATAGTCTCTAGAGAGAACAATAACAAAATGAAACAATTCCTCTTGGGACCAAGATGATGGGAATTTAGGGAATGATACCCCGCCCCCAGCTTCTCTCACAGCATAACAGATGACAAAAGAATCTACATGAGGGAAAGACATCAGACTACCTGAACTTGCAAAAGGGAGAGTAGTTGGTTAGAAAACAGAATTTATTTTGATTCTGGTATTGTACAGTGTCACGTAAATCTTTTGTCTTTGAGCCTAAATCTTTTGTCTTTGAGCCCAAACTCCTAGGAACTTTGTTACAATCTAGGGTGGTAGTGGTGATTAAGAGCCAGTCAAATACAAATTGTATCTGTAAGAATCTGAGACCTCCAGAACCTCTGCTTGTGGTCTAACAGAGTACGCTTAAGGAAGAGTGTATTTCCTCTCACTTCCTTGTGATGACGATCTGAGCAGAAAAGAGGAGTTCTCTGACATTAACCCAAATTAATACTTGAGTAAAACGGGGACATTGTGTATAGCCTTGCAAAGTGACGACAGCAAAGAAAACTGAACATCTTTTGAAGGAGCCTTTGAGGCAAGTACAAGACAGGGATTCTAAGAGATGAGCATGAGAATGACCATTATTGAAGAGCACTCATGAGAGACCTCCAGTGCTCCTTGATTCAAACGTGTGGATTTGGGTTCCAGAAATGTCACTAATTCTGTTACTGTGATTGAGGTTGCGATGGTCTGGGAAATGAGAGCTGTACTCGCAGTTAAGATCCCAAAAGCCCGCCTGTGCTCCGCGTTGTGCCTGCTTGCCGTCCTCTTCCACTCTCCCTATCCTTAAACAGCAGCCGACACTAGCGGCTCTTCCTGCCAGCTTGGAAAAGTACTTAGGATCTCTGTGGATCTCTGTGCTTCTATTGCTTCACACCTGTAGACTGGAAGATATCATTCCATGTACTTCCTATTATTGTTGTTGTTTTAATTTAGATTCTATAGAAAGAGAGAGAGAGAGAGAGAGAAGGAGGAGGAGGAGAAAAAGAGAGAAGACAGAGGGAAGGAAGGAAGGAATTCTGTAAAAAGGAGTTCCTGAAATCAGACAGTTGTGAGGACTAAAAACATGATAAATTTTATATCAGATACGCTATGTAAAATATTAATATTATTCAATTATTTTTGGAAGTGGGCTATATTGTTGTTATCTACTGAATTGTGTTTCCCCCCAAATTCATACACTGAAGTCCTAAATCCTAGTACTTCGGAAAGTAACCATATTGAGATAGGGCCTTCAAAGCGGTGATTAAGTTAAAATGAGCCCAGTACGGCGGGACCCTAAACCAGTAGGACTGGTGTTCTTAAAGAAAAGGATGAGACACCAGGGGTATGTGCATACAGAGAAAGGGCCATGTGAGGACACCAGTGAGAAGGTATCACTCCATGGTAGGATCACATGTGATTAATTTCCTTCTTTATGCACTTCTGTTTTTCACATAATAGTGTTCAGTGATCAAATTACACTGGTAATTATTTTTTTTAAAAACCACTAAAATGCAAATAAAAAACCAAAGCAAACATACAAAACATTCATTTGCCACTTGGATCTTTTAATCCACTAAGAGAGCTAGTTTTACGTGTCGACTTCCTAAGGTATACTTCTACATATTAAAGTTTTAGTAAGACAAAAAGTAATTTCCATATGAAATTTAGCTACTTTTTGAGGGAAATTATTGTTTGTTGTTATCATTAAATAGAAAAGAAAATAAAGGGGGAAAAAAGAGGGAGAACAGTAGATAATCTGTAAAGCAGAAAAAAATTAACCTTCCTGTTCTAAGCTCGGAGAAATTAAACTTGCAGAGTCTGTATCTTGGTTTCATTCTTCATATTAGGTCATTACAGAATATTCTCGAAAGATCTAATACTAATCAGGGCAAGCTTTGCATCAGTGGCATATTAGCTTCTACCTTAGACAAGTTACTCCATCTCCCTTGCTGACCTGCCATAAGTGAAAAATAAACATTGTTGTTTTATGTCACTGCAGAATAAGCATGACCATCCTGACAGACTATACTCTTAAGAATGGCCTGAACGTACAGTTAAGGGACTTCAAAAAAACTGAAGAAGTCTAACATCTGGGATTTGGAGATGCTTCATGGCAGGGTGACACTTCAGATGGACACTGATGAATGGACAGGACTTAGATAAGGGGAGATGGGAACAAGGTCACTCCTGATGCAGGGAAAAAAGCAGAGCAAAGGCACACAGGTAGGAAAGTGTGGGGCGTTGTGAAAAAGAATGAGTAATTTTGTATACCTGGAGCAGAAATATGTAACGGGATTAGCTAGTAATTAAGCTAGGATGATTCATATGCCAACAATTTTCCCATTATTTCAAAGGTACCTGGATATGATAAGTTTGCTCTCGTTGAGGCATTGTAGAGTGTTCCCAGCTTCCTAACCTCTCCACAACTACTGTATTCTGCAGAATATAAACTGACATGTAGAAATTTAAATGACCCTACTACATCCGAGATTCTTTTATTGAGAGTGGCTATATTATTCGTGTTAATAATATTACCATGTGGCACCTTAGCTCAAAGTGCCAGAATGACATCACAAAACAATACCCAAATACACTTATGCCATCTTTCATCCGAGAATCTCAAAGTGCTTTACAAACATTAATTAATTAAGGTTCAAAATTAATTAGATGTATTAATTTTTCACTGTGTAGAACAGACTTTGCAGCTCCATTGATTTTTATGTGCTAATAAGCTTTGCCTAAGTCTCTTTCTTTTTTCATTTTGTTTTTCCCTTCATGTGTAAATGGGTATAAAGAGGAGAGGGAAAAAGACTCATGGCATTTGGAAGAGTGGAACCTGATTTGAATCTGGACTTTTCAGCTGTCCGTGGTGTTTTTTTAAATGCTGGCCCTGTCATAGTGAGGACTGACTCTGTGGGGTCACTGCTAACTTTGCCGACGTGACACTGGGGAGCTGTGCCAGGAGCTGAGTCTGAGCTCTGCTGCTTTTCCTTTTTCCTGGCATGCCAGGTTTTTAAACATTTGCTATTGCCTTGACCTAGATTCATATGGAAATAGTGGTGCTGATGTCTGGACAAGGCAGGGACAGTTGGTGATTGTGTGGCTTAAGTGCCTATAAAATATGACCCAAATGTTTGAAAGAGAAAAATGCTGACAAATCAGATCTTTTCACAGTAGAGTTTGGTTTGAATAAGTACGCCTAAGGATCAGAATTTTTTCTCTGGAAAGTAGGTGAAAAAAAAAAAATTTTTTAAACCAAAAAAAAAAAAAAAAAATCCAAATGAGTATTACATTATACATCGGGAGTGGAAACTGGAACACCCATCTTGAAGGTTCGAGTTTTTCCTTTTTCTTCTTTTGTTTTAATCATGCTAGCTTCCAGCAGCAGATCAGGATTTGGGGTTTGTTTGTATTTACAATTGGTGTCTTAAAAGATTCATTATGAAATGTGTTGCTGTTTCTAAAGAGGAAGCTGAGGCCCAAGCTGGTATGTCCTGGCTGGGCAAATGGAGACTCCCCCATCTGCATTCTGTTAGGGAGAACACTGACCCTGTGTGTCGAGGAGCAGGTTGGGGGTGGTATTGCTTACACATGTGTCTGGGAGCTGAGCTGGGCTTCAGCGTATGAAGGTTTCCTTCTTTCAGGGTCAGATACCGGCCAGCGCAGATTTAGCCATCTTGGCCCTGATGTACTCCACATGGTTCACATTCCCACTCCGTTTACCCTCGCTGGGGCTTAGCTGCCAAGTCCCCGGTTAGCTCCTTCCTGTTCCCCAAGCTGTTCAGTCCTGCACACAGAGAGTGCAGCACATTTCCCAATGTTGACACTCCTCTGTTGGAGAGTCTTCTTTCATGGTTAGTTCCACAGAAACAACAGAAGCAAAATTTCTGGGATCTGGTAATTTGCCTGGGAGCTGCCACCAGCCACTGGCGTTGGGTTAAGGACTCCTTTGGGCAAGGTGAATTTAAAGGCAGGCAGGTGAAAAAGAGGTTCACATGAAACTGGCCTTTTCTTTAGGGGAGCCAAGGGGCATTTTCCATTTGGGAGAAAATGCTGAATTGTTTTCTGCAGACTTGAGCATTCTTCGCTGTCACTTCTACTTGTCCGGCATCCTTCTCAGATCAAGATTGTTGGGCTTCTGGGCTCTAAAATTCCCCTACCTGCTTTTGATCATGGGAGGCCTCCCAGTGGAGGAAGTCTCACTCCCTTCTCATTCCTGTCCGGCTGTGCAAACTCTAACCATTCTTCAAGCTCTAAGCCCCGTCCTCATTCCTGATTGAAGTTTACCTGTCCCCTCAGCTCTGGGCTCTCCTCGGCCTCTGAACTCAACAGTATTATTGTCTGAACTATTTGGCAATGAATCATGTATACCATTGCCTTGTGGCATCTTCTGTATTACATCATTATTAAATTTATATGATTTAACTTTTCAGGTGTCAAACAGTTTCTAATACTTTTTGTGGCAGGGACCAAATGTTATACAATCTTTGAATTCTCCTTGGTACATATCAGATTTTGTCTCAGTAAGTGTTTATTGATTTAAAGTACTCAGGCAAGAAGAGTGAAGTATATCACTTATTTATAAGAAAAATATGATGAATTCTCTGATATTATATTTTTATAATATATGTATGTATAAATCATATGTGTGTATATTTTTTTTATTTGAATGTAGGTTTTAGAAAACAAATTAGTCAGAAAGAGAGAAGAGAAATTTGTTGCAAGAATATTAGATTACTGGGTTCTGGAGTATCTCTAGGAAATCAAAGGCATCTAGGCTTCTGGGGTATTTTAAGCAGAAACTGAGCAGTCTTCAGAAACGTAGGCAGCCCTCTTTTTTCTTCAATGTCTCATTTTTGTTTCTCTCTGCATATCTGATTTTCACTCTCTTGGTATATAAACTGACATTCTCTGTTGCTATTAGACAGGAACAGCCCCAAAGTTTGAGAATTTATGCTACCTCAATTCTAGCCAGATCCAGAAACTGACTAGGTTTCAATCAGCTCCAATTCCAAATTCCAGAAACTGACTAGGTTTCAATCAGCTCCAATTCCAAATTCCAGGGAAAGAGACTCTGACTGACTCAAACTGGATCAGATGACCATTCCAGAACCACTAGGCTATGGCTAAGGGACCAAATTATATAAAAAATATAGTTACTAGGAGCCCATCCTGTAGAAGGGAGTCAATTCAAAGGAAAGGGAGATTATCATAATCTAGTCAAGACTCCCTCACATTTTATCAATTACAAATCTGAAATTTGGTTCTTCCCCTGATTTTCAAACTAAGTCAATAATATCATGATTCACTCAGGTCATTGTGATTAGAAACCTGGACTTTATCCCTGCTCCTCTTCTATCTTGTCCCCAGATCCTGTGACTTCTACGTCCTATCTCTTCCCCTCCTCTTTGTGCCCACTGATCTCACCTTAACTCGAGTCCTCCCAACTTGTTACCTGGATTAGTGAAAGAGACTTCACATCGGTCTCTAAGCCCCTCCCACCCATCACTTGCCAGTCACACTCCCCATGATTACATTTTTAGACCAAAAATCAAATGAGGTCACTCTCTCGTATTGGAATATAAAGTATTTTCACCATCACCTACATTGATTCATTAACTATTATTTATCTAATATTTGTTCATCACTTACTATAAGCCATAAACTGCTTGAGAAGATATAAACAGGAAGAAGATTAAGGCACAAAAGTTCTCAGGCCCCATGGAACCTTGAGAGAAGGCAGAGAAAATAGCTAATTTTAGATAGGAATAAACAAAATGAAGGAAATAAATAGGGTGATACGAGAAAGAGTATGGGGGTGGGGGGAAATGAAGCTACTTTAGATGAGTCAGCAGGAAAGTCTTTCTGAGATGATATTTGGGGTTTTTATAAAAAAATGAGACTATGAGAAGCCGCCATTCTTATGAAGACATAGAGGTAGAGAATTCCAAGTAAAGGGAGGAGAAGGTGCACATGCTCTGAGTCATTAATGAGGTTTTTTTTATTTCAGAAGCAGAAAGGTGGTGGGCGTGGCTGAGCACAGTGAGCGAGGGGCAGAGGGTGACCCAAGGTCAGATCAGAGAGGGCCGGGGGCCAGGACATGGAAGGCGTGGCCGTCCTTATGCTCTTCTCTTTTTTTTAATTGTATAATTGGCATATGATATTATATTAGTTTCAGGTGTACAACGTAGTGATTGAACATTTGTGTATGTTGGGAAAAGGTCAACGATAAGTTTAGTTACCATTGGTCACCTTACAAAGTTAATATATTATTGACTGTATTCTCCAGCTCACGCTCTTCTGTGTTCAGTGGGAATTGAGTACATGCAGAGAGGGGTCTTAAGAGAGGAGTCACATTGAAAATTTTCAAATTTTGGACATATACTGTGGCTGTTGTGGAAACGGATTGAACGGTGGTGAGAATAGATCAAGGCCAGTGAGATGACTGAAATTGTCAAGACAAAAGGTGATGGAATAAACCACCGTGAGGGGGAGGCTGGAGGTAGACCTGATAGAACTTGTGATGGAGAAAATGCAGGGGAAGTGAGGAGAGGGAAGAATAAGGAGACTCCTAAGTTTAGGCAGATGTTAGTACCTTTTCCTAAGAGGAGGAGGACTGGGGGAGGAACAGATGAAGCGTGTGTGTGGAGATATAGGGGTGGGAGTGTGGAATCAAGCATGTAAGTTCAGAGATGCCCAGCACACATCCAAGAAGAGATATGAATCGGGAAGCTGGATGTTTGAGTCCAAGGAAAAATCAAACTACAGAATATTAATTTGGGACTAATCAGCCTAGAGACTGCATTTAAAGCTGTGGTACTAGATGACATCATCAGAACAGAGAGTGTAGACAGAGAGGAAATGGGGCCTGGAACCGAGGCTCAAGGTACTCTAGCATTTACATGTTAGGTAAAGGACCAGCCAGCATGGAGATTGAACAGGTCAGCCCAATGTTCCTGTTAACCTAAAAATTCAGTGAGCTAATGGTCTGGAACAATGTGCATTGCCACAGCTTTCTGGTACCTTGAAAAGAGGAATCATCTTAGCTTCTTTCTCCTAAAGAATGTAGAATTTGCACAGAAAATGTGTTTGGAGAAAAAGGATAATATAAAGTTAGTATTCCCAGTGGCAAGCCTCCCAACCATCCCCCAGGGCAGTCTGAATGAAAAAATGATTATGTACTTAATGTCCACTGAGCACCCTGGAGAGAAAAAGAGCATACTATAATTGCAAAGTATTATTTTTACCATTATTAATACATGAATCATTCATTAGGAAAAAAGAACAAGGACTTGGAAAGTCAGGAGATAATAGGCTGTGCTTCTAATGTTGCACAGAAGGAACTGTCCACATAAATCCCCTCCCACTAGGATGGGTAGCCAGATTTATGCATGCTGAGATTTATGCATGCATTCTTGTCGCAAAGACAAACTCTGGGCAATAGCTCTTGGAGAGTTGGGTATTTGTAGCCAGGTGAACGTCTACCTTGTACCCCGTATTTTTTCCCTTGGTCTTTGCCTACTCTACAGAAGGACTTTTACATAAAAGATCCTAGGTGAGAGGAACCTTCTTGAGTACAGTCTCTTAGAAAGATATCATCCTTCTTATATAGGCAATGTTTTCAAAGGAAGTGTTTCAGCTTTTAAAAGGCTGAAGGAATTTATAGAAGGTTTGGAAGGACGTTGAAGAATACCAAGAATAATCACCAAAATCCTGGATTATCTGCCAGGATACCTGCCACCTAGAACCCAAAGATTTTGTCATGCAGCAAAACAAACACACACACTAATATGAACATATGCATTTGGATGTATCTTTGGAAACACAAAACCACAAAAGATTCTGAACTTGATCTGCAGGCTCTTATTGACTAAAATATTTAGAATAAACAAAACCAAATTGAATACGCTATTTCTATTCCCATATCTTGTAAAGGGAGACAACTTGCTTCCCCAAAGAGACGTTCTGGAATACAGTGACCAAACGTAAAAATTGCTGTTTTAAAGAAAGGTCCACATTAAACATCTTCAAGTGGGAGATTAAATTTAAAAGAGGCAAATTAACACTGAAAAGGGCAATAAGGAATAAAAGAAAACTAACTTTACATCTTTCTTCATGAGTAACAAGTAAAATACAAAAAAGACAGTTGGTAGAAATGTGTACGTATCTGTGAAGTGTGTGTGTGAGAGAGAGAGAGACGGTTGGGGTGGGGGAGGCAGGGAGGGAGATACTCAAAGAGAGAGTGACATTCAGAGACAGAGAGAGAAAGAAAGTGATTAGGTCCTGAATTTCTGATAGAACATTGGAATGATAGATTCCTCTTCACAAACAGTACTGGGAGATTGGAAGTGGGAGATTCAGGTGATTTAAGTTCCATGATTTTACTCAAATATCACATAGCTGTAAGACCAGATTCATAAAACTCTTGAATACGTATAATTTCATAATAGACTAATAACATTGCACAGTCCTTCCAGCTCCTGATTACAATGGCATCTTTATTACTGTGTCCTCTGATCCATCTGAGTGTTCTTCATCTCTCCACCATAAATTATGAGTTGCGATTGGAAGGTCTAGGGTATCAGCAGTCATGATGGAGAGGTGGCTATTAAGCAATACCCTTTCCTTTAGAATCATTTTTTAAGCCACGTGTAAAATCTGTCCCATTTTTTACCAAAAATATTATTCCCAGCTTAACTAACCATCTTATTCACCAGATTTTTTACCAGATGATGTTTTGCTATATCCAGGAATCAAATTCACTCTAAAAAGGAAAAATGTATTACTGCTGAGAATGTTTAAATAGATATGCCCTGGGCTCTGACAGTAAATCTAAAGACATACTCCAAAAATGTAAAGTTCAAAGAGACTGTTATTATTGGACTAAGAGTAAAATTTACCCAAATTATAACTTTTGATAAGGTTTTTATTGTTGATTTTTTTGTTGCTTAGTTTTAATAAATTCAACTGTATTATTTTTATGACATGAGATCTAAACTTGCCATAGAACAGAAATGCTCTTAATCCAATGCAGATTTACTCATTTAATGAAGACACCTGGTTATTTGTGTGTGTGTCTGTATGTTCCCAGATAAATTTATTCTTGACTTATGTATTGATCAACTAGACAGCAGATCCTTTAGTCCTACCCTACCATATTGTTCTTGTCAATGTTGAAATTGGCTCTGGAATCTTGAGCTAGTTAAAATTCATGTTTCGAAAACTGACTTGTTAACTCTTCGAACACACAGATTTAAAAAATGCATGACTGTTGTTCTGTTTGCATCTGCTGATACACCCTCAGAAGTTCTGCATAATGACACTTTATTCTTTAAGATGAAGTGGGGCACAGGTATTCCACTCTGAGCCACAGCACTCTCACTCACGCGGTGAACATCATACAGGAAAAGTGGCAGCTAGAACTTGAAACATAATTTGGGTCAATCCTTACAGACTAGGAAAATATTTTGGACCCTGTAGTTTATGCACAATATCTGGCACATGCCAGTTTGTTTAACGAATGAAAAATAAGCAAGTAAATGCCAGTTGACTGGGTTCACAACTCAAAGTCTTGACCTCATTAATGGCACTATTAATTAACTGAACTGAGGCCCCCAAATAACCCTTCCTCTGTGCAAGAAATCTAACTTTAAAAGATTCCCTCAAAGTATTAACTGAGAACAAGTGCTGAAATCAGACACTGTAAGAATAGCTGCTTGCCCTGTAATAAGCTACCAATTTGCTCCTTCTTATAGACTCCAATCAAAATTTTGTTGGGGATAAAAATGGAAAAAAATTCTTATTGGAGCTCTTTTCTTTTGTCTGTGGGTGTTGTATATTCCCTATTGTAGGAGCTTTTGCGGTATATCCGTTTCCATCTGCTAAATACCTTCTAGATTTCCTAACTGATCATTCGTCTAGGACTCCCCAGTGGGCTTACTAGAACTGATATAGATTTATTTTTATATTTCTTCTGTCATTTCGATGGGATTTGAGAAGGGAGGATAAGAAAGTCGTTTGTTCAGTCAGCCATCTTGATTCAGGGTTGATAACCTTTTATCAGGGCAGCCACAGAGGGACAGAACTCATGCCCCAGATCCTTTAAAAAGTAATTTTGAGAGACATTTAGCACGTTCAGAAGACTAGAACCTGACCTACATTCTTTCAGTATATTGATTTGCAAAATCCAAGTCTTTCTTTACTTTTGTATTTTCTGTGCTTCAGTTCTTTAAAAAGAAAAAAATAGCAAATAGAGAAAAGAGGCTATTAATTGTATCAACATTCACTCTTAACTCTCCAGATTATAAACATGGAGAGAGTATGAGATAAATTTTTTTTTTCTAAATGTGTGTAACAAGAGAATATATATCAGTCTTGGAATTCCCATCCATTCGATTTTTGTTTTTTGTTTTAATAAAGAGGAATATTTTTGAGAGGGATGTATTCTTCTCAGGAGGTATATACTGTTTGATTGTGCTTCAATAATTACATATTCTTGGAAGGAGAAGATAAGACTGTACTAAAGTGTATTTTTACTTATTCGTTCTTAGAGCATGCAGAATAAAAACGTATGCTTTCCTCTAATCAGGGATTTTTGTGCATTGCTGTATTATTAAAAAGAGAGGTAATATGTCTTAGTGTCATAAAATCATTTAACAAATACAACTAATCAACAAAAGATGGACATAGTGTCTACTCTGAAAGATGAAAACATGAGACAAGATATTACTCATTTTATTTTTAAATGAATTTTTATTGGAGTATAGTTGATTTACAGTGTTGTGTTAGTTTCTGCTGTACAGCAAAGTGAACCAGTTATACATAGACATATATCCACTCTTTTTTAGATTCTTTTCCCATAGATCATTACAGAATATTGAGTAGAGTTCCCTGTGCTATACAATAGGTTCTTATTAGTTACCTATTTTATATATAGCAGTGTGTATATGTCAATCCCAATCTCCCAATTTATCCCTCCCCCTTGGTAACTGTAAGTTTGTTTTCTACATCTGTGACTCTATTTGTGTTTTACAAATAAGTTAATTTGTACCATTTTTTTAGATTCCACATATAAGCAATATCATATGATATTTGTCTTTCTCTGTCTGACTTACTTCACTCAGTATGACAATCTCTAGGTCCATCCATTGTCACTGAGAATGGCATTATTTCGTTCTTTTTTATGGGTGAGTAATATTCCATTGTATATATGTACCACATATTCTTTATCCATTCATCTGTCGATGGGCATTTAAGTTGCTTCCATGTCCTTGCTATTGTCAATAGTGCTGCAGTGAACATTGGGGTGCATGTATCTTTTTGAATTATGGTTTTCTCTGGGTATATGCCCAGGGGTGGGATTACTGGATCATATGGTAGCTCTATTTTTAGTTTTTTAAGGAATCTCCATACTGTTCTCCATAGCGGCTGTACCAATTTACATTACCACCAACAGTGCAAGAGGGTTCCCTTTTCTCCACACCCTCTCCAGCATTTATTGTTTGTAGATTTTTTGATGATGGCCATTCTGACTGTTGTAAGGTGATACCTCATTGTAGTTTTGATTACTCATTTTAGTCCAGTAATTCATAGAAATTATGGTGGTTGTGGTGGTGATGGTGTGTGTGTGTGTGTGTATGTACATACATGTGTTTAGCTGTCATGCAAGACTTTATTTGAAATGAAGTCTTGGTTAAGTATTTTCTCACTAAACCCAATATGAAGATGCATAGCAGGGAGGTGGCCTGTAGGAATGTGCAAGGGCTGCTGGAGTAGAAGAGAGAGAAGGGGAGAAAAGGATGGGGGAAGAGGAAAGGGAGGAACTGTCATAATGGAGTCTGGTTGTTCATGTTTTAAGTGCCATGGACTGAGTTTTGTATGCCCTTTTAAGCACATTACCTTGACACCCTTTCTCAGTACCCAGCGCCCTTCTGTTGCTAAGCATCTGCGCAGAAATCTTACTACAGTGCTTCCCCTGAGACATCCCTCAGCAGTGACTAATCCAAGTTTTTGGACTTTTCCTTCTTCTCTGTCCTCATTAATCTGCTCACATCATTTTTGCTTTCTTCGAAACATACCTCTAATTTCTCCCCTTCCCCATAGAGTATCCTCTGACTAATCCTTATGCTAATATCTCCCTTCTCTGATTTACTCCAGAGCTTAGAGTCTACTTTTCACAATAAAATTAAATATTTTTCTGGTAAGAGTAGTAGGGGCAAGAAGTAACAGTAATATCAGCCAACCTTTGTATAATGCTTTAAAACTTACATTGTGCTTTCATTTTTAATCTCATTGAATTTGAGAGAGGTATTACAAGCTCATTTTAATGATAAGGACATAGAAAGTGAAAAGTAATAAGAGACTGTCCAAGGTCAATCAACTATTTATTTAAGAACAGAGCTGGGAAAGGAAGGTGATACCATACTAGGATTCACAGAAAACTCTAAAATTCATTCGAGGCAGGCCTTCAAGGCTATACAGGCCAAAGTGTTTTGCACCTTGGTCTATATCTGGGCTCTGAAGCTTACCAGCTGTGTGACTTTGAACAAATCACTATTCCACTTTGACCTTCTGTTTTCTATCTCAAGTACTGCCAGTGCTTGTCATGAAAGGAAATGAGATGCAAGGACAAAGTTATCTGTTAAAAGTACAGCTCTGTAAAAATATCAGACACGATAGGACTGTTGTGTTTCATGACTTCAGAAGGCACCATTCACATAGAATGAAATGCTCCAGGGCCTAATCACAATGTATTACATTTCAGTGGTATTCCAATGGAGTTGTGCAATTCCCGTGGTTCTGCAAATTGTTTGTTGTTGTTTAAATTTTCTAAAGGAAAAAAGATAATTGGAGATGTTCACAGAATAATTTGTCTGAAGTCCCCACCTGGACAGTAGGAAATGTCGTGGTTATCTATTGCTGTGTTATCTATTGTTTCGTGACTTAAAGCAACAACTTACTGTTATCTCATGGTTCTGGGGTTCTCACTTGGGGGCCCTCCATATGGTTTCAGTCAGAGAGCAGCTAAGGCTGGAGTAATCTAAAGGCTTCTTCACTCAGCACCAGGGCTGCTGAGGTGGCTGGAACAGTTTAAGGCTGATTTGTCATTGATCTCTCTAAGGAAACTCTCCAAATGGAGATCTGAGATTTTCTTACAGATTACAGTCTAAAGGTAGTTAGACTTCCTGCTTGGAGGAAGAGTATGAGTTCCAAAAAGCTGAAGGGGAAACTGAGAAGCTTCTTATGACCTAGATTTGGAGTCCTAGAACAACGTATCTGCTGCATTCTGTTGGTCAGGCAAATTATAAATGCCAGCTCATATTCAAGTAGAAGGGAGGGGTACACTCCACTTCTCAATGAAAGAGTGGCGTGTATGTTCAGAGAGGGAAGGAAAACTGATGGCAGTCATTTTAGAGACAAGCTACCATGGTGAGTTGTCTCCTAACCTCTAGTCTGTTGGCTGACCAATGTCTCAAAGTGTGTGTTACCACACTGCCAATGTCACTCACCCCAACATCACACTCATCACTACCCTTTGCCCATCTGTGTTACACACACACACACAATTTATTTCTGCTACTACATATCTACCTCATTCATACACCTATTCACCCACCGGAACTTTTGTTTTCAGATTGAGCTTATTGGTACTGAAGATAACAGTTTAGGTTTTAGCACTAAGTGCATATGTAGGCGAAAAATTTGTTCCTTGGTCACACTTGCCCTCCTTAGGCTAGCAGCCATGACAAAATATGCATGTTTGATCACAAGAGAAACCAAGAGAAAGAGTTCAGGCAGCTGGGTCAACATGACCACATATAAGAAGTTAGCAGGTTGACAAGGGTGTGTGTGTATGCACGCATGTGTATATATATAAAATATATATGTCTGTAGGTATATCATACATATGATAATATTATATGTATGTATATATGCCTATATATGTATGTATGTGTGCATGTGTATGTGTATATATATATATATATATATATATATAGCTATGGTATTTATATGTGTGTGTGTATATATATATTCCAGACTGTTCAAGGGTAGTGGTATACAAAAGAGCAGTAGTATCTTTAGACAGAAAAGTAAATTCTAAAATTCTGAGATTATAATTCTCCCCTAGGTCAATATTAATTTTTAGTTGACTTTAGATTGGTAAAAAAAAATTGCCTTATGGTCTTTATCTCATAAGCTACATTTAAACTATTTTAAATTATTGCCTACTTGCTTTAGTGTATTTTTTGTACGTCTCATTTTTATAATGAAACAAGTGGGATGCACTTTTATTTTAAATACTAACGGTAATAACCCTAATGAATTCAGGCTGCTTCTGTATTATGTGTTGGTGAAAATGCAGTGACAGCTATGAAGCTGCCAGGCATATCCTGCCAAGAAAATGTACGTAAGGAAAGTATATGGAACGACTGTTAGAAAAGCTATAAGAACTCCCCATATTGCCTTAATATGGTATTAAAATGATTTTAATTGTGCACACACACCCACAGACCTCCAAGGGTTAACTGCACACAATGTAATGAATTCAATAATGATGAGTTAAAAAAGGTCTAATTAGCAAGTAACCACTTTATTATGAAAGAAAATGGTAATGAATTTAATAGCTCAAAATCATTAACAATATTTAGTTTGCTGGTACTTGTTCTCTATTATCCTCATTAATATGAACATTTAATATGTTTTAAAATGGATTTGTAATACTTTCTGTGCCATGAGGTTACACTGACAGAAAGAGTGTAATTATTCTGCTAATTGTTATCACTGTATATTTGTGCTCTGAATAGAAGTATATTTAGGTGTTAATACCAAAAAAAAAAAAAAGTAATTAAGAAAGGAAAGATTTAAAACCTAATTAAACAAAAACTAAAAAAAAAAATCTTAGTCCACCATAAGAAAAGAATTTCTGAAGCAATTGCTTTGGAAACTTTTTTCTTCTCCATATTAATTCATTTTTTCTATTGTGGATTTCTTGAAGGAGAAAATAAAATTATCAAAAAGAAAACTGGGATAAAAAGAAAGAAATAGAAGTTCAAGATTCACAATCTGCAAAATGAAGTTAGATCTTTTCAATGTGCCCAACTGCAATGAAATGCAAACTTTATCTGTCAGGGCACCCTTTGATGGCTGACAACAGCATCTCTCACATAGGACCGTTGGTAGCTTTGCTCCCTCACCTGAATTTGCCCTGGAAACGCCCTCTGTCTCTGTTGTCCCCTAAGAATCTTCACATATACACTGGTTCATTTCCCACTGAGTCTTGTCTCTTCTGAGATTCACTCTAGTTTTTCTTCTTTGAGCATCCTTTAATCACCAGAGCCATTGAAAGTAAAAAGTTTCAGCCACAAATCCTCATAGATGCAAAATATAAGAGCATAAAAGAGACAAATGTTGTTTAAATATCACCTAACATTGTCAAAGGCGGAAGAGAAGGATGGAAACAAGGAAGCAAACAAATGAGCAGATTCCTCCCAACAAAGAATCTGAAATCCTTTGTTGTTGTTTTTTTAAACATCTTTATTAGAGTATAATTGTTTTACAATGGTGTGTCAGTTTCTGCTTTATAACAAAATGAATCAGTTATACATATACATATGTCCCCATATCTCTTCCCTCTTGCATCTCCCTCCCTCCCACCCTCCCTATCCCACCCCTCTAGGTGTCACAAAGCACGGAGCTGATCTCCCTGTGCTATGCGGCTGCTTCCCACTAGTGATCTATTTTACATTTGGTAGTGTATATATGTCCATGCCACTCTCTCACTTTGTCCCAGCTTACCCTTCCCCCTCCCCATATCCTCAAGTCCATTCTCTAGTAGGTCTGCATCTTTATTCCCATCTTGCCCCTAGGTTCTTCTGACCATTTTCTTTTTTTTAGATTCCATATATATGTGTTAGCATACGGTATTTGTTTTTCTCTTTCTGACTTACTTCACTCTGTATGACAGTCTCTAGGTCCATCCACCTCACTACAAATAACTCAGTTTCGTTCCTTTCTTTGGCTGAGTAATATTCCATTGTATATATGTGCCACACCTTCTTTACCCATTTATCTGTTAATGGACACTTAGGTTGCTTCCATGTCCTGGCTATTGTAAATAGAGCTGCAACGAACATTTTGGTACATGACTTTTTGAATTATGGTTTTCTCAGGGTATATGCCCAGTAGTGGGATTGCTGGGTCATATGGTAGTTCTATTTTTAGTTTTATAAGGAACCTCCATACTGTCCTCCATAGTGGCTGTATCAATTTACATTCCCACCAACAGTGCAAGAGGGTTCCCATTTTTACACACCCTCTCCAGCATTTATTGTTTGTAGATTTTTGATGATGTCCATTCTGACTGGTGTGAGATGATATCTCATTGTAGTTTTGATTTGCATTTCTCTAATGATTAATGATGTTGAGCGTTCTTTCATGTATCTCTTGGCAATCTGTATAAGTTCTTTGGAGAAATGTCTATTTAGATCTTCTGCCCATTTTTGGATTGGGTTGTTTGTTTTTTTGATATTGAGCTGCATAAGCTGCTTGTATGTTTTGGAGATTAATCCTTTGTCAGTTGCTTCATTTGCAAATATTTTCTCCCATTCTGAGGGTTGTCTTTTCATTTTGTTTATGGTTTCCTTTGCTGTGCAAAAGCTTTTAAGTTTCATTAGGTCCATTTGTTTATTTTATTTTTTTTCCATTTCTCTAGGAGGAGGGTCAAAAAGGATCTTGCTGTGATTTATGTCATAGAGTGTTCTATGTTTTCCTCTAAGAGTTTGATGGTGTCTGGCCTTACATTTAGTTCTTTAATCCATTTTGAGTTTATTTTTGTGTATGGTGTTAGGGAGTGTTCTAATTTCATTCTTTTACATGTAGCTGTCCAGTATTCCCAGCACCACTTATTGAAGAGGCTGTCTTTTCTCCACTGTATATGCTTGCCTCCTTTATCAAAGATAAGGTGACCATATGTGCATGGGTTTATCTCTGGGCTTTCTATCCTGTTCCATTGATCTATATTTCTGTTTTTGTGCCAGTACAATATTGTCTTGATTACTGTAGCTTTGTAGTATATAGTCTGAAGTCAGGGAGCCTGATTCCTCCAGCTCCGTTTTTCGTTCTCAAGATTGCTTTGGCTATTCGGGGTCTTTTGTGTTTCCATACAAATTGTGAAACTTTTTGTTCTAGTTCTGTGAAAATGCCATTGGTAGTTTGATAGGGATTGCATTGAATCTGTAGATTGCTTTGGGTGGTATAGTCATTTTCACAATGT
The DNA here is from genome assembly GCF_009873245.2 of Balaenoptera musculus. NCBI lineage: Eukaryota > Metazoa > Chordata > Mammalia > Artiodactyla > Balaenopteridae > Balaenoptera > Balaenoptera musculus. Next base: position 40,001,295 of record NC_045797.1, read on the forward strand.
TGATTCTTCCAATCCAAAAACATGGTATATCTCTCCATCTATTTGTATCATCTTTAATTTCTTTCATCAGTGTCTTAAAATTTTCTGCATACAGGTCTTTTCTCTCCTTAGGTAGGTTTATTCCTAGATATTTTATTCTTTTTGTTGCAATGGTAAATGTGAGTGTTTTCTTAATTTCACTTTCAGATTTTTCATCATTAGTGTATAGAAATGCAAGAGATTTCTGTGCATTAATTTTGTATTCTGCTACTTTACCAAATTCATTGATTAGCTCTAGTAGTTTTCTGGTAGCATCTTTAGGATTCTCTGTGTATAGTATCATGTCATCTGCAAACAGTGAGAGTTTTACTTCTTTTCCAATTTGGATTCCTTTTATTTCTTTTTCTTCTCTGATTGTCGTGGCTAGGACTTCCAAAACTATGTTGAATAATAGTGACAAGTGTGGACATCCTTGTCTTGTTTCTGATCTTAGAGGAAATGCTTTCAGATAGTCACCATTGAGAATGATGTTTGCTGTTGGTTTGTTGTATGTGACCTTTCTTTGTTGTGCATTTCTAAGAATTTGTCCATTTCTTCCAGGTTGTCCATTTTATTGCCATATAGCTGCTTGTAGTAATCTGTCATGATCCTTTGTATTTCTGCAGTGTCAGTTGTTACTTCTCCTTTTTCATTTCTAATTCTATTGATTTAAGTCTACTCCCTTTTTTTCTTGATAAGTCTGGCTAATGGTTTATCAATTTTGTTTATCTTCTCCAAGAACCAGCTTTTAGTTTTATTGATCTTTGGTATCGTTTCCTTCATTTCTTTTTCATTTATTTCTGGTCTGATCTTTATGATTTCTTTCTTTTCTTTCTTTATGATTTCTTTCTTTCTAACTTTGGGGTTTTTCTGTTCTTACTCTAATTGCTTTAGGTGTAAGGTTAGGTTATTTATTTGAGATGTTTCCTGTTTCTTGAGGTAGGATTGTATTGCTGTAAACTTCCCTCTTACAACTGGTTTGCTGCATCCCATAAGTTTTGGGTCGTCGTGTTTTCATTGTCATTTTTCTCTAGGTATTTTTTGATTTCCTCTTTGATTTCTTCAGTGATCTCTTGGTTATTAAGTAATGTGTTGTTTAGCCTCCAAGTGTTTGTATTTTTTACAGATCTTTTCCTGTATTTGATATCTAGTCTCATAGCACTGTGGTTGGAAAAAGATACTTGATACGATTTCAATTTTCTTAAATTTACCATGGCTTGATTTGTGACCCAGGATATGATCTATCCTGGAGAATGTTCCATGAGCACTTGAGAAGAAAGTGTATTATGTTGTTTTTGGGTGGAATGTCCTATAAATATCAATTAAGTCCATCTTGTTTGATGTGTCATTTAAAGCTTGTGTTTCCATATTTATTTTCATTTTGGATGATCTGCCCTTTGGTGAAAGTGGGGTGTCAATGTCCCGTACTATGATTGTGTTACTGTCGATTTCCCCTTTTATGGCTGTTAGTATTTGCCTTATGTATTGAGGTGCTCCTATGTTGGGTGCATAAATATTTACAATTGTTACATCTTCTTCTTGGATCGATCCCTTGATCATTATGTAGTGTCCTTCTTTGTCTCTTGTAATAGTCTTTATTTTAAAGTCTATTTTGTCTGATATGAGAATTGCTACTCCAGCTTTCTTTTGATTTCCATTTGCATGGAATATCTTTTTCCATCCCCTCACTTTCAGTCTGTATGTGTCCCTAGGTCTGAAGTGGGTCTCTTGTAGACAGCATATATACAGGTCTTGTTTTTGTATCCATTCAGCCAGTCTGTGTGTTTTGGTTGGAGCATTTAATTCATTTACATTGAAGGTAATTATCGATATGTATGTTCCTATTACCATTTTCTTAATCATTTTGGGTTTATTATTGTAGGTCTTTTCCTTCTCTTGTGTTTCTTGCCTAGAGAAGTTCCTTTAGCATTTGTTGTAAAGCTGGTTTGGTGGTGCTGAATTCTCTTAGCTTTTGCTTGTCTGTAAAGGTTTTAATTTCTCCATCAAATCTGAATGAGATCCTTGCTGAGTAGATTAATCTTGGTTGTAGGTTTTTCTCCTTCACCACTTTAAGTATATCCTGCCACTCCCTTCTGGCTTGCAGAGTTTCTGCTGAAAGATCAGCTGTTAACCTTATGGGGATTCCCTTATGTGTTACTTGTTGTTTTTCCCTTGCTGCTTTTTATATTTCTTCTTTGTATTTAATTTTTGATAGTTTGATTGATTAATATGTGTCTTGGCATGTTTCTCCTTGGATTTATCCTGTATGGGACTCTCTGTGCTTCCAGGACTTGATTGACTATTTCCTTTCCCATATTAGGGAAGTTTTCAACTATAATCTCTTCAAATATTTTCTCGGTCCCTTTCTTTTTCTCTTCTTCTTCTGGGACCCCTATAATTCGAATGTTGGTGCACTTAATGTTGTCCCAGAGGTCTCTGAGACTGTCCTAAATTCTTTTCATTCTTTTTTCTTTATTCTGCTCTGCAGTAGTTATTTCCACTATTTTATCTTCCAGGTCACTTATCCGTTTTTCTGCCTCAATTATTCTGCTATTGATCCCTTCTATAGAATTTTTAATTTCATTTATTTAATTTCATTTATTGTGTTGTTCATGCTCTTTAATTCTTCTAGGTCCTTGTTAAACGTTTATTGTATTTTCTCCATTCTAATTCCAAGATTTTGGATCATCTTTACTATCCTTATCCTGAATTCTTTTTCAGGTAGACTGCCTATTTCCTCTTCGTTAGGTCTGGTGGGTTTTTGCCTTGCTCCTTCATCTGCTGTGTGTTTTTCTGTCGTCTCATTTTGCTTAACTTACTGTGTTTGGGGTCTCCTTTTCGCAGGCTGCAGGTTCGTAGTTCCTGTTGTTTTTGGTATCTGTCCCCAGTGGCTAAGGTTGGTTCAGTGGGTTGTGTAGGTTTCCTGGTGGAGGGGATTAGTGCCTGTGTTCTGGTGGATGAGGCTGGATCTTGTCTTTCTGGTGGGCACGTCCACGTCTGGTGGTGTATTTTGGGGTGTCTGTGGCCTTATTATGATTTTAGGCAGCCTCTCTGCTAATGGATGGGGCTGTGTTCCTGTCTTGCTAGTTGTTTGGCATAGGGTGTCCAGCACTGTAGCTTGCTGGTCGTTGAGTGAAGCTGGGTCTTGGTGTTGAGATGGAGATCTCTGGGAGATTTTTGCCGTTTGGTATTACATGGAGCTGGGAGGTCTCTTGTAGACCAGTGTCCTGAAGTTGGCTCTCCCACCTCAGAGGCACAGCCCTGATGCCTGGCTGGAGCACCAAGAGCCTCTCATCCACACGGCTCAGAATAAAAGGGAGAAAAGAAAGAAAGAAAGAAAGAAGAAGATAAAATAAAATAAAGTGAAAAAAAATAAAATAAAGTTATTAAAATAGGAAAATAAAAAACAAAAAAAAATTTTTTTAATTAAAAAAAAACAAAACAAAATGGACAGACAGAACCCTAGGACAAATGGTGAAAGCAAAGCTATACAGACAAAATCACACACAGAAGCATACACATACACACTCACAAAAAGAGAAAAAGGGGAAAAAATATATATATCGTTGCTCCCAAAGTCCACCTCCTCAATTTGGGATGATTTGTTGTCTATTCAGGTATTCCACAGATGCAGGGTACATCAAGTTGATTGTGGAGATTTAATCCTCTGCTCCTGAGGCTGCTGGGAGAGATTTTCCTTTCTCTTCTTTGTTCGCACAGCTCCCGGGGTTCAGCTTTGGATTTGGACCCGCCTCTGTGTGTAGGTTGACTGAGGGCGTCTGTTCTTCGCTCAGACAGGACGGGGTTAAAGGAGCAGCTGCTTCAGGGGCTCTGGCTCACTCAGGTGGGGGGGAGGGAGGGGTACAGATGCGGGGCGAGCCTGCGGCGGCAGAGGCCCACATGACGTTGCACCAGCCTGATGCGCGCCGTGCGTTCTCCTGGGGAAGTTGTCCCTGGATCACGGGACCCTGGCAGTGGCGGGCTGCACAGGCTTCTGGGAGGGGAGGCGTGGAGAGTGACCTGTGCTCGCACACAGGCTTCTTGGTGGCGGCAGCAGCAGCCTTAGCATCTCATGCCCGTCTCTGGAGCTTGTTTAGGCAGCGCTCTGAATCCCCTCTCCTCGCGCACCAGGAAACAAACAGGCAAGAAAAAGTCTCGCCTCTTTGGCAGCTCCAGACCTTTTCCGGGGCTCACTCCCGGCTAGCTGTGGTGCACTAACCCCTTCAGGCTGTGTTCACGCCGCCAACCTCAGTCCTCTCCCTGCGATCTGACCGATGACCGAGCCTCAGCTCCCAGACCCGCCCGCCCCGGCGGGTGAGCAGACAAGCCTCTCGGGCTGGTGAGTGCTGCTGGGCGCCGAGCCTCCGTGCGGGAATCTCTCCGCTTTGCCCTCCACACCCCTGTGGCTGCGCTCTCCTCCGTCGCTCTGAAGCTTCCCCCCTCTGCCACCCGCAGTCTCCGCCCGCGAAGGGGCTTCCTAGTGCGTGGAAACCTTTCCTCCTTCACAGCTCCCTCCCACTGGTGCAGGTCCTGTCCCTATTCTTTGTCTCTGTTTTTTCTTTTGCCCTACCCGGGTACATGGGGAGTTTCTTGCCTTTTGGGAGGTCTGAGGTCTTCTGCCAGCGTTCAGTAGGTGTTCTGTAGGAGTTGTTCCACGTGTAGATGTATTTCTGATGTATTTGTGGGGAGGAAGGTGACCTCCCCGTCTTACTCTTCCGCCATGTTGAATCTCCTTGAAATCTTCTGTTAAGAGACCACCCCAATATGCCGCCCACAGTGAGTAGTCATATGCTCTTATTATGGTCTGCTTAAAAGCAGAAGTTTGATAGACCGTAGTGATTTATAAATGGATACCACTGTACCTGATTCAACAGTACTCCAATACAACTTTTAGGATCAAACTATGTACATTGAGGTTTCATTTTTCCATTTAAATACACATAATTTCAATTCTTCTTGCTATTCATTCTTTTGGCCAATATTCATTGAGAAGGTACTGTTCTTGTGCTCTCAAAACTACTTAATTGTTTCAGGAGGCTTCTTTTGCCTTGACTTTTAAGTTGAGGAGCCAGATTTTGTCCCAGTGCTATGGTGGCCCCCTGACCAGCTGGGAAGCCAGGATTAGTATCTGTATACACTGCATTTACTTCAGTGTCTTGACAGTTTACATCTCCATCCACTTTGATACAGCTTTATGTTCACCTTGTTATCCTGGAGGCATCACTAGTAACAGGATATCCAAAAATTGTCATTCTTTCACAGGGTAGAATGTCTTAAAATCTTAAAATATATAGTAGGTAGGAAGAATTTCATGTGTTTGGGACTACAAAGATAAGCCAAAGAAAGAATAACCTCACACAAGTCATTTCATTTCAGATGAAAGAAACAAAGAGGATTGAGAGGACTGTTAATAAAATGGTAATTTTCCTGACCTACAAACCTAGATGGTATTAATATTCATGACTGACTGAAGTAGGGTCTCTTACCTCAACAGGTTTACCCATGTTTTCTCTTTGTTTTGGGAAAATTTTCAGTGGTATTGACTGATTTCGGATGGCTAATAATTGCCCTCAGTTTGAGGATTCAACAACCATGTTGGTCAAAATAAACACAAAGGAAAATCTTACCTAATTCTGGTAAGATATGATTGAAATAACCTAGATGTGTGTAAAAACTTTCTCGGCTAGTAGGATACATTCAGTTAATTGTCAATTATTAGCACTAAGAAATGGGCTGAGCATAAACCACAACATAATTTCCATAGTGTGACTTTTTTTTTTCCTTTAATACTTCATTATAAGTTAAGTATCTCTTCTAAGATAGTTAAGACAAACAATGAAGACCCACCTTAAAAATGCTAAGAAAGTTCCAACATCCTTTATCTGGATCCCTCAATCCTCGCATTTACTATCCTTGCCCCTGCCTTCACCAACATGGACAGATGGCTCTTGCTGACCATCCCTCCTCCAGCATTCTCCATTTTTGGTGTAACTTCAGTATTCCCCAAATTTTTTTAAAGCAAAGTTCTGCAAGAAGGAGATTGATAGACCAATTTAGAAATTTCAAAGGGCCTTTCTGCATTCTACTTCCAAAGTACATAGAAAGGATTTAGATCCCCAGAATCAATCAGTTATATATATTTTGAAAGCATTCTCTTGAACTTGAATGTGTTGAACACAATATCGGGAACATAGGGGCTCCAATGAATGTTAGCTCATTCATTCTTCTTTTCAATCAGCCTATTAATACTGTACTACATTTTGTACAGAGCCAAGGTAAAATATGAACTCTTGTTCCTGCTTTCAAGGAAAAGATTTGTCCAAAATGGAGCACTTAGTGAATAAACAAAGTGAATTGTAATCTATAGTTGGAGTCATTGATTACACTGTAAGCAAGCTCTGCTCCAGAATGCTGTCATATAGGCATCTATACACAATCCCAAAGAGTTTGACAGTAAATGTTAAAAAAGGATTACTCTCTATGCCCTAAGGTTAAAAATGTCCAGTTTATCTGACTGCCTTAAGGAATAAATCTTTGAAAACTGTTTTTAATCATCCAGGCTTCAAAATGAAAGTATCCAGCCAGTTTGCATCAATGTAGATAAATAAAATACAGTATATGACTAAAATGACCAAAATTAAATCCTATAATGGTTTTCTTAGTCTGTGGAGTTGGAGACTGTAATGACTGGGAAATTAGAGGCACTTTTGCCAGTACACTCTTCTACTTGTCTTTAATTCTTATACAATAATTGTATATATTATATATTGTGTATATTTGGTTTTGATTCCTAACAAAACTGGAACTATGTGTACTATTCTATAATCTGATTATTTTACATTACCGTACATCTTGGACATAGCTCCGTGTCAATAAACAGTGCTATATTTCATCATTTTAAATAATTGAGTAATACTATGTCAACCTTGTACAATGACTATGACCAATTTTTTTTTTTTATTACTAGAAATTAGGTTTTCTCTTTGCCCTCATCTGAACAGGAAGATTCATCTTTGTATACTTACCGAATTTCTTCTTTAATATAAAATTACATAAAATATATTGAAAGATATACCCAGTTTAAAATACTACAACATATTGTCAAATGGCCTTCCAGAAATATTGTCAGTATATACTTCCACAAACCATGTTAATGAGAGTGACTCTTTCTTCATATCTTCATCAACACTGGACAAACTTTATCTTCTTTTCTCCCAAACTAGTGATGCCGAAAATCTCAGCCTCTGTGCACCAGTGCCGAATCGAACCTTGAGACAGAGTTTTGGGTGAAGTAGAAAAGAATAGCTTTATTGCTTTACCAGGCAAAGGGGGACACAGCAGGCTCCTGCCTCTCAATACTGTGTCCCAACCTGGGAGGATTTGGTAAGGAGTTTTATAGCAATAGTTCAAGGGCGGGTTTGCCGATAAGATTAGGGTATGTGCAGGGCCTGCACTCCTTTAATCTGGTCTCAGGTCGTCTTCTCTGGAATGAAGAATGCTACATCTTCCATTTGTTGGGGGTTTTAGTGTGTAAAGAGCTCAAAGATATTGTTATCTGTATCCCTTGAGGCGGAACCAGGACCCTGCCCCAAGGTTGCACTATTGATTCTTAACTGCTCTTCCCTTGTCTCTGAATCTCCTCCCTTCCCTGATTAGCAACTGTTTGAATCTGCCCTTTGAACTGAGGGAAGGTCATGGAGGCTGGAGTCTGTTCCCTACAAACAAGAAATGGGGGACATGGAAGGGCTTCTGTGACCAGGAGCCCCACAGGGTCCTGCTCGGTTTCGCTAGTAAAAATCAAAATCTAACCTATCATTATATAGTTATCATCATTCTACTTTGAATTTACACTATTGTGGGTATAAGCTTCTTTACTTACCTAATTTTCCCCCTACTCTTCATTATTTTTTAAAAAACAATTTCAAGACCATAATTGCCTTTCTAAGTAACACTTTCCTAGATTCTGCAAGTTTCTTATGTAGTAAAAATATTGTAATTAATTGTAAGTATTTTATAATTTCTAATATGATGATTTTTTTACTCCAATGGTTATTCAGGAAAGGGTCTCCATACTTCTACCTATCCAAACACATGCTGTTCTTTATTATTTTATTATTGTAGAGTCTAAGTTTTTGGCTCTATCAGAAAAATTATTCTGAACAATACACATATTTTAAAAAATATATTGAGGTTTTCTGTGTTAAAAATTTCTAGCATTTTTTCTCCTCAGTCTATCAATCAGTTGATAATTGGGTTCTATTAAAATCTTCAACTCTGTGGATATATGAATTTCTCCTTGTAACAACTCTCTCAGGTGTGTGTGCATATACACACACACACATACATATATAAAGAGAGAGAGAGACATTATATATTTTAGTACAGGTGATTATTATATAATCTTGGTTAATTTTTTCTTTTTTTCATTATGTAGTATCCTTTTTTATACCAATTAATGTGGGGTTTTGTCTTAATTTTTATTTTGTTGGGAATTCACCTTTTCTAAAATTGTCTGAATTTCTATATCAGCTTTTAAAATATATGATATACCTAATATTTCTTTTGATTGGTTATACTTGGTATATCTTCTTATATATTTTCATTTTTTGTCTTTCTGCACTATTTTGCTTTCAGTCACACTTAAAATAGCATACATGTTGACTTTTAAAAAATTCAATTTGATAGACTCTGCCTTTCAATAGTTGAGATTTATCTAGTCAAATGATTATTATAAATATATTTAGACTTATTTTTGCAATCTTATTTTATCTTTCCCTTTAACACTTTTTATTGATTTTTTTCTTTTTCTTTTTGAAGTCTTCCACTGGATCAGTTGATGTTCATTATTCCACCTATTTATTATTTGAAATTTATATATTCTATTTCTAGTCTTTTAGTAGCTACTCTTAAATTATATATATACACACATATATACACAAGACATATGACATATGTATACATATACATCTTACAAAAGACATGTAATATATATAAGGCATACAAATATGTAATGTATATATATCTCAAGCATCTTCTCCTATACTCATCCCCCATATCTACTAAAAAGCTCATAATACACTGTTATTATTTTTGCTTAGTCAGTGTTCTTTACAGAAGTTACTATGTGTAAACTTTTATATATCCAAATATATTTTACACATACAATATATACCTATATATATATATGCATATTTTAAAAGGTCTTTTATATTAACTTAAATTTTGACCCTTTTTGTACTCTTCATTCCTCCCTGTAGTCTCAGTTTTCTTCCTGAATTATATCTCTTCAGCCTGAAGCTCTTATTACATTTCTTAAAGTGCAGATCAGTTGGAAACAATTCTCTCAGTTTTTATCTAAAAATGTCTTTAATTCACTCTCAATTTTAAAGTATATCTTTACTGGGTTGAGAGAAATTTTCCTTTAGCACTTTAAAGATGTCATTCTATTTCTTCTGTCATCTGATGTTTCTGAAGAGAAGTTAACGATCATTCCTGGCATTGTTTCCCTACATAGGGTGTGCCTTTTTTTATGACTGCTTTCAAGATTTTATCATCATTAATTTTTAGCATTTTGACTCTGATGTGCTAAGTTTTGTTTTTCTTTGTACATTTCCTGCTTGGTGTTTGCTGAAATGTTTGGCCCTGTAGAATGATGTCTTTCATTGGCTTTGTAAAAATACTGGGCTCCTGTCTCTTCAAATATTTCTTCTGTCTTATTATCTTCTCTATTTCTGGGACTCCAATTACATGTATGTTTGGCCTTTTAATATTGTCCTGCGTATCTCAGATTTTCTGTTCCATTGATTTCACCCTTTTTTATTACTTCTACTAACCTGTCTTCAGGTTTACTTATCTTTCACTTTATATATTCTCTTTTGTGACCTCTTCTCTGGCTGGACTGCAGTTAACTCTATCAAATAACAGCATATATATTCAGAGAGGGAAGAAATTGGATGGTAGTTATCTTGGAGACAGGTTACCATAGTGAACTCTGACTTCTAACCTCTAGTCTGTTGGCTGAACAGTGTCTCAAGGTGTGTATGTTACCACACTGACAATATCCTACCTGTCACTACCCCCAACACCACACTTATCACTACCCCTTACACATCTGTGTTATAGCTGTTTTCTGTTGGGCTTCTTACCTTCTTGATCTTGGCAACTTAAGAACAGGCAAGTGCCTTGAGGGGGAATCTGGCACCGAACATTAGGCACACTTCTCTGCACCTGCCTTATTTAAAAATAGGATCTTGACCCCTGAAGTCCTGACTACCTTGACAACACTGACTTCCAACTTTTGTCTTCATAGCCCTATAAGATTGCCAAAATCTCCACTGGCTGTCTGCCATTTAATGGCGCTGTAGGCAAAATTTGCAGTCTCTGGCCTAGAATCAAATGTCTGCAAATGTTACAAAGGGAAAAGCTGTGTGCAGAATGTTTGGGTTCAAATCTCAGAGATTCCCTTCTTTTGGGATAGGGGTTTCTCAAGTCCTGGTTCCATTAGCAGCTCTCTGGTGCATTTAAAAAATTTTTTTTTCATATCCCCTAGTTATTTTGAATGGGAATTGTCTGATACTAAGTCCTCCATGATAGGCAGGAGCTGAATTTCCCTGTTCCAATATTGACCTTTTTTCTCCATACATGCTACATAGCTTTTGTCTTGGAGCTTCTTTTCACCATCATCTTAGTATTTCCCCTTGCCATGCTCTTGTTCTGGATCCCCCTCTTTCCTGAATCCCATGCCTTCCTTTTTTTTAAGTTTCTTGGTTTGAGGAAGTACCATCCACAATAATTCCCTGAGAAGGGTGCTTGTAAAGTCATATATATAATATTATATATGGTATATTATTATATATGTATATTATTATATATGTTTATATGCACATTACATGTATAGTATAACATGTGTAATATAACTTATGTATGATATACAATATGATATAATATAGTATTTGAAAAATATTTGAGGAGAGTGGTCTTCCAGGTATCTGGAAATGTCTTCATTTTACAGTTGTTTTTTGAATATAGATTTATAGGTGGGAAACATGTTTTCCTCTAGTTTCTTCATTGTTTCTAGCTTCTGGGTTTGCTTTTGAGGAGTCAGGTATCATTCTGATTCCTGATCTTCTTATGTCACACATTTTTCTTTCTGGAAGCTTTTAGGATCTTCTGTTATCTTTACTGATCTGTAATATCATGGTGATGGATCCTTGTGTGATGAGATTTTAATTGATAAACTTTTGGGATGTTCTTTGGAGACCTTAAATCTGGAGCTTTCTGATCATCAACTCTGATATATTTTCTTCTTGATGTTTTCATAATTTCCTCTCCAACATTTCTCTTTTCTCTCTAAGACCTCTATCATTTGGATATTGGCCTGCTTAGATTTGCTTACCTATTTTCTCATGTCTTAGCCTTTTTTTCTTTGTTTAATTTCTTCTAACAAGTTTGTTTTTCCTTCTAGCTGTTTTATGAATTTTTAAAAATTTTCAGCTAACATATATCCAGTTTCTAACAGTTCTTTCTTCTTCTCAGAATGTTTGTTCTCATAGCAGTTTATTATATCTTGGATTCCATATCTTCTGTTTCAGAGGAGGTTAATTACAGGTTTCTTTTTCAGGTTTTTCTCTAATATCTGTATTGTCTTTATGTTCTCTAAGTTTTTCTGTATTTTGTTTTGTTTATTTCCTTTAGCCTCTGTCATTCATGCTTAAAGTTTTCCTCAAACATCTATGATTCATCTTAAGCTACCCATTCATTTTAAGAAAAGAATTCTAAAAAGTTGATAGAAAACCTGTAGATTTTACTCTAGATGAAAAAGTGACAAACCAGTGATTTCATTCAGGGACCACAAGATGTCATTATCTATAGATCTTTCCTCATAAGATTTTTAATGTAGTTTATACAGCATTTTTATGTTTGAAAGGGTTCTTTCACTTTATTTCTGTCTGTCATATTTCTTCAAATTTTTACTATTTATTTTAACTTGTATTTCTTGGATCAGTAAGGCAGTTGAACACCATTTCATGGTGTTTCATGGTTTATGTCTAATTTCTGAATAAACTTATTTTTCCTATACATAATTTTCTCTTGTCATTTTGATCTTTAACACTTAACTTTAATTAAAGTTATTAACCTTGTGTATATATTGATACTTTCTTTCAATTTAATTTTCAACTTTGATTATGGTATATTTTAAAGTAAACATATGTTTTAGTTTTGTCTTTACAGACTTTTCAATGTGATTCTTAGTAGTTTATGACCTTGTAATCATGTTAAAAATTGTTTTATCCATATCATATATATGAAAATGACTTCCTATATTTTCTCCTAGTGATTTTATTCTTTTATTTTTGTATATTTTTTGTATATATTCTTTTATTTTTGTATATACTTTCTTTGTTGGGAGTTGCACATCTAATTTTATTTTTCCCCTCAAAATTAGCAGTTGTGTCAGTCAAATTAATTAAATAGTCCATCTATTCCCCAAGTGATTTGAAAAGCTACCTTTATTTTGTCATAAATTGACATGGACTTCATTTCACTGTTTTCTTCCTCTGTTCATGGTCCAGATCACACTGTTTTAATTACTGTAGTTTTATAATACATTTTTATATTCTTTCTCTTTTTTAACATAGTTTTTTTCTTATTTATTTGTATGCAAGGTTAACTTTTTAAAAAATTACTGACTCAAGTTTGATTTGAAATGGTCTATATTTAAAAGCAAATTAGAGAGCTGATATTTTAATAGGACCCATAATATAACATAGTTCCTTTTTACGTTTTTTCTGTTACCATGCTCTTATTATTATCTTTTTGGCATATATATATATATATATATATATATATATATATGTCGTATAGTATCATGTCTTCTGCAAACAGTGACCATTTTACTTCTCCTTTTCAAATTTGGATTCATTTTATTTCTTTTTCTTCCCTGATTGCTGTAGCTAAGACTTCCAAAATGATGTTGAATGAAAGTGGCAAAAGTGGTTGTCTTGTTCCTGATCTTAGAGGAAATGCTTTTAGCTTTTCACTGTTCCGTATGATGTTAGCAGTTGGTTTGTCATATATGCCCTTTATTATGTTCAGGTAGGTTCTCTCTATTTCTGGAGAGTTTTTATCAGAAATCAGTGTTGAATTTTGTCAAAAGCTTTTTCTGCATCTATTGAGATGATCATATGGTTTTTATTCTTCAATTTGTTGATGTGGTGTATCACACTGATTGATTTGTGGATATTGAAAAATCCTTACATCCCTGGCATAAATCCCAGTTGATCATGGTGTATGATCCTTTTAATGTATTGTTGGATTCAGTTTGCTAGTATTTTGTTGAAGGTTTTTGCATCTATGTTCATCAGTGATATTGGTCTGTAATTTTCTTTTTTGTGGTATCTTTGTCTGGTTTGGCTATCAGGGTGACGGTGGCCTCACAGAATCAGTTTGGAAGTGTTCCTTCCTTTGTAATGTTTTGGAATAGTTCCAGAAAGATAGGTGTTAACTCTTCTCTAAATGTTTGATAGAATTTGCCTGTGAAGCCATCTGGTTCTGGACTTTTTTGGAAGTTTTTAAATCACATTTTCAATTTCATTACTTGTGATTGGTCTGTTCATATTTTCTTTTTCTTCCTGGTTCAGTCTTGGAAGATTGTACCTTTCTAAGAATTTGTCCATTTCTTCTAGGTTGTCCATTCTATTGGCATATAGTTGCTTGTAGTAGTCTCTTATGATCCTTTGTATTTCTGTGGTGTCTGTTGTAACTTCTCCTTTTTCATATCTAATTATATTGATTTGAGTCCTCTCCCTTTTTTTCTTGATGAGTCTGGCTAAAGGTTTATCAATTTTGTTTGTCTTTTCAAAGAACCAGCTTTTAGTTTCAGATCTTTTCTAGTGTTATATTCATCCCAGAAGTCTCTTAGACTGTCCTGGTTTCTTTTCTTTCTTTTTTCTTTATTCTGTTCTGCCATTGTGATTTCCACCAATCTGTCTTCCAGCTCACTTACCCATTCTTCTGCCTCATTTATTCTGCTATTGATTCCTTCTAGTGTATTTTTCATTTCAGTTATTGTATAGTTCATCTCTGTTTGTTAGTTCTTTAAGTCTTCTGGCTCTTTGTTAAACATTTCTTATATCTTCTCAGTCTGTGCCTCCATTCTTTTTCTGAGATCTTGGATCATCTTTACTATCATTATTCTGAATTCTTTTTTCAGGCAGATTGCCTGTCTCCACTTCCTTAGTTGTTATTCTGGGGCTTTATCGTGTTCCTTCACCTGGAACATATTTCTCTGCCATCATCTCATTTTGTCTAACTAACTTTCTGTGTTTAGGGGCTCTGTTCCACAGGCTGCAGGACTGTAGTTTTTCTTGCTTCTGGTGTCTGCCCTCTGGTGGGTGAGGTTGGTGCAGGAGCTTGTGCAGGCTTCCTGGTGGAAGGGACTGGTGCGCCTGCCCACTGGTGGGTGGAGCTGGATCTTGTCCCTCTGGTGGGCAGGGCCAGGTCAAGTGGCATGTCTAGAAGTGGCTGTGAGCCCAGAAAGACTTTAGGCAGCCTGTCTGTTGATATGTGGGACTGTGTTCCCACCCTGCTGGTTGTTTACCCTGAGGCCTCCCAGCACTGGAGTCTGCAGGCTGTTGGATGGGGCCAGGTCTTGGTGCCAAAATGGCAACCTCTGGGAGAGCGCACACCAAGGAATATTCCCTAGGCCCTCCATCACCAGTGCCCTTACCCCCACAGTGGGCTACAGCCGACCCCCACCTCTCCAGGAGACCCCCAAGACCCACAGGTAGGTCTGGCCCAGGCTCCTATGGAGTCACTGTTTTTCCCTGGGTCTCAGTGCATGTGAAAACTTGTGTGTGCCCTTCAAGAGTGAAGTCTCTGTTTCCCCCAGTCCTGTTGAGCTCCTGCACTCAAGCCCCACTGGCATTCAAAGCCAAATGCTCTGGGGGCTCCTCCTCCTGATACCAGACCCCCAGGCTGGGGAGCCTGATGTGAGGCTCAGAACTCTCATTCCTGTGGGAGCCCTGTGCGATATAATTTTTTTCCAGTTTGTGAGTCGCTCACTTAATGGGTATGGGATTTAATTATATTGTGGAAGCACCCTTCCTACCATCTTGTTGTGGCTTCTTCTTTGTCTTTGGATGTAGGATATCTTTTTTGGTAGGTTCCAGTCTTCTTTTTTTTTGTCAATGGTTGTTCAGCAGTTAGTTGTGATTTTGGTGTTTTCATGAGAGGAGGTGAACTCAAGTCCTTCTACTCCACCATCGTGTCTCTCTCCTATGGTATATTAAAGTAATGTATTGAAGACAGAGGACTATTTGGCTTGCAGAATGTTTGCATTAGCTTTACAAAATAAGCTGATATCATGGGAATAAAAGATGCCAAATATCAAACCCAACTTAAAAGACTAATTTTTCATAAATTTTACACAGTTATCCCTTGGTCTGTGGGGGACTGGTTCCAGGACCCCCTTGGATAAGAAAATCTATGGATGCTCAAGTCCCTTATGTAAAATGACTTAATACAATCAGCCTTCCATATCCGTGGATGCAGAACCCTGTGGATAAGGAGAATGAATTATATATAGGCACAGGTATAAAACGTTACAGATCCTTAAATGCATATGTCCCTCTTCAGATGGCAACATCAAGAATCACAACCTCTGTTGGCTCATCCCTCTTCTCATCACCACAGCAACCCACAACTCATAATAAGCAGTGGAAAGTATTACTAGGGGAGATGGGGACCAGCAACATGTGCCCCTTATTTGCAGATGCTTTTCCTCAGGGGAATAATCTTTTAATTTTGGCTTACCCTTAAAGAATCTTAGTATACTCTGATATGCAGATACATCTAAGTCAGAACTTGAAAATTTTCATTTGGATCATAGGCAGAGTCAAAGTTGTGTATCAAGAATGCTACTCAGGACTTCCCTGGTGGCACAGTGGTTAAGAATCCTCCTGCCAATGCAGGGGACATGGGTTCGATCCCTGGCCCGGGAAGATCCCACATGCCATGGAGCAACTAAGCCTGTGCACCACAACTACTGAGCCTGTGCTCTAGAGCCCGCGAGGCACAACTACTGAAGCCTGAGTGCTCTAGGGCCCGCATGCTAAAACTACTGAGCCTGTGTGCTGCAACTACTGAAGCCTGCACACCTAGAGCCTGTGCTCTACAACAAGAGAAGCCATCACAATGACAAGCCCACGCACCGCAATGAAGAGTAGCTCCCACTTGCTGCAACTAGACAAAGCCCGCGCGTAGCAACAAGGACCCAACGCAGCCAAAAATAAATACATAAACAAAAAAAGAATGCTACTCAGACTTCTAGGTATAATTTCCCTAGTAGACCCTCAATTAATAAAGGAAATACCAAGCTTACATAGACCTTCCTTTTTAAATAGACGCTATTTTTTAAGAGCAGTTTTATGTTCACAGCAAAATTGTGAGGAAGGTAGAGATTTCCCACATACCCCATCATCCCCAAACATGGATTGCCTCTCCCATTATCAGCATCTCACACCAGAGTGAAATTTTTGTTGCAACTGATAAACCTACAGTGACACATCATTATCACTCATTGTTCATAGTTTACATTAGGATTCACTCTTGGTGTTGTATATCCCATGAGTTTTGACAAATATGTAATGACATGGATCCATCATTATAGTATCATATAGAGCAGTTTCATTGGCCCCCAAATTCTCTGTGCTGTGCATAGACCCTTCTTGATAAATACTGAGCAGATTTTAACTTCCAACTCTGATATATTCTAATCACACAGTAAGAAAATCAAATGTTTTGAACTAAAAGGGAATATAAGTTATCAATCTGGAGCATATTAACTATAACAGATGGGTATCTATCCAAAGAGCAAAAGATACAACACAAGAAGCAAAGGGAGAGAGGAATTCAGGGCAAACACGAAAAAGAGGAGGGATGTATGCTGTAAGAATTGGCCTCAGCACTGGGTACCAGGGTGCTCACCTCGATTCCTTCTGAGAATCCATCTTTTAAGGCTCTACAGACACTCCACAGAATACCTCCATCACTCTAATTATGGAATCTCAACCAAAATTCCTTAAAGTGAATATGAAACTGATCAAACCCCTTCTGCTGTCTACTTACAAGCAAACCCACAGCTGTATGTCTCAGGCTATGTATGCATAGCTCAGGGTTCTGGCTTGCAAAGGTTATTTCCGAGCTTTTATTTAAATTTCCTTTTCACCAAATTCTTTTAAAAGAAAGTATTTAGATGGAGTTTTTGTTGTTGTTAGGTTTTGTTTTTTCTTTTTTTGTTGTTGTTTTATTTTTCAGCAGAGCTGTTGCATAACACAATTGGTTTTGCATGCTTTATAGGAAAGCAGGCCACCTTCCTTCATAAAGGGTGAGGGCACTGATGTGCCTTCCAATCACTTGATTCTATTGTTCTAAGCAGTCCTTTCAATGTTTTTGGCAGGCTCAGGCTTCTGTGCTACTATGGCCTTATTTTATTATTGTTTGGAGGGGAGTGCAGTGTGATTATCCATTCTTCCTTCAGGCAGAGCAAGCCATCTGGAATGTTTATTAAGCCCGCCGGCTGATCAGGAGGCTAGAACTCTGGTGATATACATGAACGCGGGTTGTTCTACATCATCACAGCTTTGTTCCTCTGATGATGTAGCACGCAGAGAGGGCCCCACTAATGGATTTAGAGCACTTCACAGTGGAGGTGCCATGGGCTGAATGGGGAAAGATATATTTTTGGCCTCTGGGTAATTGACTGGAGGATGGTAGAAAAATGTTTAATGTAAAGCAAGAAGGCTTTAAAACTTTTAAATGTTTAATTTGGGGTGGTAGAAGGGCAGGTGATCAGCAAGAGGTTTGAGGAGCGGCCTTTGAAGCCCAAATCTTTGTGAGGAGGTCATGCCCCCCTAAGCCTGTCTGTCGCTCTGTGTAAAAAGATCAGTTGAGCTTGTCCAAAAATAAAATGCTACTATTCTAATTTTAAAATTTAGGCATTTCCCGGCCTACACTAAGCAGTACTTATATTTCTTTCCTTTTAGTAGTGTCACTGCAAAGAAAGAGGAACATTCTTCCTTTTGCTATAAATTTTGATCTGTAATTGTTGAACATATTTTTTGCAGGAAGGCAAAGTTTGTCTCTTCCTGCTTTCGCTGTTTGTAAAAATGAGTGTTTGTGGAGCTGCAACGAATAATTTATAATGAGGATTTGGGTTTCTTTTTCAGTTTAATTTGGGTTTTACACTGAGTCAACTTTTCAGTCAATTATAGAACTATGATTAGTTACCAGTCACTTAAATAAGCACCTTTTAAAAATAGACCTATAAAAATGATACAGGGACTAACCACTGATGTGAGAAATCTCATGCAGGGCCACCAGAACCATGATAAGAGGAAGAAAAGATGGTTGAGCATATAAAAGCTGTGTTTGGCTTAAATCACAAGATATGCTAGTTAACCAACCTCCTGCATAAATCTGCCCTGAGCCAGTTTATTTCAGTGCACAGGATACGCTACCAATAGATCCTTTAGTAAACCCTTGACAAGAGAAATGAGTAATTTACCTTTATACGAAGATGAATGTATCAGGTTGAGGAGCTCCGTGTAAAACATCTTGTCCGATTTTATAGTTTGTGTCTATTTATTTAGATATAGGCAAATATATATGTTTAAAGTTGAACATACCAACAGCGATGTGGTTACATATATTGCATGTATGTGTATATATTTATCTATATATATACTGAGAGAAAATAGATATATGTATTTATATTCACATCCTTATGTTTTTCTCTACAGTCAAATTAGTGACAGCTAATCCACTTCACCAAAAGTCGGAGCTAAACTAATATTATAGATGGAGCTAATCCTATCAGACACATACATCTCTGTATCAGTGGTCTATTGTCACAATAATGATTCACAATAACTACCGCTCCCCAAATGATGTGGCTTCATATAGTAACCATTTATTATCGCTCATGAGGCTATGGGTCAGGCCACTGGGCCATACTGGTCCGGCACTGCTCATGCATGCATCTGAGTTAAGCTGCAAGTCAGCGAGGTAGCTTTGCAGTCTTAGCTGGTTCTGTCCCACATCTGGAGCCTCAACTAGGAAAACTTGGCTAACTTGTTCTGCTTCTCATGTTCTCTCCTCCTCCAGGCTAGACTGGGCATTTTTATAGCGACAGAGAGAGAGAAAGAGACCACAAGGCTTCCTGAGGCCTAGGTTCTGAATTGGCATGTTGTCACTCCTGCCATATTCTATTGGTCAAATCAAGTCACAAAGCCAGTCCAGATTCCCAGTGGTAGGTAGACCCCACTTCATGATAGGTAGAGCTGCAAAGTCACCTTACAAATGTTGTGGAGATCAGAAGGGTGAAGCTAGCTCATACCTCGCTGCAGCTCAGTTTGTGGAATGTCAGGACACATTCCTGTCAGGAGAATGCTTGCCTTCTTTGCTATCACCGTTTCTAACAGACTTAACTCTGTCCCTTCTAAAATTAAACAATGCTGTCCAAATGTTTGCCCCTGAGCCCCAATAAACCATCTACAAATTGCAAATATCAGTGTTCTCAAAATAAGATCCAATATATATAATGACTGTTGACCATAATCTTGGTCCTGTCTATACTAAGCAGAAACTGAAGATTCACGAGTTGAGATTATTTTACATGCTGTGCCCAGAAAGTCTAGAAAATGTCATAAGTTCAGCTCTCTTCTTAAGACTTTCTTAAACTAATTAGGCTTCTACTTAAAACTCTGAGGAATAATATTTTGGTTTCACTTATAACCTCTCTCTGCCCCAGTGTCTTCTATAAATGTAGTGTATCAGAATGTTATATCAAGGAGTTAAGCCTTCTTATGCTAAAATTCCATTATTTTCTTATAAAAACGGAGACACTTTTCTATTTGAAGTCATTTTCTAGATTTTTTCCAGGCTTCTCTAACTGTGCCCACCAATCTTCCTCCTCCATGTAGTATGTAGAAGAGCACTGATTAGGAATATTAGGCAGTTTTTAATATCAGGAATATTAAAAACAAACAAGTCAACAACCTCAAAGTTGTTTGAAATTTGAATTGATTGATAGCAGCTCACCAATTATCCAATTAACATGAAAACCTTTCTATCTGTTTCATACCCAGAGGTGAAGCTCAGACAGCTTTCAGTTTATTTCAACTGGGAAAAAAAAAAAACAACAAGTGTTTAATGTCAGCTTAGTTTTCTGGAGAAGTGCTCATATGGCCTACCTACTCTTTACTTCTCCAAACTTCTTGCTCTTGCCTTTCTTTTCTTGTGTATAGTATGTATCAAGTATTTATTCAATGCTTTGACATCCATGCACTAAGCCAGGTGGACAAGAATCCACTTGTCTTTTGTGCCTACCTATTTTACATAGAAGAGACTCCTGGGAATATGGGAACTTAGAAAGATAGACAGATAGATGGATAGTTAGGCAGACAGACAGAGTTGGGTAGAGGTCCATATGGAGACTAGATCACAGGGAGAATTAACGGGACCAATGAGACCCTGTATCGTAAGCAAAGATAAAGTCTGACACCCAGGCAGGTAACAGAGCTTGGGCCAGAAGTTAATGTTGGTCCTGGGTATAACCTAGTGGTGGTTATCGGGATTAGTCTTCTCCAGCTACTCTGGTAGCCTGTCTGATAGCACTGGCAGAAGGAGGTTATAATTTCTCAATGGAAAAAACTCCAAAATTAAAAGATGTAATATGTCACACCTCAATCAAACCTTGCTGTGGTACCCTACCCTCCCTCCTCCAATCCAAACAAACCTACAAAGGGCCAGTTTGATCCTGACTCTGTGAGTGTGAAGATGGAACTCACTGGTCCATCAAGTTCCACTGCCTTCGGAGGCAAGCACACCAAGTGCCAGTGCCCTGGTCCCGTGCCATGGCACTGGCTCTCACTCCATTGGCAAGGTAGTGAGGAGGTTTCTACTGCAGCCAGCACCTCAGTGATAAAGGGAACAAGGCTTCAACTTGGAGCAGGACTTCTTGGGGCACTTTCTGAATCTAAGTTCTGTGGAGTCTCGGCTGAGATCATTGTAGCAAGGATGGAAAATTAGGGCAGATCAGTGGACAAAGGAAAGTCACCCTGGAATTGGGAAATATTTGGGAAGAAGAACTCTGTAAATTTAGTTTTTCTGCAGAAACGAGATTGGTATTGGGGCATCAATATTTGAGTAATATTGTTAATGAGACTGCATTTATATTCAGCAGCTTTTAAACCCTGAGACTTTTGTTTTACCTGAATTTCAATCTCATTTGATTTTGTGAGGTATTTATTATTACTTCCACTTTACAAGTGAAGAAACAGAGGCTCAGAGAGGTTAGGTGACTTGTCCAAGCCACATGGTTGAGATTTAAGGCCAGTTCTCTGTGATTCTGAAGGCTGAACCCTCTCTGCTACCTCACAGAGCAGCAGACTCTTCTTCCCTCTGCTTTGGGAGTTATTTCTGTTGAGTTGATTCTGAGTCACTCGCCTAGTGTCAGTCCTAGTGTTCTCTTCGTCAATGTTTGTCTACGAGTGTGTAGCACTAATTCACCTACATTTTGAACCTTGAAAACCAAAATATATTAACAACTGAATTAGGAACAATGCCTGAAACTTTGCTTCCTAGTTTGTAATAAGTGAATATTGGTCTCCATAATCTATAATGTCATTTCTGACATTTTTTATATTATGAACATTTTTGGACTCTTCCATTGGTAATAAAACCAGCCAGTTGCCAACATATCCTTAAATATTTAACTTTCATTTCCATAAGGTCTAAAACATCCATTCAGAACCACCATTGGAAGACTCTTTCTAGGATTGCAGCCTGGCAGATTTTCTCCCCTTAATCTATCCTACCTGATAACCTATTATTGACCAAACATAGTACTAAATACATAAAGCATATTCCTGTTCTAAGCAAGATTACTACTCTCACTATATACACAGTAATGCAAGTAGCACTGGGTTTGATTGAATGTTCATGTTACCCACTGCTGAACTAAATACTATAACTCTTCTGAGATAGAAGGTCTTTAGAAACTAGAATAGTAATCAAAGGCTTCAAGGCAGTTGGGAGGGGTTAGACTTAAGTGATCCCTGAAGGGTGGATAGGTATTGAAGGGAAGACAATTGTAGAGGATTTTCTGACATGGATAACAATTCTGGCAGATTTAGGAATGGTGAAAATTGGAAACCCTGAAGGATAGTGGTATATATTAAAGGGAAGGGGCCAAAGCTAGTGTACTTCTTGGTGAAAAGACATGGAATAAGGGGTAAGAAGATGTTCCTTGAGGGTAGGTTTTATGTCTACATGACAGCCACTTAATATTTCATTCACAAAGAAAAGGTTTTCAGTCTATGTAAGTAAAGGGATTGCTTGCTATCTTCCAAAACATGAAGAGTTTGTACAGAATCCAACAATGAATTGTCTAACATCTCCACAGTGGGAAAGCAAGGATGGGGTGAGAAAATGTGAGGCAGGAGAGAAGCCCTGAGAGACAGAGCCTTGGTCCATATGGGATCCATGACTTAATGTACTAATTCACTAATATTTTTGCTTCTAGGAGTCCAGAATTTAAGAAGAAATACTATTAATACTACTATTTAAGTAGAAATACTATTGACTAGATGCCTATTAACTAGAGATCCTTGTGACTTTGTAAGGCTCTGATAAACAGCAGGTGTAGGCTCTACTTTTTAAAACGTGTACCTATAGGCTAGAAGTTGAAAGATGGTTAAAGCACCAAAATCTTACATCCTACCATTCCTGAGAGGAAGTCAACCATTTCTTTCCTGAACATCTCCCTATTTCCCACTCCCTTTCATTTGTACCCCTCCTTAATACTTCCTAAGCATTTATGCTGTATACATGTGGAGCTGCACTGAAAAATTAGGAAGATGCTGACTTCTTTTATAGGAGTAGTTAACCGCCAGAGTGTTAGGTTTCCCCTTCTAATCCCTACAGGTAAGAAAGATTTGGTGGAGTAGTCCATGTTCTATTTCAAGAGCTGACAGATAAATAATATTGATCACAATTTGTTTGGGACAACAGGGCATCTGCTTGCTGGTTAGATTAATCCCCCCAGGTGTGTCTTCCCTCTGTCTATAGGATTTAATCCAGATCATGTTTTCTATGTAAAGTGGCTATTAAGCAAAGAATCAGTGAGATCTAATAATTCATAACCTCTTCACTAAGAATTATGAAAAGTTTCCTCTGGCTTTAGAGAGTGTTTGTCAAGATTGGAAAAATCTCTCTTGGAACATTTCTAAATAGTCGCATTGGAAATTGCCCCTGTAACAGATGAGCCCATCTCTTTTAATCTACATTAATAAACCACAAAGCAAGGGAGTTGGGTAGAGGGGCATTTTCATCCAGGAAGGAAGCTTGGGAGTACAAGACATGGATTTGTTGGACATCATGGTAATTGCTTATGCACTGTCCTGCAGTTGACAAGTCTGTTTCTTTTTTTAAAAACAAATACAATATTTAAAAAAGTAAAACTCAGAAAAGACCAGGATCTGGAATGAATTTGACCTCCTAGAAGCATGATTGATAGGGTATGGTAGCAATCCTATGGTGGCAGGTCTAAGATAAGCAATGTTGCTGAGTAACTGACCAGAGTATACGAATATGAATTATTTCAAAGTATCCAAAAACCATCAGTCCTAAACAAGATTGAGGATGCACCTATATTTTGGGATCATTCTAAGCTTCTCAAGGAGCAAGCCCAAATTACTGAGTAAACCTGAGAATCAAATTTCAGTGAAGCCTAAAACTCAAATTTCATTGAGAAGGCAACCTCTGTTAAGAAATGGAACTGTGGTCAAGATGGAAAATACGAGGCTGGCATGCCTTGCCTTAGCCTAGGCATCCACAGGATCAACAGTCCTACCTCCTCTTCAGATCAACCATGAAGCTGCAGAGGCCAAAACAAAACAAAACAAAACAAAACAAAATAACATTTCTATTCCCTTTACAGGCAAATAAAATCCAAAAGATATGGATCTTTGAATGGATTCTGTAGTCATAAATAGACTTCAGGGTGAGCTGCCTATATTTCCACTCACTGTTGAATCCTATCTGCTGTGAAAAATTTTCACTGTCTCCAAGTCATCATGAAAACATTCTCAGCTAATTGAGACATTCCCAAACAATTAAGATAACCAGATGCGTCTGTTATTTGTAATTACCTGAACATGCATTCCTTTCTCTGAGAATAGTTCCATTTTTTGAGCCTTTTGAACTACTCCAGATAATGAAAATGAAGATTACTGTGCGTGCATTTTTCACTCGGCCTAATTTTGACATAGAATTACCTCTTTCCAAAATTAAGCAGCAAAACTGGAAACATGTGTGCAAAAAGAACTGTTTTCATTTTGCCTGGTGCCAAAATAATACCTTTTCTCCCCATACAAATAGTATTTCTGACAATTTCTAAGACTTAAGGTAATGCATGTTTAAATGTAAAAGATGGACTCCAATAGCTAAGGAAAAAATAAACAATTTATAGTTACCACTCATGACCTGCCACATTTAATCTTTTAGATTCATGATGGGTCTACAGTACTGTTTACAGTTCTTGGCATGTAGTAGATGTAGTAGGGTTTCCATATGTGGTAACTACCACCATAACTAACTACTATTCTTTCTACTGTTACCAATACTACTATCCCTACTCTTCCTGATAATAATATACAATTTCTTCAAATGGAGATCTTCACTAGTGATTTGGGGTTTTGTTAAAACATTTTCTTATTGATTTGTCTAATTATACAGAGACTTGATCAAAATAATTCAGCACTTTCTTCCGACAACAGTCCTAATAATACTAATATATTTTCCCTTTTCCAATTATGCAAATTCTTGTAAAATTTCCGGATACAATTCAAATTCTACCTCCGTCTTCTTTCAACTTTATAACATTAGCCTTCACTATTTATTTTTAAATTACTTTTATATCTCTTTTTAACTTTTTTTATAGCTGTCTTGAGCAACTATTTAGCTTGCATTGTAATTTACATTTTTGTATGCCCAATCTGAAGACAAGGTTTGCCTTATCCTTGTTTTCATTTTTTACCTACTACTCTAGTCCTTGCACATGGTAGTTGCTCAATAAGTATTTGATTTGCTTTTATTTGAAAAGATCTTATGCCTTTCTGATATATTCATTCCCTCCAGCAAATACTGTCTTCCAGTGTTAATTTTGTATTCTCAATTGTTGGGACATTATAATCCACCTATAAGACAAATGAAACTCTTTTCTCTTGCCCTGGACAGTGGAGCTGGTATCACTCTAAGTCACTCTATGAAGGCAAAGTTTCCTGCTTAGAAGATCAACATGAGGGAAATGTCTCTAGAGGCGGACAATGACATCAGGAGACCAGAGGTGGGAGAAAGGAACAGAGCAAAAAAGTGAAGAAGAAGGAGGTTTAGGAGGAGGAAGAAGAGGAGGAGAGGAGGGGAAACAGCAAGAGGAAGAAGGAAGAGAAGGAGAAGGAAGAAGAGAAGGGGGAGGAGTAGAAAAGCAATCATTTTCCCTATAAATCACATTTGTTAATAGTGAATATTGATATCATGTTAAAAGTGGAAGATGAGTGATATTCATGCAGCAGTTGCTAAATATTTTCCACTTTTAATGAGTACTTCTGAGCTAGTGTAGAATGCTCTTTATTCTCATGCAAGTAATCATTCATTCTAATGATTTACAGCTTCATCAAATTCCTGGACCTAGAGTACAATCACCATCAAAGAATAGGAACTACTGGTCAACTTTTCCAAAACCAAACTCATTATTTTTGTTAACTGTCCCTCTTATATTTACTTGGCTAAAACTGTGAGACATTTATTGTTTTGAGAAAAGAGTAGAAATTGCAACCCTGCATATTTTACTTTAAATCTTTGTTCTGCTACTTAGTAACTGTATGACTTTGGACAAGTAATTTATTCTTTTGGAATATAATTTTCTATTTTTAAAATGAGAAGAGTAAGACCTAATTATGTATGTATAATGGGCATTCCATCAATCTTAAATTTTACTACTAAAACCTTTATCCATTAAAAATATCTTATGTAGTACTTGAATAAAGTAAAGAAAACTTTTGGAGGAAAAAATTGTAATCTTTCATTGTTGTCTTAAATTATTTTTTATTATATTTTAACTATGTGCAAACATGCTTATAATTCATATATTGTAAAAATCTAAACAAAGCTTCATATTATATGTTAAATTAATTAAACAAGAAGGCTGTTAGACTCTAATGCCATGGTGACCTCCATAAGCAAACCAAAATCTCAACCTGTAAATGCCTCCAAGTTACCAAATGAAAACACTAAGGACAACCAATCACAAACAGCCAACTAGACTTTAAGCAATAGCCAATCAAATAATTTCCTTTCTTTGCTTCTACAGTTTCTCTATATAAGTCTTTCCCTTGACTCCTATTAGTGGAGGGTTCCTAAGAACTTCCGATTTGGCACTACCCGAGTCCAATCAATAAATGCTCAAATCAAGGGATTAATCTCCAAAATATACAAACAGCTCATGCAGCTCAATATCAAAAAAACAAACAACCCAATCCAGAAATGGGCAGAAGATCTAAATAGACATTTCTCCAAAGAAGACATGCAGATGGCCAAGAGGCACATGAAAAGATGCTCAACATCACTATTAGAGAAGAGAAATGCAAATCAAAACTACAATGAGGTATCACCTCACACCAGTCAGAATGGCCATTATCAAAAAATCTACAAACAAACAACAAATGCTGGAGACAGTGTGGAGAAAAGGGAACCCTCTTGCACTGTTGGTGGGAATGTAAATTGATACAGCCACTATGGGAGAACAGTATGGAGGTTCCTTAAAAAACTAAAAATAGAATTACCATATGACCCAGCAATCCCACTATGGGGCATATACCCAGAGAAAACCATAATTCAAAAAGACACATGCACCCCAGTGTTCATTGCAGCACTATTTACAATAGCTAGGTCATGGAAGCAACCTAAATGCCCATCGACAGATGAATGGATAAAGAATATGTGGCACATATATACAATGGAATATTACTCAGCCATAAAAAGGAATGAAATTGGGTCATTTGTAGAGACATAGATAGACCTAGAGACTGTCATACAGAGTGAAGTAAGTCAGAAAGAGAAAAACAAATATCGTATATTAACGCATATATCTGGAAGCTAGAAAAACAGTACAGATGAACCTGTTTGCAAGGCAGAAATAAAGACACAGATGTAGAGAAGAAACATATGGACAGCAAGGGGGGAAAGGAGGAGTGGGATGAATTGGGAGATTGGGATTGACATATATACACTAGTATGTATAAAATAGATAACTAATGCGAACCTTCCATATAGCACAGCAAACTCCACTTAATGCTCTGTGGTGACCTAAATGGGAAGGAAATTCAAAAAAGAGGGGATATATGTGTACATATAGCTGATTTACTTTGCTGTACAGCAGAAACTAACACAAAGTTGTAAAGCAACTATACCCCAATAAAAAAAATAATATCTGAGAAAAAAAAGTGCTCAAATAAACTCTTAAAAAATTTAATATTCTCAGTTTATCTTTTAACATATACAAATAAAACTATGTAGCTAAAACTATTCAAATAATTTGACGTGGCAGATGATGTTGTTTTGCTGAACTAAATGATCTATGTGGGTTCAATTGTCACACACACACACACACACACACACACACATACATACATGGCATTTGATTCATTTTCTTTAAACTTGTATAGTTGTAATGTTGAGCCTGATGGACCATTCCTTAAATCATAGTCATCACTGTAGTCATCTTTCCTCTTTAAAGAATAGGTAATTTAGACCACAATCCACTGTTTTAATGGGCCCATCCATTTAGCAGTCCACCCAAAAACTAATACTAAAAAATAACCTTAAAATATAATTTAATGGAAAATTCCTCATTGTTTATTACCACTTACTCCTCATGAACTACTGCAAGTTGTGATGTACAAAGATGGGTCTGGAAGGAACATCTGTGAGAAACATGGATGGCACCTATTGCTCTGCATGGATTTCTGAGTTCAGTAATGCTTATGCCACTATATGCCCTGTGATGACTTAATTATTCAACCAGAATTCTCTATTTGACCAACTATCAAGCCTTTGGCATTTTTTACTAGGTGTTGTGATGTCATTTACTCTTCATTTGGTACAAAAATCCCATTTATATATTAAGTCTGCCTCTGTTCTTTTCTCATTAACCTGTGACAATTAATGTAGAACATTATTCCACCACGCTGTCATTTTCATGATGTCAAAACATTCTACATTTATTAAATAAATTATGAAGCTAAAATCCTAGTCTGTGAAAATATCTTTCAATTGTAGCTGATCACTATAAAAGAGAAGTTTTGCCTTTATAATCAGTAAAAGAATCCAACAAGAGTACAAAAGCAGACACATGATGAACGCTGTCTCATTAACATTAGGACATGATCACCTAAAGCCAGCCAGAAAATCTCTATCTGTATGTTATCACTGGGGATCAATATGACAGTAAACTCACAGATAAACCAGAGCACTGAAATCATGTGGCACTACTTAGTTATAAGGTAGTCTAGTAGATGATTCAGAATATGTTTCATCCTTCCATATTTTAGAAATTATAATCAATGTGGAAAAATTAAAAGCAGAAAACTCACCATTGTAGACCTCATTGACTTTTCATAATGCTGCCACAGACACTCATGAATGAGAAGACACAGCAAATTAACATATTCAATACCAAGAGATCCTCATTGGAGAGTATGTAATAAGTCTGAATGTTGAGACTTACACATTCTATGATAGCTTTCCCTTTTGTGATCTTTATTTATTTTGTTATGACTGAGGCAGGCATTTGGTTACATCTGCTTTAAAAATTGTCTAGATTAAGATTATTAGAGTCATGCTCTATGATCTAGGTAACCAGGGTCTTGGCTGTACGTTTGTTTGTGTGCCAGTGGTGACCCAAAACCACTTCAGGAGAAACTTGTCCATGACTACAAAGACTTCTGTGAACTGCTTCCACAGGAAGGGATGGCCTTCAATTCAGCCAAGTGTCTTTGTCAGGCTCTTTAACATTCATAAGAGAATGTCAAACTTTATGTCAGTATGGATGACTGCTGGACCTTACATTTCTGCACAAACCTTAGGCATAGAACAGCACACTGCATACTTGTCAGGGAACACAGCTGTGAGCTCTCTGCCTCTGGGGACATATCAGAAGTTCAAGTGAGGAAGACAATATCTATGGAGGCATTCCTGAGGGGCATGCAATCCATCCATTCCTTAAGATCAACTGTCCTCAACCCTCTCCTGCCTCACCACACATGAAAGATGGAACTCATCTACATAGCATACTTCCATGGATAAATGTAGATTTTTGATAAAACCAATAAAGAAAACACAACTAACATAGTAAAATAAAGCATTGCAATAATAATTAATTCATGATTTCAGTGACTATAAATTGTGCACCAAATCGTACATGGTATTATATCCATTTTACAAAGGAGGAAACTGAAGCTCAGAGGGGCTAAGTAACAAATATAGGGGCAGATGCCTGCTTTAGTCTGGCATGCCTTCTTATTCTGTCCGCTGTCTCTCATCATTTCAGACCATTTTTTTGGGAAAAATTGCATAGCCTTACATAAACAGATTAATCAAAGAAGAAGAGTCCAGTGTTGCTTGAGAATAGGAATTGTACAAGAAGAACAACTGCGTTATCCCTTTTGCAGAGACAGACATGGATTTGACTGCTTCTTACCTATCTTTTTAGACACTGAAGGGGAAAAATTTGGATATGCTCCAGTTGCAAACTAAGAGTCTATTTATGTAAGGGAGGGCTTAAATCTGTTCATCTGTTTCTTTTCTAAAGTTGATAATAAAGTTACGATGACATCAAGAAACCATGCTAGAAAAAACTGCAAACGTATACCAAAAAAATGAGAAGATAGTTGGAAAATTATTGAAAAAAAAAAACAAAACAACTCAGGTGGGTAAAGACACTTGACATATAAACGCATCTTGGATACATAAGGGATTCAAGAAAAGCCACTGGAGGGGACTGCTTGTTAATATTAACTGTATCTGGGTTATCACTCCCTGTTTTACTTCCTTCTATAGTACTTACAGTATATCAGGTATTATTCTATTTTATTTATATACATTAACTCACTTAATACTCCCAACAACCTTTTGAGTAGATACTATCATTATATACTTTTTACAGAGATGGAACCTGAGGCACTGAGAGTTTATGTAACTTGCTCAAGGTCATATAGGAATTGAAGGGTGGAGAGGGGGCTCAAACCCACACAATGGGCCCCCCAAATACATGTTCATCACTATTATGCTCTGCTGCCTCCTCCATCCACTTCCCTTGGACCATCTCCCCTTTTCATTCATTCTGGGGTTGGGCTTGGGTAGGCCAGTCTCTGTAGTGGTGAGAGCAAAGAAGAGGAATCGCTTCTTCCCACTCTCTGTCTTCCACTGGAAGAGCTTGGGAGGTCATTATAAATCCACAGTGCCAGACTATGCATAGACGACAATGATAATATCAAAAGAAAACACTTGAGTGCTTACCCTGGTAATTATGAAGGTAAGTTCATTACAAAAAGCAGTCCATTAATCCTCTCAACAACCCTTTGAGGTAGGTATTATTTTTACTCCCCTTGTATAAATTATTAAATAAACAGCAAAAAAGCTTGTAAACCAGGCAGTCCTACTCCAGAGCCCATCACTGTTGCAAGAATATGAAGGAAATCTTTGAAAATTTGCACTAAAAATTTAGATATAAATAGATAACCTTAAGAATAAGGATGTTGGGCTTCCCTGGTGGCGCAGTGGTTAAGAATCTGCCTACCAATGCAGGGGACATGGGTTCGAGCCCTGGGCCGGGAAGATCCCACATGCCGCTGAGCAACTAAGTCCGTGCGCCACAACTACTGAGCCTGTGCTCCAGAGCCCGCGAGCCACCACTACTGAGCCCACGTGCCGCAACTACTGAGCCCGTGTGCCGCAACTACTGGAGCCCGTGTGCCGCAACTACTGAAGCCCGTGCACCTACAGCCTGTGTTCTGCAGCAAGAGAAGTCACCGCAATGAGAAGCCTGCACACTGCAACAAAGAGTAGCCCCCGCTCGCTGCAAGTAGAGAAAGCCCATGCGCAGCAACGAAGACCCAGTGCAACCAAAAATAAATAAATTAATTAAAAAAAAAAAAAGAATAAGGATGTTAATCTGGGTAATTTATACCAGATGATATCAGATATAAGTTCTCCAAATAGTCACAACCTAAGCCCCTGATATTTTAGCCAGTTATATCTTGCAAGTTTATGTATTAAATAAGTCCTTGTTAAATTACAGAATGATATTGGTAGAGCAGTAGGGGAGCAGAGCATGGCAAAGACTGTTTCCTCTGGTATGATCTTTATGCAACGGGACCTGAAAAGGTATCAGCACAGCCAACCTTTTGCATCACTGTGTGCTGGCTTCAGGAACACAGCATGAGGAGGAAGCCCTGAGCCTCTATTCCAACCCAAAATGTTTCTGTTCAAAGGCAAACTTGAAGCAACAAGTGGCAAATAGCAGAAGGCAGAGGTGATGGCTCAGCCTTCAGGGCTGGCAAGAGCAAAGAAAGGAAGAACCTCTCCTCAGGTTTACCTGGCAGGAGTCTCTGGCCCTCACAACAGCTTCTAATGTCAACTGTCCTATTCCTCCTTTCTACAAGGGCCTTCTCCTGGCCCTCACTGTCTCTATGCCCCTGGAGCTCCTTCCTCAGGCCATAGGATTCCACCTGGATGCTGGTGATTTGGAGATCCTGGAGAGATTCTGATTTACTGCAGTGCTTGAGGGCTATGGTTTAGATTTGTGTCCTAAACATCCCAGAACACATTTTTTTTTTCTTTTAACTATAGAAACACTGGGACACCTAGTACTATAATCCATGCATCTATAACCAGGCTTTTGTGGCTAAGACCTAAACTCTTAACCTCATTCATAAGACTTTTTGCCACGAGAACATGCATTCATTATTCCAAACAACTTACTTCAAGAGAACATTTGGAAAGACAACCTGTTAATAATTTGGGGACTCTCAACCCGGTAAATCATCATTGTATTCTTCATGCTGTGTGTTCTGTTTTATTATCACCAGAGCGTGGTAATGTTTGGTCTCTCTCACTCTACCAGAGAAAGCTTGGAGCAGTGGGCTTGTCCTTGGCTCATGATACAGGTCTTTCACCGGGGTCTCTGCAAAGAAAAACATGAGCTGCACTCCGGTTTCCTAGTTTCTTTATTCCCTTCTTTTGACATTTGCAAAACAATCTGATAAAACAAAGTATACAATCAGTATTTGAGGATGAGTATAAAGTTTACCATAATGTCTTATTATATATGCAGTATCTGAGACTGGAATTGGTTTCTCTAAACAACAGCTGTGGTGGAGGAAGCAGCTGTTTTGGAGGAGAAATGGCTCTGGCTTGGGAGTCAGGGGATCCAGGGCTGTCCCAGATCTGACCGTTGCTTCAGTAGGCTAGCTATTGGACTCTCCTGGTGATTGGTTTCATCATCTGTAAAATGGGAATAATTCTGTCCCACAGGATTAAATATTATATATCTATATCTATGTACCTAATGATATATCTATCTATAAAACAATATTTTATAAACTACTGAGTGAATCAGAGCTCTTAAGGTTGTTAAATTAGATAGCTGTAAACTCTAATGGATTGGGTCCAAAGAAATTATTTCTTTTCTTTTTTTTTTTTTAGACTAGGGAGCTTATCTACCCTTCTTTTGAATTTAATTTTTTAATTAAAGTATAGTTGATGTACAATGTTATATAAGTTTCAAGTGTACAAGATAGTAATTCACAATTTTTAAAGGTTGTATTCCATCTATAGTTATTATAAAATATTGGCTATATTCGCTTATGTTGTACAATATGTACTTTTAGCTTATTTATTTTATATATATTGCCCTTCCCCTCCTCATCTCCCTGGAAATGTAAATGCATTTGACACTTCTGTCTTATATCTCATACACACATGTGGGCAGTCTCCCTCCTTTTTCTCTCTCTCCCTCTTCACAAAATACAAATAAAGTGAAGACCCGTAAGTGAAAGTAAAGCTTTGCAAAGCTTTAGGCACAGTTTTGGAGAAAACACAAGTTGTTGATCATGTCATAAAAAGCCACATAGCAATAAAATTGCATCATAGGGATACCAAGAGAACATCTGCTCCTTAAAAATCTCACCAGAGTGCAGAGTTCAGTTTGAGGCATCTCCTTTCAGAACCAATGAAAAGCAATGAGAAGAACTCCAGACAAGAGCAGCAAGATGATTAAGCCCATAAAAGAATCCAGTTATCTGGGTCGATTAAAGAAAATGGAGAATTCATTGAAGCCATTGCCAAGATGAAGAATAATTATAATCTACAAAAATTTCAAATGTAGAAAAGCCAAGGAAAGAGAGGAACTATTTAGCTTGATCCAGAAGACAATGCATTGAAATAGTCACAAATGAGAGAAAAGGAATTATTTGTGAAATGATATTTGGTGATTTGAAAGCTAATATGAAGAGTCCCTGAAGGACACCAAAGATTTAAAGAGGGGCAGCGTCTCTGCATAGCAATGACATATGACGATCTATTAAAAAGTTTCACTGAAAGTCCCTACCTCAAACGCATAGGAGAATCTTCCATCTCAGAAGTCTCCCTGGACATAGGGTCAGCAGACTTGATTATTCTGATACTTATTTGTTAACTGTATGTATTAAAAAGCCAATTTTCCAGGAAGAAAAATGGTTGAGAATCTTAAAGCCTCATTCTTACCAATGGAGATGCAAATATATGATAGCTCAGAGCAATCATATGGGATATAAAAAATATTTATTCATTTCACAAATATTTCCTGAGCACCTGCTAGGACCCAGGCAGGGTGCTAGGCACACACACGAGGGCCAACACTCTAAGTTTTCTACTCCTGGCTCTAGTTCCACTAATTGATATTATATTTGGTCTTTTTCATATTTATATACTACCCAAAAGTTACAGTAAGCTCCATGAAGGTAATGACAGGGACAGATAAGGATTCTTCCATCACAGCAGCCAGCCCCCTGCTCTGACTATATATATGACTACCGAATGCATCAGCCCTTTGCCCAGCATGATGCCAGGATGAGGGACAGGTGCCAAGATATATGATTTCTAGAGTGAAATTATTTTTGTGCCTCAATGTCATCAACCCCAACATGTCACAAAATAATATTCATTTAAAAATTAAGTGCAGGGGCTTCCCTGGTGGTGCAGTGGTTGGGAATCTGCCTGCCAATGCAGGGGACATGGGTTCGAGCCCTGGTCTGGGAAGATCCCACATGCCGCGGAGCAACTGGGCCCGTGAGCCACAACTACTGAGCCTGCGCGTCTGGAGCCCATGCTCCACAACAAGAGAGGCCGCAACAGTGAGAGGCCCGCGCACCGCGATGAAGAGTTGCCCCCCACTCGCCGCAACTAGAGAAAGCTCTCGCACAGGAACGAAGACCCAACACAGCCAAAAATAAATAAAAATAAATAAATTAAACTGAGCATGTTTAGTTTCAAAAAAATATATATATATATATAAATGCAGATTAGTTCAAGATGGCAGAGTAGAAGGATATACGCTCACTCCCTCTTTCGAGAGCACCAGAATCACAACTAACTGCTGAACAGTCATCGACAGGAAGACACTCGAACTCACCAAAAAAGAGACCCCACATCCAGGAAGACACTCGAACTCACCAAAAAAGAGACCCCACATCCAAAGACAAAGGATAAGCCCCAATGAGATGGCAGGAGGGGCGCAATCACAAGAAAATCAAATCCCATAACTGCTGGGTGGGTGACTCACAAAGAGGAGAAAAATTATACCACAGAAGTCCACCCACTGGAGTGAAGATTCTGAGCCCCAGGTCAGGCTTCCCAACCTGGGGGTCCAGCAACGGGAGGAGGAATTCCCAGAGAATCAGACTGAAGGCTAGTGGGATTTGATTGCAGGACTTCGACAGGAATGGGGGAAACAGAGACTCCACTCTTGGAGGGCACACAAAAAGTAGCATGCACATCAGGACCCAGGGGGAAGGGGCAGTGACCCCAGAGGAGACTGAACCAAACCTACCTGCTAGTGTTGGAGGGTCCCCTGCAGAGGTGGGAGGTGGCTGTGACTCACTGTTGGGACAAGGACACTGGCAGCAGAAGTTCTGGGAAGTACTCCTTGGCATGAGCCCTCCTGGAGTCTGCCATTAGCCCCACCAAAGAGCCTGCAGCCTCCAGTGCTGGGTCACCTCAGACCAAACAACCAACAAGGAGGGAACTCAGCCTGACCCATCACAAGCAGATTAAAGTTTTACTGAGCTCTGCCCACCAGAGCAACACCCAGCTCTACCCACCACCGGTCCCTCCCATCAGGAAGCTTGCACAAGGCATTTAGACAGCCTCATACGCCAGAGGGCAGACAGCAGAAGCAAGAAGAACTACAATCCTGCAGCCTGTGGAACGAAAACCACATTCACAGAAAAATAGACAAAATGAAAAGGCAGAGGACTATGTATTAGATGAAGGAAAAAGATAAAAACCCATCAAAACAATTAAATGAAGTGGAGATAGGCAACTTTCCAGAAGAAGAATTCAGAATAATGATCATGAAGATGATCCAGGACCTCGGAAAAATAATGGAGCCAAAGCTCGAGATGATGCAAGAAATGTTTAACAAAGACCTAGAAGAATTAAAGAACAAACAAACACAGATATGCAATACAATAACTGAAATGAAAAATACACTAGAAGGAATCAGTAGCAGAATAACTGAGGCAGAAGAACAGATAAGTAACCTGGAAGACAGAATGGTGGAATTCACTACTGTGGAACAGATTAAAGAAAAAAGAACGAAAAGAAATGAAGACAGCCTAAGAAACCACTGGGACAACATTAAACGCACCAACATTCACATTACAGAGGTCCCAGAAGGAGAGGAGAGAAAGGACCCAAGAAAATATTTGAAGAGATTATAGTCGATAACTTCCCTAACATGGGAAAGGAAATAGCCACCCAAGTCCAGGAAGTGCAGAGAGTCACATACAGGATAAACCCAAGGAGAAACATGCTGAGACACATAGTAATCAAATTGACAAAAATTAAAGACAAAGAAAAATTATTAAAAGGAACAAGGGAAAAATGACAACATACAAGGGAATTCCCATAAGGTTAACAGCTGAGTTCTCAGCAGAAACTCTACAAGCCAGAAGGGAGTGGCACGATATATTTCAAGTGATGAAAGGGAAGAAACTACAACCAAGATTACTCTACCCGGCAAGGATCTCATTCAGATCCGATAGAGAAATCAAAAGCTTTACAGACAAGCAAAATCTAGGAGAATTCAGCACCACCAAACCAGCTCTACAACAAATGCTAAAGGAACTTCTCTAAGTGGGAAAAACAAGAGAAGAAAAGGACCTACAAAAGCAAACCCAAAACAATTAAGAAAATGGTAACAGGAACATACATATCGATAATCACCTTAAATGTGAATGGATTAAACGCTCCAACCAAAAGACATAGGCTCACAGAATGGATAAAAAAAACAAGACCCATCTATATGCTGTCTACAAGAGACCCACTTCAGACCTAGGGACACATACAGACTGAAAGTGAGGGGATGGAAAAAGATATTCCATGCAAATGGAAATCACAAGAAAGCTGGAGTAGCAATACTCATATCAGATAAAATAGACTTTAAAGAATGTTACAAGAGACAAGGAAGGACACTACATAATGATCAAGGGATCAATCCAATAAGAAGATATAACAATTATTATTATATATGCACCCAACATAGGAGCACCTCAATACATAAGGCAACTGCTAACAGCTATGAAAGAGGAAATCGACGGTAACACAATCATAGTGGGGGACTTTAACACCTTACTTACACCAATGGACAGATCATCCAAACAGAAAATTAATAAGGAAACACAAGCTTTAAATGACACAATAGACCAGATAGATTTAACTGATATTTATAGGCTATTCCATCCAAAAACAGCAGATTACACTGTCTTCTCAAGTGCGCACGGAACATTCTCCAGGATAGATCACATCTTGGTTCACAAATCAAGCCTCAGTAAATTTAAGAAAATTGAAATCATACCAAGCATCTTTTCTGACCACAACACTATGAGATTAGAAATAAATTACAGGGGAAAAAACTGTATAAAACACAAACACATGGAGGCAAACAATACCTTACTAAATAACAAAGAGATCACTGAAGAAATCAAAGAGGAAATCAAAAAATACCTAGAGAAAAATGACAACGAAAACATGACAATCCAAAACCTATGGGATGCAGCAAAAGCAGTTCCAAGATGGAAGTCTATAACAATATAATCCTACCTCAAGAAACAAGAAAAATCTCAAATAAACAATCTAAACTTATGCCTAAAGGAACTAGAGAAAGAAGAACAAGCAAAACCCAAAGTTAGTAGAAGGAAAGAAATCTTAAAATCAGAGCAGAAATAAATGAAATAGAAACAAAGAAAACAGTAGCAAAGATCAATAAAACTAAAAGCTGGTTCTTGGAGAAGATAAAAAAAATTGATAAACCTTTAGCCAGACTCATCAAGAAAAAGAGGGAGAGGACTCAAATCAATAAAATTAGAAATGAAAATGAGGAAGTTACAGGACACCACAGAAATACAAAGCACCATAAGAGACTACTACAAGCAACTCTATGCCAACAAAATGGACAACCTGGAATAGATGGACTAATTCTTACAGAGGTATAACCTTCCAAGTGTGAGCCAGGAAGAAATAGAAAATATGAACAGATCAATCACAAGTAATGAAATTGAAGCTGTGATTAAAATCTTCCAACAAACAAAAGTCCAGGACCAGATGGCTTCACAGGTCAAGTCTATCAAACATTTAGAGAAGAGCTAACACCCATCCTTCTCAAACTCTTCCAAAAATTTGCAGAGGGAGGAATACTTCCAAACTCACTCTATGAGGCCACCAACACCCTGATACCAAAACCAGACAAAGATATCACCAAAAAAGAAAATTACAGACCAGTATCACTGATGAATATAGATGCAAAAATCCTCAACAAAATACTAGCAAACAGAATCCAACAACACATTAAAAGGATCATACACCATGATCAAGTGGGATTTATCCCAGGGATACAATGATTCTTCAATATAAGCAAATCAATCAATGTGATACACCATATTAACAAATTGAAGATTAAAAACCATATGATCACCTGAATAGATGTAGAAAAAACTTTTGACAAAATTCAACACCCATTTATGACAAAACTCTCCAGAAAGTGGGCGTAGAGGGAACTTACTTCAACATAATAAAGGTCACATACAACAAACCAACAGCAAACATCATTCTCAATGGTGACTATCTGAAAGCATTTCCTCTAAGATCAGGAACAAGACAAGGATGTCCACTCTTGCCACTATTATTCAACATAGTTTTGGAAGTCCTAGCCACGGCAATCAGAGAAGAAAAAGAAATAAAAGGAATACAAATTGGAAAAGAAGAAATAAAACTGTCACTGTTTGCAGATGACATGATACTATACACAGAGAATCCTAAAGATGCAACCAGAAAACTACTAGAGCTAATCAATGATTTTGGTAAAATTACAGGATACAAAATTAATGCACAGAAGTCTCTTGCATTCCTATATACTAACAATGAAAGATCAGAAAGAAAAATTAAGGAGGCAATCCCATTCACCATTGAAACTAAAAGAATAAAATACCTAGGAATAAACCTACCTAAGGAGGTAAAAGACCTGTACTCAGAAAACTATAGGACACTCAAGAAAGAAATCAAAAATGACACAAACAGATGGAGAGATATACCATGTTCTTGGATTGGAACAATCAGTATTGTGAAAATGTCTATACTACCCACAGCAATCTACAGATTCAATGCAATCCCTATCAAATTACCAATGGCATTTTTTACATAACTAGAAAAATAAATCTTAAAAATCATATGGAGACACAAAAGACCCCGAATAGCCAAAGCAATATTGAGGGAAAAAAACAGCTGGAAGAATCAGACTCCCTGACTTCAGACTATACTACAAAGCTACAGTAATCAAGACAATATGGTACTGGCACAAAAACAGAAACATAGATCAATGGAACAGGATAGAAAGCCCAGAGATAAACCCACGCAGCTATGGTCAACTAATCTATGACAAAAGAGGCAAGGATATACAATGGAGAAAAGACAAGTCTCTTCAATAAGTGGTGCTGGGAAAACTGGACAGCTACATGTAAAAGAATGAAATTAGAACACTCCCTAACACCATCCATACACAAAAATAAACTC
This sequence comes from Balaenoptera musculus, assembly GCF_009873245.2. Lineage (NCBI taxonomy): Eukaryota > Metazoa > Chordata > Mammalia > Artiodactyla > Balaenopteridae > Balaenoptera > Balaenoptera musculus. The sequence goes on from NC_045797.1 coordinate 40,040,757, forward strand.
CAAATGGATTAAAGACCTAAATGTAAGACCAGACACTATAAAACTCTTAGAGGAAAACATAGGAAGAACACTCTTTGACATAACTCACAGCAAGATCTTTTTTGAGCCACCTCCTAGAGTAATGGAAATAAAAACAAAAATAAACAAATGGGACCTAATGAAACTTAAAAGCTTTTGCACAGCCAAGGGAACTGTAAACAAGATGAAAAGACAACCCTCAGAATGGGAGAAAATATATGCAAACCAATCAACAGACAAGGGGTTAATCTCCAAAATATATAAACAACTCATGCAGCTCAATATTAAAAAAACAAAGAACCCTATCAAAAATGGGCAGAAGACCTAGATATTTCTCCAAAGAAGACATACTGATGGCCAAGAGGCACATGAAAAGCTGCTCAACATCACCAATTATTAGAGAAATGCAAATCAAATCTACAATGAGGTATCACCTCACAGCTGTCAGAATGGCCATCATCAGAAAATCTACAAACAATAAATGCTGGAGACGGTGTGGAGAAAAGGGAACCCTCTTGCACTGTTGGTGGGAATGTAAATTGATACAGCCACTATTGAGAACAGTATGCAGGTTCCTTAAAAAACTAAAAATAGAATTACCATATGACCCAGCTATCCCACTACTGGGCATATACCCAGAGAAAACCATAATTCAAAAAGACACATGCACCCCAATATTCACTGAAGCAATGTTTACAATAGCCAGGTTATGGAAGCAACCTAAATGTCCATCGACAGGCAATCGGATAAAGAAAATATGGTACATATATACAATGGAATATTACTCAGCCATAAAAAGGAACGAAATTGGGTGATTTGTAGAGACGTTGATGGACTTAGAGACTGTCATATAAAGTAAGTCAGAAAGAGAAAAACAAATATCGTATATTAACCCATATATGTGGAATCTAGAAAAATGGTACAGATGAATCGGTTTGCAAGGCAGAAATAGAGACACAGACGTAGAGACCAAATGTATAGGCACTAAGGGGGGATAGTGTGTGTGGGGGGGTGGGATGAATTGGGAGATTGGGATTGACACATATACACTAATATGTGTAAAACAGATAACTAATAAGAACCTGCTCTATAAAAAATAAAATAAAATTCAAAAAAATATAAATACATTTTTTTGTAGGATAAATCATCAAATCCTAAAGGGGCAAACAGTGTCAAAGCCAAATATGTACAACTGAGACAATCCCAGGGCTATTTAGTTATAGACATATCGAAATAATGAAGGACAGAGTCATTAGCGAGGCTGATATCAAGAGCAGTAGTTAAATACTGAAGTAATTCTAAGGAAGGACAGAAAATGGTGATGGATTTCTCTTGTCCTCCTTCCCTAATTTTATGTGCATAAGATTTCTTTATTTCTAACAGTTGATCAAATGTAAACATCCATAATATGGTAAATACCAGAAAGGAGACACCTTTAATTCTGTCTTTTAGTCTAAAATAGACCAGCTAAAGAGAAGTTATTTTATTAGTACTTCCAGCTCTATGCCAAATATCCACACATGTTCTCTGCAGTATGTGCTTTAAATTACTTACTGAAATGGATATTTGTCTTTACAAAGAAATAATGGTTTCCTTGTGTCTCTCAGTAACAGGAAAATTTTCCATCCTTACTGGGGTAAGATTAAAAAGCTAATCAGCATTGCGGTCTCTCAAGAGTCTACAGATGTGCTCTCCCTAGATCCACAGTGGATTTGGGTTACCTGGCGATATTTGAACTGCCCCTCCTGCTCTTCTTGTACATTTATTTAACACTTTGCTCAGCTTTGTTTTTAAATGATTCTGACAGCTCCTAACTAAGGAACAACATGCTCCGGCTAGCTGTTTCGGCCAAGGGTTTTAATGATTTAAAAATAAGCTTGCATTCACTTTGGTTTTAATGTAGAAATGTCTACAGATGGAAGAGGTCCAAATGAAGAGCAAAGAGATGGCGGAGGCTGGGCTACATTTGCAGAGCTGTAGTCTGCCCTGAGGTGAACTCAGCGTCATCAGCTCCCCATCCCCCAATTAAAGAGAAGCAACATTTGGCTTGGTAGTGATCCATTTACATATATTTGAAAAGTGAGCTTTTCATCAAATTCATCTTTTTAATACTTAGGTGTTCATCATCCTGCTTGGCACATAGTAGGCATGTAACAAGAACTGGTGAATCGCATTGTTTTCCCCATTACATCGTGAGTGATTTGAGGTCAGGTCTATGACAGGACTGGTGTTGTCCTGGGCATTGCTGTAGGTCCTCAACCAAGACTTGCTGAGTGATTGAAAGACTGACTTGTTTCTCATTCTACCCTATGCCAAGCCATTCATCAGAGGAGGAGTAAACAGAGTTAACAAGAGACGAAAAGAAGGATTGCTGAGCCACAGTGAGCGGTTGGAAAACAAGAATTTGCGGCAGAGCCAATCAGCATGTTCTCAAAAATAACTCTAACAAAACTTGTCAGCCTGGGAGATAGGAGAGAGGATGAGAAAGGTGGTAAGTGGGGACAGATCACGGGGGAGGTGGCCCCAGGGGGAGCGTTTTTGCAAACTGGTGGATGGAATCAGTATCTCCACGCCTCTTCTCTCATTTCTCCTTTTTGGTGTTCCAGATGGTGAACTGGCTTCTCTTGGAATAATTCTAAGAATGGAAGGGAGACCTCAGAGTTGGACAAGCTCACAGAGTGTTTACAAATGACCATAAGTTATTATCATGACTCTTGGTCTGAAACAGGCCTTCATCTGTATTTTATTCGAGATTTGAGAGTTTCTGTCTCCAGCACCTCCTCGGTTCTCCTTTCCTCTTTCTTATTTGTAGGGTCACTACAAAATTCTATCATTGAAATTAAGACAGTTTTGAGAGGGAGAAAGCAAGCTGTGAATGACTACACCCATGGCTGTGTTATGACTTTCGTGGTCTCTAGGCACTTTCGCTTCCATGGGACCTTTCCTCCAGAAAAAACAAACAAACAAACATAAAACCCCACTAAAAACTATATTTTACAACTCTGACGGTATAAAGATGAATATAATGCAGGCTAGAGTCATTATAATATAGTACATTCATTGTTATCATATTCATTTTTTCTTCTTATTTTAAAAGAAATGAAAATTAAAACACTTTTGTGGACCCCTAATATCGCGATGGACCTTAGCACTGTGCCCGATGCAGAAGCTAGCCCTGTTTAGGATATCAGAAGTAAAATGGGTCTGTCCTAGGTATGGTCACTCTGTAGGTCATAAGATTTCTGTTAATAAATGCTGTACTCAGCAGGACTCCAGGTTCCCTGGAGCTTGGCTTGAGACCTCTTCAGAAGGTAATGAGTTTAAACTCATCAAGATGTATACATTAAATGCGTGTAAGTTTTTGAATATCAGTTAAACCTCAATAAAGCTAAAAAATATATAATGAATTACCTGAACTATTATAATAACATTGTTGAAGTGGAAAAAAATGGCATAGCAGGTAAGTGGATGTGGTTGTTTAAGGCAGAGACTGAGCATTGGGTGTGGTGGGTGGAAGGCAAAGGCAGATTCCAGAGCACTTTGCTGGAAATGCCTTCAAACTGCCAGGGGTGTGTGGTGAGGCTTGCTGATGGCCATGGCTGTGCTCCTATCTCTGCAGTGAGTCTTCCTTAGAGTGAGGGGCTGGTGCTGGCCTGGAGCTTCTTTGGGCAAGACATCCAGTTAAACACCAGGCTGAGTGGGGAGACCTGCCTTAGAGGTAGAGACATTAGATGATCCTGAGTCTTGTTCAGAAGCCAAGAGCATGGGGCTTCTTCATTTCTCTATAAGGGAAAGTGGTGACCTTAGCATGGAGCTCTTATCCTGAGATACATCTGTAGAAAGAATTAGCTTACTCACTCAACATCCAAACACTGTTCTTGTATGGTGACTTCTCTTTCTAATTCATTCTGCATGAGCGTGTAGCTTATCTCTCTGAGTTGATGGCTTGTTTCTGGTAAGCTGAAACTGTGTCATCTTAGAGTTCATAGTTATTGGATCCAACTGGAAGTAATATCAGAGTCCATGTCCCTTACTTTTTAGCTGGGAAGCCTAATAGCTTGTCGGTGGTAGAGCCATGCTTCAAACTCACATCTCTTGAGTGCTGGGTAAATGTTTTGTTCTGAAATTTTATGGCATCTTCTAAGGGCCTCTTCACAGCCTTGGACCTGTCACCTAACTACTATTTTCACCTTTCTTTAATGAAGCTCTACTGCTGTTACTGTATTACATTTTTCTTTCTAAATTATCGGCCCAATAATTTGAGAATCTTCATTGATGTCCAAAATCATAGCTTTTGTAAAATTTTCTTAACCGTTTCAACTCTTATGGCCTTGACAGTAATGCACTTCTGGCACCTTTCTGCTTATACCACTTTAGACTCATCTTCTCTTAAGACTGACTCAACTTCAGTAATCCATATTTAAGAGCTCCTCTTGCTCACTACATCCACCTTACCTTCTAGCTGTTCCATTCGAAACAGCTGCCTCAATTTTTCACATTTCTGGACACTGTGCACTCAACTCAATCTCAGTTAACCCAGTTCTTCGCCCTACCTCTAGCTTCAAGGGCCTTCCCCAGGCCCCAAGACTCCATGTCAGTAACTTTCAAGGGATCCTTTCTAACACACTAGAATCACTCCTTACAGTACCCTAAATTATGTCATATCCCCAAAATAAGTTACTTTACCATTTGTAGGCTATTCACTCATTCCCAAGCGTCCAAGCTTTGCCAGATAAATTTATGAGAAAGTTGCCACTGGGTCTGCTATACTCTTTTATTTCCTAACCTCACTTTTAAGCATCTTATTCCTCATGATCTCATTATCTTATGCCTCTCTGAACTATATATCCCTTTCCTCTTGGGGAAAAAAAAAAAAAAAGTGTTCTAACATTTTTCTACATTTTTTAAGCCTCATTCTCAACCATGCCGTCCTCACTCTGAACAGATGACCTTCCTTCCTACTTTACTGAAAAAGCAGAGGCCATCTGGTACAACCTCCATAATCTTTCCTCCTCTCCATCTGTCACCATGCTTTACTCTCTGAAACTTTCTCTGATATCTTCATCTTTCCTTCTCTTCCCTCCTGTTTCCATCTCCTTTCCAAAAGAAGTCCTAGATTTTTTAAAAATAATAACTACTGTGAATAAAGCACTGAGCTAGACTTGTTATGCACTTTATACATAGGCCTCTCATTGACATCTAAAAGTAGATTTTTTCAGGCACCATATCAGGAAACTGAGACAACAGTTAGCAACTACCCCAAGGTCACCAAACACCATGGGGCTCTTTATTTCTTACTTCTTGGTTTTTCTACAATCTACAGGATACACCTCTCTCTTCTTTGCCAGATTTGGTCTTTTTCTCTATTTTTGCTTACATAAACATGCACAAAAGCATCCAATTTTATAAACAAAATTCTAAAAAACAAAGAACATAGATTAGTTATTTTGAAAAACTACTAATATAAGAATATCATTCTGCCACATTCATTTATTTAGTTATTGGGGAAATTTTAAGAAGCTTCCTAAAGTATATCGGTCCAGAAACTATTTGCTTCTTATGGTTGAATGTATATCTTCCTAAACCTGATTACTAGATGTTTACAAATCTTTAAAATTAACAGGGCCTAATCAATTGATGTATAATTTATATATGATAAAATGCACCCATTTTAATGTGAACAGTTTGGAGAGTTTTCCTATATGTGTACATTTGTGTTACCTCCATCACAGTCAAGACAGAGAACACTCCCATCATTTCAGTAAGATCCCTTATGCCTATTTGCAGTTAATATCTGTCCTCACTCCACTCAACCGGCCCTGTTCCCACTAATTGCTTTCAGTTACTATAGATTATTTTTTCCTGTCCTAGAATTTCATATAAAAGAAATTCTACAACATGCAACCCTTTGTTTCTTGCCTCTATCTTGTAGCATAATAGTGTTGAATGTATCAGTAGTCTTTCTTTTTATTGCTGCATAGTACTCCCTCGAACGGAAATACCACAAATGGCTTATACATTCAACTGTGGATTGACATTTGGACTGTTTCCAGTTTTAAGGTATTCTGAAGAAATTTGCTGTGATTATTCAATTACAAGTCTTTTTTGTAGAAATATGTTTCATTTCTCTTAGGTAAACAATTTTAAAAGAATTGTTTGATCACAGAGTAAGTGTATGTTTAATTTTGTAAGAAACTATTAAACTGTTTTTCAAAGTGGTTGCACCATTTTATGTGACCATCAGAAATAGCAGAGTTCCAGTTCCAGTATGCCACACCCTCATCAACAATTGGTATTGTCGACCTTTTTAATTTTAGCCATTTTAACAGGTGTATAGAGGTAACCAGTTACAGTTTTAACTTGCATTTCCTTGATGACTAATGATGTTGACCATTTTTCATGTGCTTATTGGCTATTTGCACATTTTCTTTTGTGAAGTATCTGATCAAATCTTTTGACCATTTTTACGTTGGCTTGTCTTCTTAGAGTTGAAAGATCACTTTATATAGTCTTGATACAAAATAATTTGTCAGATAGATGTATTACAAATATTATTGTTCGGTCTGTTTGCTTGTTGATTTTCTTAATGATGCTTTTCAAATGACAGAGTTTAAATTTTTATGACGTCCAATTGATTTTGTTTTGTTTTGTTTTTTGGTTAAGTTGTATGTCTGTGTGTTTCTGTGTGTGACGTGCAATGCTATGTTAGTTTCAGGTATACTATGTAATGATTTGACATGTGCATATGTTATGAAATGATCACCACAATAAGTCTGGTAACCATCTGTCCCCATATAAAGCTATTACAATATTACTGACCATATTCCTTATGCTGTATATTATATCCCTGTGACTTATTATGTAACTGGAAATTTGTACCTCTTAATCCCCTTCACCTATTTCACCCACCATCCCAACCCTCCTTTCTGGCAACAACCCATTTGTTCTCTGTATCTATGAGTCTATTTTCATTTTGTTTTGTTTGTTTGTTTATTTGTTTTGTATTTTTTAGATTCCACATATAAGTGAGAGCATGTGGTATTTATCTTTCACTGTCCGACTATTTCACTTAGGATAATACCCTCTAGATCTACCCATGTGGTTACAAATGGCAAAATTTCATTATTTTTTATGGCTGGGTAATATTCCATTGTATATATATGCTACATCTTCTTTATCCATTTGTCTATCGATGGACACTTAGGTTGCTTACAAATTTTGGCTACTGTAAATAATGCTGCAATGAACAATGGAGTGCATATATCTTTTTTAATTAGTACTTTTGTTTTCTTTGGGTAAATACCCAGAAGTGCACTTGCTAGATTATATATCAGTTCTATTTTTAATTTTTTTGTGGAAACTTCATAGTGCTTTCCATAGTGGCTGCACCAGCTTACATTCCTACCAACAGTGCACAGTGTTCTCTTTTCTCCGTATCCTTACCAACACTTGTTATTTGTTCTTTTTTGATAATAGTCATTCTGGAAGGTGTAAGGTGATATCTCATTGTGGTGTAGATTTACTTTTCCACGATGATTAGTGATGTTGAGCAGCTTTTCAAGTGCCTATTGGCCATCTGTATGTCTTCTTTGGACAACTGTCTATTCAGGTCTTCTGCCCATTTTTTAATTCGGTTGTTTGTTTTTTTGATGTTGAGTTGCATATTTTGGATATTAACCCCTTATCATTTGAAAATATCTTCTCCCATTCAATAGGCTGCCTTTAGTTTTGTTAATAGTTTCCTAAACTGTGCAAAGGCTTTTTGTTTGCTTGTTTTATGTAATCCCATTTTTTAATTTTTGCTTTTGTTTCCCTTGCCTGAAGAGACATATCCAAAATAATATTGCTAAGACCAATGTCAAAGAGCACACTTACTATGCTTTCTTCTAAGAGCTTTATGAATTCCAATCTTACATTTAAGTCTTTAATCCATTTTGACTTTATTTTTGAATATGGTGTGAGAAAGTAGTCCAATTTGACTCTTTTGCATGTAGCTGTCCAGATTTCCCAACACCGTTTATTGAAGAGACTGTCTTTCCCCCACTGTATATTCTTGCCTCCTTTGTCGTAGACTAACCATATAAATATGGGTTTATTTCTGTGATCTCTCTTCTGTTCCATTGACCTATGTGTCTGTTTTTTGTCAGTACTGTACTGTTTTCATTACTGTAGCTTTGTAGTATAGTCCGAAGTCAGGGAGCATGACTCCTCCAGCTCTGTTCTTTTTTTCTCAAGATCATTTTGGCTGTTCAGGGTGTTTTGTGTTTCCATAAAAATATTAGAATTATTTTTTCTAGTTCTATGAAAAATGCCATTAGTATTTTGAAAAAGGTTGCATTAAAAATGTAGATTGACTTGGGTAATATGATCATTTTAACAATATTAATTTTTTCAATCCACAAGCATGGTATATCTTTCCATTTGTTTATGTCATCTCCAGTTTCTTTCATTGGTGTCTTACAGTTTCATGAGTACAGGTCTTTTACCTCCTTGGTTAGATTTATTCCTAGGTATTTTATTCTTTTTGTTGCAATTGACATATTTTACATCTTTTTGTTTTGTGTGTTTCTTAACTACATATTTTGCATATAGAAGATTTTAAAGTCTTTTAACCTCCCTATTACCTTTAATGTATCTTTGCCTTTACCAATGACAATTTTCCTTTCATAATTTTCATATTTCTAGTTATGGCCTTTTCATTTTCTCTTAGAGAAGTCCCTTTACATTTCTCGTAAAGCTAGTTTAGTGGTGCCAAACTCTTTTTGCTTTTGCTTGTCTGTGAAACTCTTTGTCTTTCCTTCAAATTTGAATGATAGCCTTGTCTGGTAGATCATTCTTGGTTGTAGGTTTTTTCCTTTCATTACTTTGAATAGGCCACTCCCTTCTGGCCTACGAAGTTTCTGCTGAAAAATCAGATGATGATCTTATGGGAGTTCCCTTGTATGTAACTAGTTGCCTTTCTCTTAGTGCTTGTACGATTCATTCTTTATCTTTAAATTTTCTTTCTTTATCTTTAAATTTTGCAATTTTAATTATAATGTGTCTTGGTGTGGACCTCTTTGGGTTCACCTTGTTAGGGACACTCTGTGCTTCCTGGACCTGGATGTCTGTTTCCTTTCCAGGTTAGGGAAGTATTCAGCTATTATTTGTTCAAATAAGTTCTCTTACCCTTTCTTTCTCTCTCTTCTTTCTGGGATTCCTATAATGTGAATGTTAGTATGCATGATATTGTCTCATAGGTCTCTTAAACTATCCTTACTTTTTAAAAATACTTTATTCTTTTTTCTGTTCAACTTTGATTTCTATCACCTTGTCTTCCAGTTCACTGATTTGTTCTTCTGTATCATCTAATTCCTTCTAGTATATTTTTATTTTACTTATTGTATTCTTCAGCTCTATTTGGATTTTTTTAAATATTTTTTTTGACTCTTTATTAAAATTTTCACTGTGTTCATTCATTCTTCTCCCAAGTTCTTTGAGCATCTTTGTGATCATTATCTTGAAAGTTTTTTCAGGTATTGCTTATTTCCACTTTGTTTAGTTCTTTTTCTGAGATTTTGTCTTATTCCTTCATTTGGAACATATTCCTCTGTCTCCTCATTTTACCTAATTCTTTGTGTTTATTTCTGTGTATTACATAGGCCAGTTATATTGCCTAATCTTGGAGAAGTGGCCTTATGTAGAAAACACCCCAAGAGGCCCAGCACTACACTCCTTTCTGGTTACCAAAGAAATATGCTCTAGGGGTACCCTCTCTGTGGGCTGCATAGGTCCTTCTGTTTTGGTAGAGCTGACTACTTTGGGTGTGCTGGTAGGCAAGGCTAGTACCTGGCCCAGGTGGCTGCCAGGCCCTCCCTTGTGTGATGGCTGCCAGCCCACTAGTGGGTGGGGCCAGGTTCCAGCATGGCAGTGTAGGGTGTCTAGGGAGTCCTGGGGCTGGTGTCAGCCCACTGGTGGGCAGGGCTAGGAGCTGACGCAGCTGGCTGCACAGCCCATGGAGTGGCCTGAGGCTGGTGCTGACCTGCTGGTGGGCAGCTAACCCCCTGGCACTAATAGGCTAGAGGGAGGACTCCAAAATGTCCACTTCTAGCACCAGTGTCCTCGTGGTACAACAAGTTTCCAAATATGGCTGCTGCCAGAGTCTGTGTCCCCATGGGGGAGTCACAGATGCCTCCTGCCTCTCTGGGAGACTATCCAAGGTCAGCAAGTGGGTCTGACCCAGTATCCTTTCAAATTACTGTCTCTACACTGGGACTTGGAGCATGTGAGATTTTGCACATGCCCTTTAAAAATAAAGTCTCTGTTTCTTGTGGCCCCTTGGCTCTCCTGTATGCCCACTAACCTTCAAAATCAGACATTCTGGGGTCTCATCTTCCTGATAATAGGAACCCTGGGGTGGAGAGCCTGATGTGGGGCTCAGACCCCTCCCTCTTTGGGGGAAACCTCTGTAATTATGATTATCCTCCCATTTGTGGGTCACCTTTCCAGGGATGTGGGTCTTGACTTTACCACATTTCCACCCCTCCTACCTGTCTCATTATTGTTCCTTCTTTATATCTTCATTTGTGGAAAATCTTTTATGCTCATCTTCAGATCATTCTCATAGATAGTTGCTCTGTAAACAGTTGTAATTTTGGTGTGCCCATGGAAGGAGGAGAACTTAGGGTCTTCCTATTTCACCATCTTGGCCACTATGCCTCTAGGAGTCTTTATCAACCCCAAGATTGCAAAGGTTTTCTCCTGTGATTTCTTCTAAAGAATTTAGCTTTTATTGTAGGTCTATCCATCTACAGTTAATTTCTGTGTAAGGTGTGAGGTAAGGGCTGAGGCTAGTGAATTATAATTAAGTACAATATTTAATTAAAGTAAATCTTTAATCGAGAACTATGGGTCCTTCATATTTGCTTTTTTTTCTTCAACATTGCTTTGGCTCTTATGCATTCTTTGAATTTCCATATAATTTCTCATATAAATTTTAGAATTAGATTATCAATTTTTACCAAACAACCTGGTAGGATTTTCCTAGATTCTGACTGGAATTGTATAGAAATTGTAGACCAATTTAGAGAGAACTGGTGTTTTAAAAGGATTATCTTCCAATTCATGAACATTCTAAATCTCTTCATGAATGTAGATGTTTTAATTGCTCCCAGGAATCTTTTTTAACTTTCAGTATGCAGATATTACACATATTTTATTAAAGTTATCCCCAATAACTTTATGATTTGAAGCCAGGATAAATGAAATTTTTAAATTTCATTTTCAAATTGCTCATTGTTAGTATATAGAAGTGCAGCTAATTTTCGAATGATCTTCTGTGTTGTGACCTTGCTAAGTTCACTTATTACTTCTAGACACTTTTGTATAGTTTCTTTAAGGTATTCTATGTGCATGATAATGTCATCTGAATAAAGACAGTTTTATTTCCTTAAAGCTAATCTTTGTGCCTTTTCTCGGCTCACTTCATTAGCTGAGACTTTTAGTAGTGAATACTACAGAAATGGGGTTCAGAAAAACGTGCCTTGTCCAAACATTAAGGAGAGTTTGTCAGTCTTTCATGAAGAAATATGGTTGCTCTAGATCTGCTGTATATACCCTATGTCTTTCTAACTTTACTGAGAGTTTTATCATGAATGAATGTTAAAAATTATCAAATGTTTTCCTGTATCTGTTAGGATAAATACACACATGCACTCATACGACTCTTCAGCTTTTCTCTTTCTTCTTCTGTTTGTTTTGTTTTAAGGAATGTGGTTTTTATTAATTTGTTGAATTTATGCCCTAAAATCTTTTATAATTTTCTCATACTATCTTATTAATTAATATAGGATTTCAAATATTATCTCCTCTTTCATTTTTGATATTGGCAAATGTGTATTCTCTCTTTTACTTGGTAACTCCAGCTTAGCCTTTATCAAATTTATTGATCTTTTTAATAAACCAGCATTTGATTTTATTAATTTTCCATTTGCCTGTTTTTCATTTCCTTGAGTTCTTTTACTCTAAATTTTATTATTTCCTTCCTTCTACTTAATTTGAGTTTAATTTGTTCTTTTTCTTATGTGGAATAATTTGTTTCTTAAATGTGGCTCCCTAAATTTTTATCTTTCCTGTCTTCTAATATAAGCATTTTAAGCTAAAAAAATTTTCCTGATATACTACTTTAGTTGCATCCAATGAATTTTGATATGTTGTATTTTAGTCAGTTACAATGTGTTTCGATTTCTGTTTTGATTTTTTTCTTGAGCTGGGTTATTTTACAATATATTTTTCCCAATAACTGTGTATTTTGCAGGTTTTAAAAAAAATTGAATCCTTTTTTAATTCTCTTATAGTCAGATAAGATATCTATACCCTTTGACATTTATTCACTCTTCTTTTATGGCACAATATATGGTGTCTTTGAATGAATAATCCATGTACATTTGAAAAGAATGTGTATTTTGCTGTTGCCATGCTACATAAATGTTAATTAGTTCATAGTGGTTGATAGATTTGCTGTCTACTTCTTCTATTAAACTGAGAACGGGGTGTTGAAATTTTCAATTAAACTGAATTTCTCTATTTCTTATTGTAGTTCTATGACATTTAGTTTCATATATTTTGATGCTCTGTTATAACTGCATACACATGTGGGATTCTTGTATCTTCTTGATGAATTTACCACTTATCTTAAGAAACAGTCCTCTTTATCACTTGACTATTGCTTGACTAGACTCAATTTTGTCTATTAATATAGGTACTCTAGCTTTCTTTAGAGTGGTGATTCATGGTATACCTTTTCCACCTTTTAAATTTTGTCCTATCTTAATTTTTATAGTTAATGCCTATTTCTTGTACATAGCATATAGTTGGAATTTGCTTTGGTTATCTAATCTGTCCATCTTGTGTGCCAAGCCATTAATATTTAATATAATTACTGATATAGTTGGGTTTAAATCCACCATTCTGCTACTTTTTTTTTCACTTTGTTCTGTTCTTTTGTTATCTTTTTCTCTTGCCTTCTTTTGGCTTACATGAATATGCTCTTTTTAGGATTACATTTTGTCTCTCTTTGGCTTTTTAAGTATATCACTTGTTCCATTTTTTTAAATTAGTGGGTTTGATGAGATATAAATATACATTTTTAATTTGCCACAGTCTACATTCAAATAATATTATACCCACTTAAGTACAATATAAAAAATATTACAACAGTATTTTTCTATCCTCCTTGTACTGTTCTTTGTCTTGTTGTTGTCATAAAGTTTATCTCTACGCATTTATAATTCCCAACTCTATTATTTTTGCATTAAACAGTAAATTATGTTTTAAATAAATAATAAATTAGAGAAAAAGTTTTTAATAGTTACTCTTACATTTTCATTTCCAGTCTTCCTCATTCCTTTGTAAGGATTTGAATTTTTATCTGGCATTATTTTTTTCTTCTGCCTGAAGAACTTCCTTCAACATATCTCTACTACAAGTTTGATGGTGATGAATTCTTTCACTTTTTTTGACTGAAAAATCTTTTTTTAACCTTTTTAAAGGGTATCTTTGTTAGATATAGAGTTTTAAGTTGACATTTTTTTCTCTTTCTTTACTTAAAATATTTTGTATCCTTTCTATCTTTCATTGCTTCTGATGAAAATGTAGCACTTATTTTTATCTTTGTTGCTAGTACTTAGTGTGCATTTTTATTCTAGCTGCTTTTAAAATTTTCTTTTTAAATTGCTTTATAAACATTTCTAGATGTGCCTAGATATAATTTTCTTTGTGTTTATCTTTCTTGGGGTTCATTGAGCTTCTTAGATCTTTGAGTTTATATTGTTCACATCAATTTTGGACAATTTTTTTTGTCATTTATTCAATATTTTTTGATCCTCTTTTTGTGACTCTAATACCAGTTATATTCGAACGCTTTAAAATGACCCACAGATCATTAATTCCACTTTTTGTGTTTTCTTCAACTATGTTTCCTTCTATGTTTAGTTTTTCTATTGCTGTGTCATCAAGTTCACTGATCTTTATATCTTACATATTTTCTCATTATTTTTTTCCTTTAATGTTTAATTACATTTAGAGAGCTGTTTTAAATTCTTATCTGATAATTCCCTCATTTTTTCAAATCCTGGGACTGTTTATATTGATTTTTCTCTTGATCATGGGTCCATTTTCATGCTTCTTCACATTTCGTGATTTTTAATTGAATGCTGAAAATTGCTATTTTTATTGTTTTTAGTGTATAGATTTTGTTTTTTTTTTTTTTTAACAGTATTGAATTTTGAGGGAGGGTGGTGTTAATTTAAGGTACTTTTTTTTATCAGCTTGATCCTTTCAAAGTTTGATTTTCAGCTCTCTTACGACAGGTCTAAAGAAATTTTTACTGTAGTGTCAGCCTATGGGATAGCTTCTCTGAAATCTCTGCTATGCTTATCATTCAAGACGTTTCAACTTTTGACCCCAGCCTTCCATTCCAATATTATCATACATTCCCTTTTGGGATGCAATTATGCTCCTGTCAACCAAGTCCCTTGTTTGGCTTATTCTATTCATTCCCTTTGTCTAAAATGCTCTATTCTTTTTTTCTACCTTTTTAAACCACATCATTTTTTCCATACATAGGTTACATGTCATCACCTCCATAAAGCTTTCATTCATCATCTACATCAGAAGTAACTCTTTCCTTCTCTGCTTCTAAGTTTTTTGGTTTGATTCTATCTCAATTTATCATATTTTACATCATAGCTATTTGTAGTCAAATCATTATGTCTTTCTTAGACTTAGCTTACTCATCTTTAGAATAAAGGTGGCTAGATTTCTCAGATAACTTGTTGGATTAGTCTATTATAATGAAATATAATGCATCTGAAAAGTTATTATTATCTTTAGCTTGATGATAATCTTATCACCCTTATAATGCTGTAATGTCCTTGATTGGCAACATCTGGTTGCCATAAGAATTTTGTAATTCTTCATATTTTGACTATATTCTTCAAATATTATGACCCTTTTCTTTGTCCACTATAAACCTCCCAGTCCACAGCCAATGCATTTATTCTCTATGAATGAGGAAAGTGTGAACAAGTACAATTACCTAGATCATGTGCCAAAACATATATTTCTCAAGCATTTTGATATGCAAGGTGAAACTATATTTTGGCTTGAATTACTCTGATACTTACCTTGTTTAACATTTTTCACATCATGTGGATTAACTGGCTAAATGACCTGAAGCTATGAGTTAATAGGCATTTATCAAGTGCCTGTTAAGTTTCCAATAACATGTTAGATACTTTGGCCAAACAATAATAACCTTAATATTAATACTAACATTTATTGATAATATGCTCTGGTCCCAGTATCCTGCTTAAGGCTTTTATATACATGAACTCTTTAATCTTTCAAGAAAAAGGTGGTTATGAAAGCTATTTTATCTGTATTTCTTACATAAAGAAATAAAGACTTAGTGATGTTAAGCAATCTCCCCAAGATCACACTCTCAATTAGAGATTGAGAGTAGATTCTCAATTAGAATCACCTGGCAGTTTTTAATAAATTACCACATCCTCTTGCACCCTACACCATTTAACTCAATCTCTGAGGGTATAGCCCAGGCATCAGTATTTTAAAGTATCCTTCCAGGTGATCTGAATATGCAGCCATGATTGAGAATTACTACTCTAGAGCCTCTATTTTATCCCTTATAAGAATTTATAAAAGACTCTTCCTGACCAATATGAGTTTACAAGTTAATTGGATAAACATATACAGATGAAACAATAAATAACTAGTACACAGGAAGCTTGCACAAGCCTCTTAGATAGCCTCATCCACCAGAGGGTAGACAGCAGAAGCAAGAAGAACTACAATCCTGCAGCCTGTGGAAAGAAAACCACATTCACAGAAAGACAGAAAAAATGAAAAGGCAGGAGACTATGTAACAGATGAAGGAACAAAATAAAACCACAGAAAAACAACTAAATGAAGTAGAAATAGACAACCTTCCAGAAAAAGTATTCAGAATAATAATCGTGAAGATGATCTAGGACCTTGAAAAAGAATGGAGGCAAAGACCGAGAAGACGCAAGAAATGTTAAACAAAGACCTAGAAGAATTAAAGAACAAACAAACACAGATGAACAATACAATAACTGGAATGAAAAATACACTAGAAGAAAGCAATAGCAGAATAACTGAGGCAGAAGAATGGATAAGTGACCTAGAAGACAGAATGCTGGAATTCACTGCCATGGAACAGAATAAAGAAAAAAGAATGAAAAGAAATGAAGACAGCCTAAGAGACCTCTGGGACAACATTAAACACAACAACATTCGCATTATACGGGTCTCAGAAGGAAAAGAGAGAGAGAAAGGACCCGAGAAAATATTTGAAGAGATTATAGTTAAAAACTTCCCTAACATGGGAAAAGAAATAGCCACCCAAGTCCAGGAAGTGCAGAGAGTCCCATACAGGATAAACCCAAGGAGAAACATGCCGAGACACATAGTAATCAAACTGACAAAAATTAAAGACAAAGAAAGATTATTAAAAGCAACAAGGGAAAAATGACAAATAACATACAAGGGAACTCCCATAAGGTTAACAGGTGATTTTTCAGCAGAAACTCTGCAAGCTAAAAGGGAGTGGCACGATATATTTCAAGTGATGAAAGGGAAGAACCTACAACCAAGATTACTCTAATCAGCAAAGATCTCATTCAGATTCAATGGAGAAATCAAAAGATTTACAGACAAGCAAAAGCTAAGAGAATTCAGCACCACCAAACCAACTCTATAACAAAGCTAAAGGAACTTCTCTAAGCAGGAAACACAAGAGAAGAAAAGGACCTACAAAAACAAACGCAAAACAGTTAAGAAAATGGTAATAGGAATATACATATCGATAATCACCTTAAATGTGAATGGATTAAATGCTCCAACCAAAAGACACAGTCTCAATGAATAGATAAAAAAACAAGACCCATCTATATGCTGTCTACAAGAGACCCACTTCAGACCTAGGGACACATACAGACTGAAAGTGAGGGGATGGAAAAAGATGTTCCATGCAAATAGAAATCACAAGAAAGCTGGAGTAGCAATACTCATATCAGATAAAATAGACTTTAAAATAAAGAATGTTACAAGAATGGGTCCTTCAAGATGGTGGAGGAGTGAGACGGAGAGATTGCCTTCCTCCCCACAAATACATCAGAAATACATCTACATGTGGAACAACTCCTACAGAACACCTACTGAACGTTGGCAGAAGACCTCAGACTTCCCAAAAGGCAAGAAACTCCCCATGTACCTGGGTAGGGCAAAAGAAAAAAGAAACAACAAAGACAAAAGAATATGGACGGGACCTGCACCACTGGGAGGGAGCTGTGAAGGAGGAAAAGTTTCCACACACTAGGAAGTCCCTTTACTGGTGGAGACAGGGGATGGCAGAGGGGAAGCTTCAGAGCCACGGAGGACAGTGCAGCAACAGGGGTGCAGAGGGCAAAGCAGAGAGATTCCTGCACAGAGGATCAGTGCCAACCAGCAGTCACCAACCCAAGAGGCTTGTCTGCTCACCTGCCAGCCGGGACTGGTGGGGACTGGGAGCTGAGGCTCCAGCTTCAGAGGTCAGATCTCAGGGAAAGGACTGGGGTTGGCTGCGTGATCACAGCCTGAAGCGGGGTAGTGTGCCACAACTAGCCAGGAGGGAGTCTGGGAAAAAGTCTGGACCTGCCTAAGAGGCAAGAGACCATTGTTTCAGGGTGCATGAGGCGAGGGGATTCAGAGCACCACCTAAACAACTCCAGAGACAGGCATGATCCACGGCTATCAGCGCGGGCACCACAGACGGGCATGAAACGCTAAGGCTGCTGCTGCAGCCACCAAGCCTATGTGCAAGCACAGGTCACTATCCACACCTCCCCTCCGCAGAGCCTGTGCAGCCCACCACTGCCAGGGTCCCGTAATACAGGGAAAACTTCCCCAGGGAACACGTGGCGCACCTCAGGCTGGTGCAACGTTACGCCAGCTGCTGCCACCGCAGGCTTACCCTGCATTCTGTACCCCTCCATCTCCCCGGCCCGAGTGAGCCAGAGCCCCCTAATCAGCTGCTCCTTTAACCCGTCCTGTCTGAGCAAAGAAGAGTCACCCTCAGGCAACCTACACACAAAGGCAGGGTGAAATCCAAAGCTGAACACCAGGAGCTGTGTGAACAAAGAAGAGAAAAGGAAATCTCTCCCAGCATTCTCAGAAGCAGCGGATTAAATCTCCACAATCAACCTGATGTACCCTGCATCTGTGGAATACCTTAAGAGACAATGAATTATGCCAGAATTGAGGCGGAGGACTTTGGGAGCAAAGATTTTTTTTTTTTTCTTTTTTCTCTTTTTCCGTGTGGCTGACAGGGTCTTGGTGCTCCAGCCAGGTGTCAGGCCTGAGGTGTGAGAGCTGAGTTCAGGACATCAGTCCACCAGAGACCTCCCGGCTCCATGTAATATCAAACAGCGAAAGCTCTCCCAGAGATCTCCATCTCAATGCTAAAACCCAGCTCCACTCAACGACCAGCAAGCTTCAGTGCTGGACACCCTATGTCAAACAACTAGCAAGAGATGAACACAACACCACTCATTAGCAGAGAGGCTACCTAAATTCATAATAAGGTCACAGACACTGCAAAACACACCACCAGACGTGGTCCTGCCCACCAGAAAGACAAAATCCAGCCTCATTCTCCAGAACACAGGCACTAGCCCCCCCGACCAGGAAGCCTACACAACCCACTGAACCAACCTTAGCCACTGGGGGCAGACACCAAAAACAACGGGAAGTACGAACCTGCAGCCTGTGAAAAGGAGACCCCAAACACAGTAAGTTAAGCAAAATGAGAAGACAGAGAAACACACAGCAGATGAAGGAGCAAGGCAAAAACCCAGCAGACCAAACAAATGAAGAGGAAATAGGCAGTATACTTGAAAAAGAATTCAGAGTAATGATAGTAAAGATGATCTGAAATCTTGGAAATAGAATGGAGAAAATACAAGAAACGTTTAACAAGGACCTAGAAGAACTAAAGAGCAAACAAACAATGATGAACAACACAGTAAATGAAATTAAAAATTCTCTAGAAGGAATCAATAGCAGAATAACTGAGGCAGAAAAACGGATAAGTGACCTGGAAAATAAAATAGTGGAAATAACTACCACAGAGCAGAATAAAGAGAAAAGAATGAAAAGAATAGAGGACAGTCTCAGAGACCTCTGGCACAACATTAAACACACCAACATTCGAATTATAGGGGTCCCAGAAGAAGAAGCAAAAAACAAAAGGACTGAGAAAATATTTGAAGAGATTATAGTTGAAAACTTCCCTAATATGGAAAAGGAAATTGTTACTCAAGTCCAGGAAGCACAGAGAGTCCCATAGAGGATAAATCCAAGGAGAAACATGCCAAGATACATATTAATAAAGCTATCAAAAATTAAATACAAAGAAAAAATATAAAAATCAGCAAGGAAAAAACAACAAATAACATACAAGGGAATCCCCATAAGGTTAACAGCTGATCTTTCAGCAGAAACTCTGCAAGCCAGAAGGGAGTGGCAGGACATATTTAAAGTGATGAAAGGGAAAAACCAACAACCGAGAGTACTCTACCCAGCACGGATTTCATTCAGATTCGATGGAGAAATTAAAACCTTTACAGATAAGCAAAAGCTAAGAGAATTCAGCACCACAAAACCAGCTTATAAAAAATGCTGAAGGAACTTCTCTAGGCAGGAAACAGAAGACAAGAAAAACACCTACAATAACAAACCCAAAACAATTAAGAAATGGTAATAGGAATATACATATTGATAATTACCTTAAATGTAAATGGATTAAATGCTCCAACCAAAACACACAGCCTGGCTGAATGGATACAAAAACAAGACCTGTATATATGCTGTCTATAAGAGACCCACTTCAGACCTAGGGACACATACAGACTGAAAGTGGGGGGATGGAAAAAGATATTCCATGCAAATGGAAATCAAAAGAAAGCTGGAGTAGCATTTCTCATATCAGACAAAATAGACTTTAAAATAAAGACTATTACGGGGACTTCCCTGGTGGTGCAGTAGTTGAGAATCCGCTTGCCAATGCAGGGGACACGGGTTCCAGCCCGGGTACAGGAAGATCCCACATGCCGTGGAGCAACTAAGCCCGTGCGCCACAACTGCTGAGCCTGTGCTCTAGAGCCCGTGAGCCACAACTCCTGAGCCCATGAGCCAGAACTACTGAAGCCCGCATGCAGCAACAAAGATCCAACGCAGCCAAAATTAAATAAATAAATAAATAAATAAATAAAATTTTAAAAAATAAATAAATAAAGACTATCACAAGAGACAAAGAAGGACACTACATAATGATCAAGGGATCAATCCAAGAAGAAGATATAACAATTGTAAATATTTATGCACCCAACATAGGAGCACCTCAATACATAAGACAAATCCTAACAGCCAGAAAAGGGGATATCAACAGTAACACAGTCATAGTAGGGGACTTTAACACCCCACTTTCACCAATGGACAGATCATCCAAAATGAAAATAAATATGGAAACACAAGCTTTAAATGATACATCAAACAAGATGGACTTAATTGATATTTATAGGACATTCCACCCAAAAACAACATAATACACTTTCTTCTCAAGTGCTCATGGAACATTCTCCAGGATAGATCATATCCTGGGTCACAAATCAAGCCATGGTAAATTTAAGAAAATTGAAATCGGATCAAGTATCTTTTTCCAACCACAGTGCTATGAGACTAGATATCAAATACAGGAATAATCTGTAAAAAATACAAACACTTGGAGGCTAAACAACACATTACTTAATAACCAAGAGATCACTGAAGAAATCAAAGAGGAAATCAAAAAATACCTAGAGAAAAATGACAATGAAAACATGACGAACCAAAACTTACGGGATGCAGCAAAAGCAGTTGTAAGAGGGAAGTTTACAGCAATACAATCCTACCTCAAGATACAAGAAACATCTCAAATAAATAACCTAACCTTACACCTAAAGCAATTAGAGAAAGAAGAACAAAAAAAACCCCGAAGTTAGCAGAAAGAAAGAAATCATAAAGATCAGATCAGAAATAAATGAAAAAGAAATGAAGGAAACAATAGCAAAGATCAATAAAATTAAAAGCTGGTTCTTTGAGAAGATAAACAAAATTGATAAACCATTAACCACACTCATCAAGAAAAGGAGAAAACTCAAAACAACAGAATTAGAAATGAAAAAGGAGAGGTAACAACTGACACTGCAGAAATACAAAGGATCATGAGAGATTACTAAAAACAACTATATGCCAATGAAATGGACAACCTGGAAGAAATGGACAAATTCTTAGAAATGCACAACCTTCCGAGACTGAACCAGGAAGAAACAGAAAATATAAACAAACCAATCACAAGCTCTGAAATTGAGACTGACTAAAAATCTTCCAACAAAAAAAGCCCAGGACCAGATGGCTTCACAGGCGAATTCTATCAAACATTTAGAGAAGAGCTGACACCTATCCTTCTCAAAATCTTCCAAAATATAACAGAGGGAGGAACACTCCCAAACTCATTCTACAAGGCCATCATTGCCCTGATACCAAAACCAGAAAAAAGATGTCACAAAGAAAGAAAACTACAGGCCAATATCACTGATGAACATAGATGCAAAAATCGTCAACAAAATACTAGCAAACAGAATCCAACAGCACATTAAAAGGATCATACACCATGATCAAGTGGGGTTTATCCCAGGAATGCAAGGATTCTTCAATATACGCAAATGATAAACCATATTAACAAACTGAAGGAGAAAAATCATATGCTCATCTCAATAGATGCAGAAAAAGCTTTCGACAAAATTCAACACCCATTGATGACAAAAACACTCCACAAAGTAGGCATAGAGGGAACTTACCTCAACATAATAAAGGCCATATATGACAAACCCACAGCTAACATCATTCTCAATGACAAAAACCTGAAACCATTTCCGCTAAGATCAGGAATGAGACAAGGTTTTCCAGTCTCAGCACTATTATTCAACATAGTTTTGGAAGTTTTAGCCACAGCAATCAGAGAAGAAAAAGAACTAAAACGAATCCAAATTGGAAAAGAAGAAGTAAAGTGGTCACTGTTTGCAGATGACATGATACTATACATAGAGAACCCTAAAGACACTACCAGAAACCTATTAGAACTAATCAATGAATTTGGTAAAGTAGCAGGATACAAAATTAATGCACAGAAGTCTCTTGCATTCCTATACACTAATGATGAAAAATCTGAAAGAGAAATTAAGGAAACACTCCCATATACCACTGCAACAAAAAGAATAAAATGCCTAGGAATAAATCTACCTAAGGAGACAAAAGACCTGTATGTAGAAAACTGTAAGATACTGTTGAAAGAAATAAAAGATGACAAACAGATGGAGAGATATATACCATGTTCTTGGTTTGGAAGAATCAACATTGTGAAAACGACTATACTACCGAAAGCAATCTACAGATTGAATGCAATCCTTATCAAATTATCAATGGCATTTTTCACAGAACTAGAACAAAAAATTTCACAGTTTATATGGAAACACAAAAGACCCTGAATAGCCAAAATAATCTTGAGGGGAAAAAAAAGGAGCTGGAGGAATCAGGCTCCCTGACTTCAGACTATACTACAAACCTACAATAATCATGACAGTATGGTACTGGCACAAAAACAGAAATATAGATCAATGGAACAGGAAAGAAAGCCCAGAGATAAAACCACGCTCATACTGTCACCTTATTTTTGAAAAGGAGGCAGGAATATACAATGGAGAAAAGACAGCCTCTTCAATAAGTGGTACTGGGAAAACTGGACAGCTACATGTAAAAGAATGAAATTAGAACACTCCCTAACACCATACACAAAAATAAACTCAAAATGGATTAAAGACCTAAATGTAAGGCCAGAAACTATAAAATTCTTAGAGGAAAACATACGCAGAACATTCTATGACATAAATCACACCAAGATCCTTTTTTACGCTCCTCCTAGAGAAATGGAAATAAAAACAAAAATAACAAATGGGACCTAATGAAACTTAAAAGCTTTTGCACAGCAAAGGAAACCATAAACAAGATGAAAAGACAACTCTCAGAATGGGAGAAAATATTTGCAAGTGAAGCAACTGACTAACGATTAATTTCTAAAATATACAAGCAGCTCATGCAGCTCAATGTCAAAAAAAAAAAAAAAAACAGCCTAACAAAAATGGGCAGAAGACCTAAATAGACATTTCCCCAAAGAAGACATACAGATAGTCAACAAACACATGAAAGAATGCTCAACATCACTAATCATTAGAGAAATGTAAATCAAAACTACAATGAGGTTATCACCTCACACCAGTCAGAATGGCCATCACCAAAAATGTACAAACAATAAATGCTGGAGACGGTGTGGAGAAAAGGGAACCCTCTTGCACTGTTGGTGGGAATGTAAATTGATACAGCCGCTATGGAGAACAGTATGGAGGTTCCTTAAAAAACTAAAAATAGAGCTACCATATGACCCAGCAATCCCACTCCTGGGCATATACCCTGAGAAAACCATAATTCAAAAAGAGTCATGTACCACAATGTTCATTGCAGCTCTATTTACAATAGCCAGGACATGGAAACAACCTGGAAACAACCTAAGTGTCCATCGACAGATGAATGGATAAAGAAGATGTGGTACATATATACAATAGAATATTACTCAGCCATAAAAAGAAACGTAATTGAGTTATTTGTAGTGAGGTGGATGGACCTAGAGTCTGTCATACAGAGTGAAGTAAGTCAGAAAGAGAAAAACAAGTACCATATGCTAACACATATATATGGAATCTAAATAATGGTTATGAAGAACCTAGGGGCAGGACAGGAATAAAGACGCAGATGTAGAGAATGGACTTGAGGACACGGTGGGGGGGGGGGGACACGGGGAAGCAGATGTAGAGAATGGACTTGAGGACACGGGGAAGGGGAATAAAGACGCAGATGTAGAGAATGGACTTGAGGACATGGGGAGGGGGAAGAGTAAGATGGGACGAAGTGAGAGAGTGGCATGTACTTATATATACTACCAAATGTAAAATAGATAGCTAGTGGGAAGCAGCCTCATAGCACAGGGACATCAGCTCAGTGCTTTGTGACCACCTTGAGGGGTAGGATAGGGAGGGTGGGAGGGAGACGCAAGAGGGAGGAGATGTGGGGATGTATGTGTATGTATAGCTGATTCACTTTGTTATAAAGCAGAAACTAACACACCATTGTAAAGCAATTATACTCCAATAAAGATGTTAAAAAAAGAAAAGAATGCTACAAGAGACAAGAAAGGACACTACATAATGACTAAGGGATCAATCCAAGAAGAAGATATAACAATTATAAATATATATGCTCCCAACATAGGTGCACATCAATACATAAAGCAAATGCTAACTGCTATGAAAGAGGAAATCGAGAGTAACACAGTAATAGAGGGGGACTTTTAACACCCCACTTACACCAATAGACAGATCATCCAGACAGAAAGTTATTATGGAAACAAAAGCTTTAAATGACACAATAGACCCAACAGATTTAATTGATATTTATAGGACATTCCATCCAAAAACAGCAGATTACACTTTCTTCTCAAGTGCACACAGAACATTCTCCAGAATAGATTGGGGCACAAATCAAGCCTCGGTAAATTTAAGAAAACTGAAATCATATCAAGCATCTTTTCTGACCACAACGCTATGAGATTAGAAATCAGTTACAGGGAAAAAAACTGTAAAAAAACACAAACACATGGAGGATAAACAATACATTACTAAATAACCAAGAGATCACTGAAGAAATCAGAGGAAATCAAAAAATACCTAGAGAAAAATGACAACGAAAACATGACTATCCATAACCTATGGGATGCAGCAAAAGCAGTTGTATGAGGGAAGTTTATAGCAATACAATTCTACCGCAAGAAACAAGAAATATCTCAAATAAATAATTTAACCTTACACCTAAAGGAACTAGAGAAAGAAGAACAAACAAAACCCAAAGTTAGTAGAAGGAAAGAAAACATAAAGATCAGAACAGAAATA
Organism: Balaenoptera musculus; assembly: GCF_009873245.2. Lineage (NCBI taxonomy): Eukaryota > Metazoa > Chordata > Mammalia > Artiodactyla > Balaenopteridae > Balaenoptera > Balaenoptera musculus. The sequence continues at coordinate 40,065,929 of NC_045797.1, forward strand.
AATGAAATAGAAACAAAGAAAACAATAACAAAGATCAATAAAACTAAAAGCTGGTTCTTTGAGAAGAGAAACAAAATTGATAAACCTTTAGCCAGACTCATCAAGAAAAAGAGGGAGAAGACTCAAATCAATAAAATTAGAAATGAAAAAGGAGAAGTTACAACGGACACCGCAGAAATACAAAGCATCATATGGGACTACTACAAGTAACTCTATGCCAATAAAATGGACAACCTGGAAGAAATAGACAAATTCTTAGAAAGGTTTAACCTTCCAAGTCTGAACCAGGAAGAAATAGAAAATATGAACAGACCAATCACAAGTAATAAAATTGAAACTGTAATTAAAAATCTTCCAACAAACAAAAGTCCAGGACCAGATGGCTTCACAGGTCAATTCTATCAAACATTTAGAGAAGAGCTAACACTCATCCTTCTCAAACTCTTCCAAAAAATTGCAGAAGAAAGAATACTCCCAAGCTCATTCTACGAGGCCACCATCACCCTGATACCAAAACCAGACAAAGATACCACAAAAAAGAAAATTACAGACCAATATCACTGATGAACATAGATACAAAAATTCTCAACAAAACACTAGCAAACAGAAGCCAACAACACATTAAAAGGATCATACACCATGATCAAGTGGGGTTTATCCCAGGAATGCAAGGATTCTTCAATATACGCAAATCATTCAATGTGATAAACCATACTAACAAATTGGAGAAAAACCATATGATCATCTCAATAGATGCAGAAAAAACTTTTGACAAAATTCAACATCCATTAATGATAGAAACCGTCCAGAAAGTGGACATAGAGGGAACCTACCTCAACATAATAAAGGCCATATATGACAAACTCACAGCAAACATCATTCTCATTGGTGAAAAACTGAAAGCATTTCCTCTAAGATCAGGAACAAGACAAGGATGTCCACTCTTGCCACTATTATTCAACATAGTTTTGGAAGTCCTAGCCACAGCAATTAGAGAAGAAAAAGAAATAAAAGGAATACAAAAATTGGAAAAGAAGAAGTAAAACTGTTGCTGTTTGCAGATGACATGATACTATACACATATAATCCTAAAGATGCCACCAGAAAACTACTAGAGCTAATCAATGAATTCGGTAAAGTTGCAGGATACAAAATTAATACACAAAAGTCTCTTCCATTCCTATATACTAACAACAAAATATCAGAAAGAGAAATTAAGGAGACAATCCCATTCACCACTGCACCAAAAAGAATAAAATACCTAGGAATAAACCTACCTAAGGAGGTAAAAGACCTGTACTCAGAAAACTATAGCACACTCAAGAAAGAAATCAAAGATGACACAAACAGATGGAGAGATATACCATGTTCTTGGACTGGAAGAATCAATATTGTGAAAATGACTATACTACCCACAGCAATCTACAGATTCAATGCAATCCCTATCAAATTTCCAATGGCATTTTTTACAGAACTAGAAAAAAAAAAAATCTTAAAATCTGTATGGAGACACAAAAGGTCCCGAATAGCCAAAGCAATCTTAAGGGAAAAAAACGGAGCTGGAGAAATCAGACTCCCTGACATCAGACTATACTACAAAGCTACAGTAATCAAGACAATATGGTACCAGCACAAAAACCGAAATGTAGATCAATGGAACAGGATAGAAAGCCCAGAGATAAACCCACAAACCTTTGGTCAACTAATCTATGACAAAGGAGGCAAGGATATGCAATGGAGAAAAGACAGTCTCTTCAATAAGTGGTGCTGGGAAAACTGGACAGCTACATGTAAAAGAATGAAATTAGAACACTCCCTAACACCATACACAAAAATAAACTCAAAATGGATTAAAGACCTGGACACTATAAAATGTAAGACTGGACACTATAAAACTCTAAGAGGAAAACAAAGGAAGAACACTCTTTGACATAAATCACAGCAAGATCTTTTTTGACCCACCTCCTAGAGTAATGGAAATAAAAAGAAAAATAAACAAACAAAAAATAACTAGTACAAAGAAACCAGGAGATTACAGAAGTAAACTCTGAATTATATAGCCTACTCTCTAAGAGCAGCAAAATTTGAGAGAATGTAACTTAATTATAATTCTCAAGTGTGAAAAGTGTTTGAATATAAAGAACAACCAAATGCTTTCTCTCTAACAGAACAGGAGATGCTTTTAAATTGCAGACAAGATCGTGTCTAGTTTAAGAAAGGGTTTCAACATTCATTTGGACTTAGGGGCATAGGTTGTCTTGAAGACTTTTAACATAGGCTGTTTTTTAATATGATTCTACTCAAAGGCAAGGCATTGGACTGAGTGACCCCCTCACGGCCTCTCTCAGCCCAGGAATTTTGTGACATGCATTGGAATGCAGATAGCTCATCACTGTGAGGAAAATGAAACAGCTAATATGTCTTGCTAACTCAGACTGCTTGCCTCCTCCAGCCCATCTCTACAAAGTTGCCCTAAGCCATTAGAGCACCTTTCAATTCTGGTCCCCAACAGCAAAATTCTGAAGAACAACAGTGCAGTATCTGAGAATAACAACTCACTCTACCCTGTACTCATCATAGCAAAACCATCTGTCTAAGTATTCAACACTATTACAAGTTTGCACCCCTTCAGAATAATTAAGTTAGACCAATGAGGCTGAGTGATCAGTGTCCCATAGATGGGTTTTAAATGAGTGGTGGGGATCTATGCGTGTGGGGAAGTGTATGCAGTCCAGTGGGAGTGATGAATAAACCAAAGGAGGTGTTACTGTGGATGAAAACAAGGAGCACCCTGGGCATCTTGAATGTAAATGGTGAAACAGCAGAGTTTCAGGATGCTCCTCATTTTCACCAGCATTGCCCCTATTGTGAGAGTATGACTCCTAATCCATGCGACTCTCCTCTCACTCTCACTGCTGTCCTCTCCCTTATAAGAGCTGGCCACCTAGTACCAAATGCGCTAAGAATACACAGGAAGGGCGGCAATGACTGCCAAAGGAAGGCGTGGGAGGCAAAAGATGAGGAATATGTATAGGAAATGACTGTAGACACATCTGATCAAAATGTAAAATCTGACATTTATCTGTTTGCAATGCTGCAGAAAGGTGGTCTTGCCAACCACGGATGGGCCAGGAAGCAGTGGTTTTTCTATTAAGGGTAAATAAAGTGAGGGTAAAATTTAAAGTTGAGGAATTTTTCTGTTGCTAGAAGGCAAATTACTACATGCAGTAGTACAAAAGAACAGGGGTAAACAATACAATATGCTGTGAATTGCGAATGCATGTGTGGTAATGTCATGAATATATTAACTTCCTTCATTGTCAAGGCAAGTGACAGAGGCTGCCTGAAATTCAGAGAGGAGCCGGCTGTCACTCTGCAGCTCAGACACTTGGAGTCACATCTCTCCTAATAACAAAGTCTATTCTGTTTACATTTGACATAGCGAGCAAGGGGTGGCGGGTTGCTTTTTTATAAGGAAATGAATGAAGGCATGAATGAATGAAGGAGTGAATGAGAAGATGGAGTCTCTCTACCCAGTCCATCCTGAAGCCATCAGTCTTCCCTGTTTGGATGAAAACAAATCATCTCTGACAGGAGCACATTTAGATGAATTTTTAAATATTTCTGGCAATGGGTTGTATTTATTTATTTTAACTATGTCAACATACTGCACATTTCTGAGTCTGGGTCCCAGTGGTGTTTAATAAAAGAAACCTGCAAAGCACTACAGTGTCAGAATCAGGGAAAGAGGAGACTATACAAACATATGGAATTTGAGGGAATTTGAGGATGATGCCAGTGAGGGCTGGTGACAGGTTAACATTAGCTCTACTTGGGTTGCGGGGTCTGGCTATCTGGCTGTTTCCCTATCCTAAATGCATAACTGAGGTAGGAAGGTAAATATCCCACTGTGCTTAGTAGCAGGATCCAGAGAAATGTTCTCAGAGTGAGGGAGGGAAGAGAGCCGGAGGCAGATTATTAGGTTGGAATTAAAATGCAGACGAGATTCATTAAATTGTTGACCCTCCTCCCCACTCCAAAAAAAAAAAAAAAATTCAGGTTGCCATCTTAAATTGACAGCATTAGAGAGGAATTATGTGCGCTGATTAATAAGTGAATGTTTTTACCATTATGATCGCGGCACCTGCTAGTTATGTCGACATTGAAGAGGCTCTCAAACTACAGTGTTTCCAATAATAAAGGTACCATCAGCTGAAAGTTGTGCACAAGTGTCAGTGCCGGGACACATCATTTTCTTATACGGTTGTGATGTTTAAAAATATTGCCACAATTTCTCTTGCTAGTTTCCTCCGCACCCTCCCCCCAACTCCTACCTATGTATTGCACGCAAAAGCACATCATTGACTCACATCAGTAAAGCAAAGGAAATTTAGGGTCAGATCAGAAGATGCCAAAGTGAGTGAATTCCAGAGCAAGACTAACGTTCAGCTTACCATTTAGAGCCACACGATATGAAGTGATTTCAAAACATGTGTTATTCTTTCCAGGTTCCAAGAAAAATGGCAATTTTATCCAATTTGGGTGGTTGCCAAAGGTGCCATTTCACCAAATGTAGCTACGGTCATAAAAAAGGAAGCTTCAGAGCAGATTAACTGGTTTTGCTGTACTATAATGGTGCTTTAAATGAGCAATTTGGGACAATTAACCTGGAACAGGCACTTCTGAGTGCTTTATCCCTTTAACAGTTTTGGTTCTTCAAACAAGAACAGAGAAAATGAAAATTGGCTCCTTCCCATCGTAGAATCTTCTGTATAACTTTGTGAATATGCATATGCTCCATAAGGAGCGTGTAATGGGAAATCTAAACTATGTAATTTGGAGATGTAATACTCCATCAACCAAATAAAATCATTAAAAAAATTAATGGGTATTTATGTGGCTGACTTAAGATAAAAATGTTCTCCATCTTTTGGTAATACTTAATAGCTCCTTCCTTGGATACGAAACACGTATTTTTCATCTATGTGCTTATTATTTACTGTAAAGTATGGGAGGGAAAAGATCATTTCGAATTATATGGAATTATTAAAGTATTAAAATGCTTTCACACACTATCTAGAGATACTGTTCTCTCATTATATTTAAAAATAGCTAGGCAGAGAGAACAAAAATAAAATGAATCTTACTAATCAAAAGGAAGCGATTTAAGAATGCACTTTTTAAAATTACCTAATTTCAAACCACACGAGAAATATTTGGGTGCCTATTATGTGCACGAGATTAAGGAAGATAATATAGAGTAGATTAATTATAGCTATTACCATTATGAATGCATTGTTCTGGAAAGGTTAATCTAGAGATTGTGTACAGGATGGAGTAGAGTCGAGTGATAAAAGACTTCTACCGTGATTGAAGGGCCCCGACTATGTTGTGGGGATGAGCCAAGCTAAAGAGAACTGTCTTAGGGAAAGCGAGTATTTAAAAATCATTGCTGGGAGATTTGGAATTCTTAATAGAAACTCCAGGAAGCCTGAGGCACCTCTGTAATATGGAAATGGGAGGGAAAAAAATAACAATTTATGCCTGGGAACTGACCTTTCCTTAATGATGTGTGATCCTTGCTTCAGTTCCTTGAGGTTTAAGCCCCCACCAGAAACATGGGGAAGTCTCTTCACTGCACAGACTGAAAGGGTGGTACTCAAGGAAAAAGCACAACAGCTAGAAGGATGACTTATCAAAAAAAAAAAAAAAAAAGTCAATTATTATGTATTCTGTAATAAGTAAACCACAGTCATCTAAATTTTGGAATATTTCCACATTGCTCAATCCAGCATTTAATTCTCAGACCTTATCTCACTTGACAGTTCTGCAGCATTTGACACAGCTGATCACTCCCTCCTTGGAACTTTCTACCTCAATATCACTCTCTCCTACCTTATTGATTAATACTTCTTAGATTCCTCCAGTGGACTTTTCTCTTCCTCTCAACCTCTAAACTTCTGAGTGCTCCAGTTCTCAGCCTTACACACCTCCTCTGTCTTCACATAGTCCGTAGGTCATCACATCCAGTCCTATGGCTGCAAATGCCATGTTACTGACACCCTGATTGACATCTCTAAACTTGATGTCTCCCGTGAGCCCCAGATTCATATATCCATCTGTCTACTCAGTATCACCCTTTGAATGTCTAATAAATGTCTCAGAATGAACATGGCCAAACTGAACTGAAACCAAACTATTCTTCTCCTCGTCCTTCCATTTTGGTAAATACCACCGTGTATGCTCGGTCATTTAGGATAAAAACCTCAGAGTTAGTTTTTCTTCCCATGGAGTTCCATTTCTGTTGTGAATTTGGAAAATGTAAGGACTCAAGATTATTCTTTGCATAAACAGAATCTGAAATACCATACCCAGCCAACAGGTTATTTTCTCTCTCTTCTCAATAATAGGTTACCTAACCCACACGTGCATTTGACAGTTTTTCGGCATGGTTCACATGGTAGATTCGAACCCAGATGAATTAGACATAGATCTTGGTTTCATGGAGCTTACAATCTCATACCTGGAGAGACAACCGTATGCCCTGCTAATCCAAGGCCTGGCAAGACAGTTCATGAGTTCTCTAACTTAATAAAATCTCTGAAAAGGCAATATCTCAAAGATAATGGTCTCTATCCACTCCTTATCCCATCAGATTCTACAGCATATAACTGTGAGGGCCCATCTTCAGATCTCTAATTCACTGGGAGAAAAGAAGGGACAAAGGAAAGGTTATTACTCCGAATGCTTATTGTAGATAAACAAGGAGAGTGTGGTGGCTCAGTTACATTTTTCAGACTGACTATTTAAGTCAGTGAGGCTGGGTGAGGTTTTCTATGTTCTTCTCCTGGGATCCTTTTAAAGACTTTTCTTTCTAATCTTTTACATTCATTCAACATTCACTGAGTGTTTATTTGCATGGATCTAGATGCTAGAGATAAAACAGCCATTAAGACAGATTTTCTATTGTATAGGAGTTTAAAAGTCTAATGAAGGGAGAAAGCCAAGGAAATAAACTGTGCAGTACCAGGACTCAGATGTGTTGAGTGATGATGGGGGACACATGTTGATGGTGTGCACTGTGCCACCTGGTGGGCTTAAGGCAAGTCTGTAACGAAAATGATGTTTGTCCTTCGTCCTGGGCATCCAGAAAGCAGGGACAAAGGCAAGAAGGTGTGAAGCAGCAGGGTCTGTTCACAGAACTGCAATTCTCAGCTTGAAAGTGAGGAAGGCATGTTCAGAGGTGAGGTGAGGATTAGATCACAGGGATCAGTTGTGCCAAAGCTAAAGGACTTGGCCTTTATCCTATACAAATGGGGAAGCCGGTGACAGCTTTAATGGAAAAGATAATGTGATTAGATGGGCAACTTCTGCAGCTCACTGTGACAGCTGTGTGCATGTGACCTGGACATGATTAGTAGGGGGGAAGCCTTCCTCATAATGTGACTGAGCATAACCAAACCTAGAACCAAGTGTTTACATTGTAACATACGTAGTAAGCCTAAGTCTTCGTCTATTTGCTTTTGGGCCTTTATATATTCTCATATTGTAAATGTGCTCATGAGAGTTAAAAATCTATGGTCACTTATTTATGATTTGACTTTGACCAAGTTACATAATGTCTGCTTTGATTTACTCATCTATAAAATGAATAAAATAAAATATTAACTCTTCTATAAAGTTTTTAGGAGGACTAAATAAGTTTTTACACCTAACAGGCTTAGCCATGGCATGTATACAGTGCACAGTTAAGTATAAGTTATTGTGGATATTATTTTAAATAAACAATGAGGCTAATAAACAAGGACATTTTTTACTCCACCCAGGGCTGGGGACATGACTGTGTTTATATTTTTTAGGCCACTTCGTGACTTAGTACTATAGTAGATTGTCGATAATTTGAAGAAAAAGAAAATAAGACATAATTAGCATTGATAAATCCCAATGTTAACTCTCAGCCCTGAGCTGGAAAGGAAATTCCCAATTGAAATTTTTAAATGCTGCTAATGGCAAAGTGCAATTCTGGATTGGTCCAATCATGCCATTAAATGAAGTAATCATGCTTTTTGGTGATGAGTTATGGAAAGACTGTGGACACACCCAGAGATATTGAGTGACGCTGGTGTCCTTGAAGTAGACACCCTCTTACTAGACATTCGCCTTTGCTTCCCTATTCCAGGATTTGAAAAACTCATTCTGAAGCCTGTTTTCCAGTAATAACAACACGTGCTGCCCTATCTTAAATACTATAGCAATCACCATATTGCATGCTTTATATCTACTCTTTAAACCTCACTACAACTCAGTGGTAACAGTTATATAGGTATTGCCATTATTATTTCCATTTTACAGATGAGGAAACTGAGGCAGAACACGATTTTTGATGCCTATTCATCTGACTTCAAAGCGCTAGGGAGCTTAATCACTGTGTTATAAAGCCTTCATTAAAATAGTACTGGACATATATACTAGCTGCTCAAAAATTGTATATTATTTCATTTATGGGTTAGCTGATTGAAGAATGGTTATCTTTTATTTTAACATGGAGATACTCATTTGCACCTTACAAAAATCCACTTTAAAAGACAGTATGCTTTGAAAATACTAGAGTGTAGCCAAATATCAAGATTAGAGGTATTAGCATGCTAAATTGAACCACCCCTTAACCTATTGATTACTAAAACAGAAGAAAACAGCACCTTTTCAAGTTTTTTTTTTTCTCTTTTCAGAGTAATTGGATTCAAATTCACATCTGTGGCATTAAACCAGTGTTTTCAACCTTTTTTTTTTCCCCTCCCAATTGTTTAACCTCCATCTACATCTCTGGCATAAATTTAAGCCTTTATTTGTGAATATTCAGATAAGCACTTTGCCTCTAACGGTATTGTTCAGGGCCTGGCATCATTGTTACAGCTGTAATTGTAACTATCAAGACACGGTTCTTTGTAATTAGAAAGTCAAGATGGTATTCAGCAGTATGGCAGCACAGGCTTACATTTGTTAGGCTATTAGAAAAAAATGTTTACAGAGAAAACAGTGTCATTGTTTAGTGCTCTTAATTGACCATCTGCCTGGTAAAGAAATGTCCAAAGAAGGATAAATAAGACTATAGTACACTTATTTATTTATTTTCTTTGTGCAGTGAGGAAATTAGGAAAAGCAGCAGCAGAGGCAAACTAGAAACAACATTGCTAAATCAGGCTGCAAGTGAAATAATGTCATGCATCCATTTCTTGTTTTAATTTCTTTCAGTGTCAAGACAAAGACCTATGGCCTCCTCAAAGTTTATTTAAGAAACATGTTTTAGATTGCCCCTAGAGTTCCTGGATAATATGGTTCCCACCTCGGTTTTCCCCATTTTCTCTTGCTAATCCTTGGGGCATGCCCACTCTGCTCTAACCACCCTGTTTTGTTATCCAATGCACACATTCTGCAGATGGATGCCCCGCCTCTGTATTTTACTTAAGCCAATTCTATTCTACCTTCTCCTCCTCTCTCTTCAAACTGTAGATATCTTACCTATTCCTTCAAGAGCTAGGTCAAGTATCTCTCCTCCATCCCAACCCCTATATCTTTTTCCGACTGTATAATAAGACAAAAATCGCTCCCTCCTCTGAACTTCTACAGCACTTATTATTTTTCCATTTACTTGGCAATAGAAGGTGACCTGTCTAGTGTTGTTCTTCTGTTGTGCTGGAACCATTATTCAAATTCAGCCTTGCCATTTGCATCCTCATATGCTTCTGTTTTGATTCTCCCCTTAGATTGTGAAGTGCTCTTCCTAGAATCACGTCTTCTTCTTTGAATTCCCCCCAAAATGCCCATCACTTTTTCCTATTTTTTTTATTCCAAAAAACAGAGTAGTAGCTGGGATCCTGTGAAATGTCTATCATTTATCTTTAAACAAAACCAACCAAACTCAGGCTGATTTGACCCTCAAGACATGTTTCAGTTCTCTTCTGTAAACATACTGAGTACCTGTTATGTGCCCAACTTTCCGCTAAGTAGTTGGGATGCAGAGAAGAATCCCATGTGCTCCTCCTATCAGGAAGCTAACTTCTGGGAAATGGTATCTGGTAGAGTCATGGGTCTGGGAGAGAGAGGCATAGGGAGAAACAGGAAATGCATGGAAATCAGAAGGTAAGCTTCTTGGAATTTGATTCTAATTGACCAGAGTTAATTTCAGCAAGGGCTTTTCTGTAGTCACCAGAAACCCTGGTTCACATTTGATGGGCCTGTCCTTCTATTGTGTCATATTGGCACGACTGTTACAGAAAAGGCTACATCAATTGTTCTTGCCAGGAAGGAAAACAGTATGTGGCACCCAGGACAGAGCTGGTCCCAAATTCTGTAATTTGGGTCCTATTCCATGTCCAAACAACACAGAGCAGCTGGTCTTGAGGAGATTATCTGTTGTGCTATATGGATGTCCTTCTGCCCAGGGTTTGAATCGAGTTTCCTCCCAAGACAATGAGTGACCAGGCTTATGCTCCAGGACCTGTCTCTTCCAGGATCACAGATGGAAGCCCCCATTACAGCCACACACAGATTCATCACAATATGGAAACCCTTCAAGTAGGAAATGGAACAAAAACACAAAATATGACCTGACCCAATACCAAGGACCTTTTTTTCTGCCTCAGATGCTAGTGGATTACTCTGCTTGTTATTTCTTCTCTGTAGTTTTCTAGAGGCAACAGAACCTGATTCACTAGCAGGTATTCTTCGAGACTCATGCAAACATTTTTTGTAATAACTTCTCTGACCCATTCTCTTTCCAACTCAGTTGTTCTTGGAGCATTTTATATACTTTATACATTTTATAGTATTTCCTGATAATGCTTTCACCACTAACTAGCTGTAATTGAACTGACCACACATCTTGAGTGTAAATTACTATTATAGTTTTTTTTTTCTTAACAAATTTAATGTAGGCATTTCATAGAATGGGATATCATAGAAGCCTTATCCTAACTAACCGTGTATAGAAACTATTTTTTGTGGTTTTGGTTTTTTTTATTTTTATTTTATAATGGAGTATATATTATACAATGTATACAGTATACACTGATTAACAATGTTGTGTTAGTTTTGGGTGTTCAGCAAAGTGATTCAGTTATACATATACATGTATACATGTGCAGATAGGTTTTTATTTTCCTGCTACTCTGTTGTCCCAAGCTGTTAAAAGCCCCAGGGCTTTTTCTCTTGCTGTTGTGCCTCCCTAGAATTTTTTTCCCAGGATGGCCTCATAGCTCACTTCCTTTGTTTATATTAGATTTCTGTTCAAGTTCTGACTTATCATTGAACTCTTCCCAATTTCTCTATATAAAGAATAATCTTCACCCCAAACCTGGGTATATCCTGTATCCCCTACATGGCTTAATTTTTCCCATAGCTATTAGCATCATTATAATGATTAAATTGTCTCCCCTTTCTAGATTTCAGCTCAAGAAAGCAGAGGATTTATTTTTTTCTCCCAATGGTGTATTTCCAGGACATTCTGTAGGTGCTTAATAAAGATTAACTTAATAAACTAACCCATTTTCAGAGATCCTTGGTCAGTGTCCTTACAGGGATTGCATAGAATGGAGAGTTCTATAGAATTCCTGGGCTTTGGATCCCATATGGGTCATTTAGCCACCATGAGACCATAAGCAAGTTGATTCCCCTCTCTAAGGCTGCCTCCTTAACTCAGACTAGAGATAATGGCATCTCCCTCTTTGGAGTGGTGGTGAGGATATGATGAGAGAGGTCCAGGAAAGCATTGTCTACCACAGTGGGTCTGTACATGTGGATTGTTTTCTCACCTTTCCTTTGCTCTGTTTGCTGGCTTTCCTCTCCTATTAATTTCTTTCTCCCATCATCCTCCCTTTTCTCCTACCTTTCCTTTTTTTGTTCTTTCTTCCCTTCTTTTCCTGCCTCCTTTTTGTCCTTTCTTTTGCATGTGCCTCAGTAGCTCTCTCAAAGCATTCTCTCTCTCTCTTACACACACACACACACACACATATACACACCCACAGCTTCTATTCCTTACTTTTCAAAAGTGTTGCTCTGAACCATATCCCATTTATTCAACATACCTTGATGAATATGTTTGACTTTATTGTCACTTCTTTTTCAGCTGAAACTTTCTGCAGTCCCTTAATTTTTCTCAGCTATCTAAGAATCGCATTGTAGAATCCTCCTTCTGAGGCATTCCTCGATAGGGCTGTTTTCCTCTTTATCCTTTTATGCAATGTCAACAGCACGTAGTCTAAAGAGATATATGAAACACCAGAACCTACACGTGTATTCAGGTAGAGGTTATCATTGCTTTGGTCACAGGGAACATTTAACACAGAGGATTTCAGCATTGTGGTAATCTCAGTCGAGGTAGAAGCCCTTACTTTGTTGGGCTATGGAAAGACATTATCTCCTGTATTTTATTGTTAGAAAACAGAAACAAATTTAGGCAACAGATTGGCTCACAATGAAATATAACTGCAGGATCTTTAGTCCTTAGAATAATGGCTGGAAACTAGCAGATACTGGCCTTAATTAGGGTTACACAGAAATTCACCTACATTGTTTTAACCAAATACAAGGGGGGTTGTTAGTCTCATGGAACAAGAGGTACAGTAACAAATCATCTAGGTCTGGTACTGTGACTTAATGACCTTTTAGTGATGGCTGTGGCATCTCCAAGAATTCTCTGTGTTCCAGGCAGGAAGAGGGAGGAAGTGGAAGACACAGTGCTGGCAGATTTCTGCTTATAACACACTGACCAGAATGGAGTCCCATGGCTACCCCTGCTGTGGCAGAAGCTGGGAATGAGGTGCTTTTTCTCCAGCCTCTGTGATAGAGGCTGATATAAAGGATGGTTGTTGGGATGGATAGTGGACTAGTTAATTGACAGTATCTACAACAAGAATATTTGTAAATAAACGAGACAGTTTTTTTTAAAAAAAGTGAGGTCAACATTTGAGAGCTAAAAGATTACATATTTCAATCCCTTTCTCCTACCAGAAAGAAAACCACCATGATCAGTGTGTTTTGGCAGTTCTTTTAAGTAAGTGCAATTCTCAGGCTGGAACCTAAGTCAGCTGCCACCAGCTCTGCCCTCTTTTCACAATAACCAAGACGGTGGCCATCTCCTGGTCCTCCACACTTCCCACCTTCATCACGCAATGTTCCTGGGGTGGATGAAGTAGGAGGTCAGAGTTGCCCCTTCAGGAAGCCACTGTGGCCCCATCTTCCTATGCGCACACTTGTTACAGGGCTCTCTGTCTTTGCCATTAAAAAAAAAAAATAGATGAACTCACTGAAGCTCAGAAGTTAAAATATTTATGGCTAAACCACCCAAGTAGTAAATAGGTAAAAACAGGATTTAAATTCAAAAGTTTTGTGATGCACAGATGCTAAATTACAAAACAAAAACAAACAACAAACATACTATTTCAGAGAACACAGAATATATGAAACATGACTATAGGATTTTTGTTACTTCACTTTAAGTAATCAGTTTTTATAATTTACTTATTAATATGAAACATTTGTTTTGTTTTTATAGACCAATATTATTTGTTTTAAACTTCCTCTTATTTAACTCAAGGACTCATTTTTGTTCTAAGCAAACTGAAAGGGTGATATCATATAAATGATACCACACTGGGCAGCAAATATGCCTTTTTTTCCTTCATTATCAAATGAAATAACTAATCTGGGCTTTTAGCCTGAGTGTGCTGTAGGGCTGAGCAAATTGGAGGAAGAAACATGGTCCTGCCTTCCCACCTACTTTCTCTAATCTCATCTTATCTACATTGGAGAGAGTAGCCAAGATACCAGTCCAAAACAGGTTGGACTCTACTGCAGGGCTTTTCAAACCTCAAAGTGCATGTGCCTCACTCTAGAACCTTATTAAAATGAGGTTTCCAATCAGTAGGTCTGGAGTGGGGTCTTAGATTCTGTATTTCTAATACATGCCCACATGACACCAAGGCTGCTGGTCCCATGACTATATATTTTGAGTATCAAGGGTTTACAGACAAAAACGCAGGTTTGGTGCTCAGGCTTGCCTCCCCACCCATCCCTGGAGTGGCCAGAGCCTTATCTTACACCACTGCTGCAGCGGGCTCTGGACAAAGACTGACTTTTGAGAGCCACCTCCCTGATCTCACACTGGGCTGGAGGTATGTGTGTCAACCTGGCTGAATGAGTTCAGTGTGTTAAATGGTCAGGACGTTCTTCTGGTAAAATGATGACATTGACATTAATTGATGACTGTTGGCAAAGTAAGAATGTACTTCAGAAGAAATTAATCAGCAGGTATTAGAGAGCATTGCCCAAGGGCCTAGCGCTCTGCCAGGTGGCATGGGCTGAAGACTTCCTGAGGACACGAGCCAGGCTTCATGCTCTCTCTCACTGCTGGCTTCCAGGTTCTCAACCTCTGCATAAGGAATTCTTCTTTTCAGTGGTCCCATGTCTAGTTGAACTGGTTACCTCACTGTTCCCTCAAGGCAGAATGTCTATCTCTCACAGTGTGGTTTTGCTCATCTCAAATATTAACCTTCTAATCCTGATTTTTATACACATCCCTTCCATCCTAAGTCATCTTCCTGCTAAACTCAAGAAGTCCTGAATTCCTTTACCGTTTACTATTAGATCCTCAGCTCCAGCACAGACCTAGATACATACATAGCAGGCACTGAATGAGTATTTGTGGAATAAATGAACGCCAAGGAAGTGTCATATTTTGGTATCTACAACATATGGACCCATTTACTCTTAATTCTCTGCCTTTACCTGTAAAATCTTTTAATAAGTTGCAGAAACAAGAAATGAATTTAAAATCAATATGGATTCTGAATAACTGATCCAAATATATCACAGGAATAAATAAAAATTGAGGAACCCTTAAATTCTGTCTGTGCACTAACATAGAATTATTTCTTTCATATTGGACATTATATTAAGTCATTAAAATCTTCTCATTTAACCCCTGCAAAAGTCCAATGAGATAGGTTCATAACACCATGATTATATGGTTAGGAAACTATAGGCTATACAGAGCCTGTTGACATTGGAACACAAATGCCAAACAAGGACAGTTTACATGCACTGCCCCTGTGCATCTCCTCTAATACACTGCCCACTGCTTAGTATCTCCCAGGGCACCTCACGTGCCAATCGCACTACACTTGTAGATAGCTAATACTTGAAAGAGGAATGAAGGAGGTAGAGAGGAAGAGAAGAGATGAATGAATAGCTTTCTAGAGGGCCAATGTATAAGTTCTCACTCACAGCTTATTACCTCATTAAGATCATCTATCCTGGTCACCTTGGGATTTCAACAGAAGTGGAATTTCTGTCCATTTAACCCTCAGATGTTAACACATCCCTTAAGCGTTATCAGACCTAGTAGCCCTTGCAAATAGAGAGGCATTTTTGCCATCTCGTATTTTTATCTCTCTTCTGAGGAGATCCAGGGAACCTGAAACTCTGCCAGAAATGAAACCAAAAGTGATACCTAAATTAGCAATGACCAAATTAGCTTTGACGTTCTCACAGATCTTTAATGTTCCTTTCTGGAAGCCTGGCAGGAGGATGGAGAAAATAGCAACACCCCAACACTCAGCTCACACATGGGGGCCTTTGCCTTTGCTGTTCCCTCTGCCAGGAATGCTCTTCCCTCAGTTACTCATAGGATCTGGATGGATCCCTCACTGCATTTAGGCACCTGCTCAAATGTCACCTCATTCAACAAACCTTCCCTGACCTAAAAGAAGACTCCTTCGTCACTTTTCACCCTGTGACCCTGTTTTATTTTTTTCTTCAAAGCCCTCATTACTGTGTGAAATAGCATAATGTTGATACGTAAGTACCTGTGTCCTCCCCACTAGAATGTCAGATTTCTTTTTTTTTTTTTAATTTATTTATCTTAGAATGTCAGATTTCTGAGGTAGCACCTGAATTGCTGTTGTTCACTTCTGATTTCCAGCACCCAGGTGGAAATTCATCTTTTCAGTGATGCCCCCAAAATATCCATTGACTAAATTAATTAATATGGAACAAATACTTTAAACAGAATACTTACATTCCAGTAAGAAATATGGCCACTCCACCCACCTACTGAAGGCTAATGGCTTCTTCATGATTCTGTCCAAGATGTACTTGGCTTCCCAACAGGCCCTGCCTCTCCTTCTCTCTACCTCACCCCATCCCATATTTAAGTTAGACCAGATTCCCTTCAGTATCATCAGCATTTTCATGGGATGGATTCAGGAAGCTGTTCTGACTTACACGAAAGAGTGTCTTAAGATGGGGAAAGGCTCTTTCTGTCTTTGCCAAGTGATGGCATAAGATCTTTATTAGGTCAGTGAACCGCAAGCCTCTTAGGGAGGTAATCTGTCCAGCTCATCCTGTCACTCTTCAACTTAGTGCCGCTCAGCAATGATGCACTCTAGCTGTCATCTCTATTATCCTTGTGCAATAAAGTGGCCACCTCCTTCCATCTTTAGCTCATTTGGAGTCCAGTTTTGCATCTTCACTTGGATATGTTTGTAATTGCATCTAAGAACCCATAAAGGACAAACCATTCAAATAGTTATCAGGTGTATCTTTCATGAGAGAGAAAAGGAAGTTAACGGCAAATACTACTCTTGGTTTTCATGTAATGACAAAATCCAACAAACTTGATATCAAAACAACAACAATAAAATCTTGTTGGTGTCATTTGGGAAAGGTTGCAAGATTTATATACTTGTGTAGTCAAAGCCACATTCGCACAATGAAACACTGCCCCTCCCCCAAATCTCTTTTATCTTCAACAGATCTTGTTTTAAAGGTACCTGCCCATTTATTGTGGATGACAGACTAATAAAATGAAGTCATTTTAATAAACGCTGTATCAGAATATCCTATCTTCTAATGTGGCAATGTGAAATTTCACCACTGGAGGAAACATTTAACATTCTGACTATTTTAATACTTTTAATAAGTATTTGCAATTCCTATGATAAAGCATCCCAGTAGAAAATGCATTTCCTCCAAAATTTATGTGGCTGCTGGCAGGTGGCCATTTTCTAATTTTCTGTCTCACTTACATACATTTATTACAGATTTCTAACTACCCCTTTTTGCTCTTTGACTGGCTTTGAGCATGCTGTTTCCTCTGAGTAGGAATGTGTGTGGTTAAAATTGAGGATGGTAAACAAGAGCTTTCTGGTTTGCAAATTGGAGGGTTGGTTATATCCCCTTGGGGGGTTCTTTAACATCTATTTTATTCAGCTCTATAATACATTTGAATCAAGTCTGCAGATACACATGGAGCTTGAGAATCCTTTCTCAGTGCCTCAATACAGTTAAAGGTTGGGGACAGGCATGAAGGTGGGATTAGGAACGGGGCCT
The DNA here is from genome assembly GCF_009873245.2 of Balaenoptera musculus. Classification (NCBI taxonomy): domain Eukaryota; kingdom Metazoa; phylum Chordata; class Mammalia; order Artiodactyla; family Balaenopteridae; genus Balaenoptera; species Balaenoptera musculus. The sequence continues at coordinate 40,083,317 of NC_045797.1, forward strand.
GGATCATTATTTTGCTCTATTAAGCTTTGGGCTTACTCAAGAAATGCAGTAGAATTTGTGAAATACTTGTTGCAGTAATAAGGCTTAGACATAGTAATATTCAGGTTAAGCAAACCATATTTTAAATACAAAGGGTAAGGAACTATTTAAGAAAATGTACTGTAAATTGAAGAAGAAAAAAATAACATTTAAAATTTTGTCATCCCTCCTTCATGTGTATTTCAAATCTTTGTTAAACATCTCAATGTAAAATTCCTGGGTACACCTCAGACTGAAACACTGCAAAACAAAACTCATGATTCCTGCTACTTCCTATTCCCTACCTTCTGAGTACTCAAAATTGCATCCCTTATCTGCATACTGGATCTCACTTAAAGTTATCGCCATTCTCTAATCAGACAGAACAGAAATATGAGCCTTCTTCAGGCATTTCCTTTTTATATTATCCAAAGGCCTGCTTGTCCTACCTATTCAATGTTTCTTATTTCCTCCTTCAATTCCTACTGATGCTGCCCTGGCTTGAGTGCTTATTATTGCTAAAGGCCACTATGTTTTATGAATCATCGTCATCACCAAGGCATTATCTCATTTAAGCCTTCCAACAGTTCAAGAGTCATCCTCATTTTATAGACAAAGAGAAAGGCAGAAACTCTCAGTGACTTTCCCAAGGTTACTCAGCCAGGAGGTCTTGGAGCTGGGATTTAAACCCTGATAGTCTGATGCCAGAAATGAAGCTCGGAACCACTAGGCCACTCCCTGCTGTTACAAAAACTTAATAACCGTTCTCCCTGCTTCCTTCATCTTGTCTCTCCTATTCCTCTTTTACATTTCTGCCATAGACTATTTATAAAAATAGCGCTCATGTCATAACTTACAAACCTCTGATGGTACCCTGATGCCCATCATTTATTCACTCAATGGTTCATTCACCATGCATTCTTTTATTTCATCCACACTACAAATATTTATGGACTACACATTATGTACAAAGCACAGTCTAGGAATTGGGGCTTTTATAAGGATAAAAAATTGTCCAAAGTTCTTGCCCAGTGGATAGAAAGTAAGGAAATAGTGATACAACACAAGTTTGGGTAGTGGCAAGTGCTATGAAGAAAGAATATGGCGAGAAAATAATAGGGAGGGAGAGGATTTGTTGTTTCAGACAAGATAGTTAGGAAAGCCCTCTGCAATGAGTACCATTTAAGTGTAGACTCGAATAATAGGAAGGAGGATGCATTCCAGGCCAAGGGGGAAGAGCATTCATGAAAAATGAAAAGCAAATGCACAGTCCTGAAGCAACGCTATGCTGAGGCTGTTCACGAGCTGCGGGGAAGCCAGAGTGACCGGAGCCAGGAGAGAGTGCTGAGACAAGAGAGGAGTAAGGGAGGCAGAGGCCCTGTAGACCATGGTTGTTTCTTTAGAATAATATTCCTTTTCCTTTCACTCATGCACCTGTATTTCCAGCCTCTTTGAAAAGGGGGCAACTTGTCACTATGCACTACTTGCTGTCTTCCAAATAGAGCATGCACCTTACCACCTCTCTGATTTTAACCATAGTAGAGTCCCGCTTCTCTGTCTTCTGAAATCTCCAGCCTTTAAAGTCGATTTCCAATGCTACAGCCTAAGTTAATTCTTCTCTTATGTCTGATCTTGCTTTAGCTGCCCACTCAATGAGGACAGGGAGGGGGGGGCAACTGTGGAAGACCTCCAGGGTCAGGCTACTTGAGGTTAAATCCCACTGAACACCTTGTTGGCCAGGGTCCTTCAGGGCAACTGAGAAAATCTTTCAAAGCCTCAATTTGGTTTTGACATTTTAAAAATACAGCAGTAGAGGAACAATTTCATAAGCTTTTCAAAGGAATAAGTGATATTATCCTTGCATACAGTAAGAATCCAATAACTTTTAGCTTTAAATTATTTTAAAGGAGTTCTGGGATACCAGGGCCCTTCTCTTATAACCCTAATACCATGTGCTAGTGTTATGCTTCTATGCAATTGTTTTTCTGGGCTAGATTTTAAGCATCTTGAGAGCAAGGACCATATCCAACTTATGTAATGTTTCTTTCAGTGCCTTTGCATGGAGTAGGTGTTAATAAAATGGGTTAAAGGAATTTATAATCCAAATCACCAATTTATGTGTTTCATCTAAAACATTTAGTACACACATTAGCGAAAGATTTTGTAAAGTCTAAAACCAAGTACTTTTTTTTTTTTTTTTTACAATGAGTTTGAGATAAAGGGCTTAGGAAATAAAGCAACACATGGAGAATATCTTTATGATCTTGCGAGCAGGGGAGAATCTTGAACAAGACACAAAGAGTACTAAACTTAGAGGAAAATTGATGAATTAAACTGCATTAAAATTTAAAACTCAGGCTCATCAAAAGTGAGTGATATAACAAAATACAAAGTACAAGAAGATATTTGCAACATATAATCAGCAAAGATTTTGTATCCAAAATGCACATAAAATGTCTACTAATAGATTTTAAAAAGATACAAGCCTACAGAGAAATGGAGAATAGGATAAAGTAGAAATTTAACAAAAAGTAGAACATGAATTGTGAGTAAACACATGAAAACATGATCAAAATCTTTTGTAATTAAAAAATAATATTAAAGACCTTAATAACATAACATTAATCCTCACTACACTGGTAAAAATTAATTGTTAATAACTACTGGCTGTAAGGATGTGGACCCTTGGGAATACATAGACACTTCTGGTGGGAGCAGAACTTGATGCAACCGTGTTGGGAAGTGACTTGGTGCCAGCTTGTGATTTTGAACATTGGCAAGCCTTATGAGCCTGCAATTCCACTTCTATTTATGTGATTTAAAGAAACTCCTGCTTATGAGCCTCAGGAGATGTATACAAGAATGTTCATAGAAGCACTGATTATAAGAGCAAAAACCGGGGACACATCCTAGGCTAGTATATATTATAGACGAAGTTGTGTCTCCCTCACCCCCCCCCCCACCAAAATCCCTGCGTTGAAGCCCTAACCCTCAATATGACTGTGCTTGGAGATAGAGCCTTTAAGGAAGTTATCAAGGTTAACTTAAGTCATTCAGGTGAGGCCCTAATCCAATAGGACTGGTGCCCTTAAAAGAAGAGGAAGAGATAACGGGAATCCACATCCACAGAAGAAAGGACACATGAGGACAAAGAGAGAAGGCAGGAGTCTGCAAGCTAGGAAGAGAGGTCTCACTAGAAACCAGCTCTGCCAGCACCTTTACTTTGGATTTCCAGCCTTCAGCACTGTGAGAAAATAAATTTCTGTTGTTTAAGCCAATCAGTCTGTGATATTTTGTAATGGCAGCCTAGCAGATCAATATAATAAATAAACCACTTGTGATATATGCATACAATGGAACATTATACAGCAATAAAAATGAATAAACAGCTACACTCTACAAGGGGATGAATCTTAAAAAAATATTTACTAATAAAGTCAAGTCATGAAAGACTATATTCAACACTTTACTATTTTTATAAAGCTTGAAAACAAGAAATAGTTAATAATGTAGCATTTTATACATATGGATTATATTATATGCATATAGATTAAGACTATTTTTTAAGCAAGGTAATAATCAACACAAAATGCAGGATAGTGGGAAGACTAGGGAATGAGATGAAGACCCTCACATAAAAACAATGAAATTGTTAATAGTTTAGTTTTTAAGTCAGGTAATGAGTTTACAAATATTTCTTTTATTATTATGTTTTAAACTTGTTTATAGACAATATGAGATTGTTTTTAAGTATCAAATATTATGTAAAAAGGAACAAGAGCTGTTTTCTTTTTTGGAAAATGTGCCTTTCTGTCATATGCAAGGATATAGCCTTCAACATTTTTTAAAAATTGCAATTATTTTCCTCTCTCTTTCCTTCACATTCTTTGCCTTTTTCTTCTTTCCATATAACTGGATTCTCTATAAGCTTTAAAATCAGGAAAATGGCCAATTTTATTAATTCTTTGCTATGAAAAATACCCCACTACTGTAACAGATATGTGAGAGTACAGTATTCAGAATTGATTCCAGTATAAAATTAATTCTCAGCTACTTAATAATATTTAATTTGTGTATGTGAAGTACCCTAGTCACCACAAAGATAATTGACTTTGCTCTGAAGTCTCTCAATCTACATATTAATTTCAACTTCTTTCTCAGACCCACATCCTCACTGGAACTCTTTGGTATTATCCATGTGAACTTAGAGGAGCTGCAATATCCACAAGTTTGTCAGACATCATCATATCTGGTCTGTTGGGCAGAATTTATTGATGTTATCCCAATTCTAACCATACAGTGTTGAACAACTGCCTTCCAATACATTATGGATTCTTTCCTATTTTACAGGTCGCATTCACTATCGAAGGTTAAGTGCTGCTGTAAAATTTTAGCTACATTAAAATACTTATAGCAAAATCTCTAGCAGCTAAGGGAGCATATTTTCCAATCTCTAATGGGTAATCTAAAAAAATAATGTAAATTCTAAAAACATGTAGTAATAGCCCACTCTATTCCTCATGCAGTTGTGGGACCACAGCACATGTCCAGAGTAGCAAAGTAATTATTTTTAAGGAATTTTCCATCTAATATATATAGATAAGAGGTGGGGATGTTGCTGGGATGGGTTGTGATAATTTCCATCACTAAAACACTGCATTTTTGTGATATTTTATTGCCACTTGTCCTATCCTAAAATCTTCAAAACAAACTGTCAGTCTTACCACATGGAATGTCTTACAACAACCAGAGACAAATTTGGTTCTAATCAGGAAGTTTCATGCAAGACATCATCTAAAAAAGCAGGGTGGGCTGTTGAATTATTATTATTTTCTAATCTTTTTTCAGGAAATATGTTAAATGTGAAACCTTTCAATGTTAATAATTCAGGGTGACACCCATCAACACCACCACCACCAGCTTGGAGAGTTTGATGACTGAAAAACAAGTTTCTTTTTACAAATATCAACCCATTTCATTGGCTGGCTGTGTCTGAGCAGGAAACACTGAAGAAATAATGGTATGTTCATATCACCAGAAGGGTCATAATAAAAAGATTTGCTTCAGCAGGTGATTCGAAAACCTAGGCGGCATTCATTGCTCTTTCAAAAATAAAAGTTTCTTCTCTCATTCAGTGAAGTTCATTTTCCGTCAGATGCTAAATCTGTACATCCCAAAGGCACGAATACAAAAGCAGACTTCCTTGTTCCCTAATTATCTTTGGCGGAATTGGTATCATCAAAAGAAAATCCCTGCGAAATCAACTTACACAAGAAGGAGAACAGAAAACAGCATGTCATTTAAAAAGTCATCTGTTGCTATGGCCCACCCACAGGAGCACAGGGATTGAAGCCAGTATCCCCTACTAGACACATCACCAGAGCAGGCTGGGGAGGTAGAATAAGATGATATCAGGTCTCCTAACTGTTGCAGTGGTTGTATTATTGTAAGAACCTAGAGGCTGGGGGAATAATGTGAGTGGTTCTTTACACTTTATTGTATCTATGCTCAAAGAACTACCACTTTCATTCTCAAGTTTAAAGATCTTGACATTTGGAGTAAATTTCTTGTGGAAGTGCAAAAGTTCCATTGTGTAACACTGGGTTAAGAGCTACTGGACTTAATACCTCCCTGAAAGTTGACCACCATCACTTTGGAGTTCCATCAGGACTTCTCTGTTCTCTGGTAATGAATTTCCGTTTAATTTTTACTTTTGCTGGTCGGACTGGAATCCATAAATATAAATGGGAGGGCTGTTGGCCATTATGGGAGCTGTAATTCAATCCACACAGCAGGCTCTGATAAAAATGTACACTGGATAGAGCCCTACTCTTACAGCTTACGTTTACCTGAAACTCTCTGTTGAATTATAACCCAGTAATGTCTATTTTCTCATGTATTATCATATCTGTAATGATAACAAAATCATGCTAATCCATTCTGAGTTTTTTTTCTTTTCTTTTCTTTTTTTTTTGATGACACTGAAGTTGAATAGCCCCTCCAGCCAGCCTCTTATATCAAAGTGCTTCTTTCCTATCGTGCCTCTTAAGAACAAAACTGTATTCCACTCTTCGGCACACTCTAATCTTTCCATTCCTATTACAATACTTCATTAATTTGACTACCTAGTTGCTTTGTAGCTTTGAAGAAGGGCAGAAGTGGAAAACACTTGAATTCACAGTAACCTCTGGCAGGGAGGGTTTGTTCTTCCAAATATTTCAGCTATTTCCTCCCTGCTGGCTTACTATCATGTTTGAGCTCCTGTGAGGAGAAGATATGAATCATGCTCTCCCACCTTAGGCATCATAAATATTTTTCAGATAATAGATAATTCACCTGATCTTATGCGCTCCTGTACACTTAAGAGATTCTCAGTGTGAAGAGAAAAATGCATTTTGATTTGAGGCATTCCTAGGTTTTATAGGGGTGCTAAATTATATCCCTATAATAGTGGGGGAACGACTCCTCTCATCACCAAATGCCAGCTTTATCTCTTTCTTTTCCCCTTCGCCAACCTCCAAAGAAACATCTGAACAGCCACACAACCTGATAAACAGCAAGATTCCCCTATATATAACCCCATGTTTGTGATATTAAATAAAAGTGTGTGGGCAACATGGATTACAATGGTCTAAAGGGTGTAGAGTACAGGAATTTAGTTACTTTAAATCTCTGAAAGGAAATGTGAACGTCTGCACAAAGCAGCCCCTTCCGTTCTAGTGTGCTCTAAAGATTAAAAATGTGTCCTTATATTGAACCTACATCTGGCTGGGTCAAATTTCCTAGTCTTAATCTTGCCCTCTGGTGCTTAACTTGTTAGTTTTATCTCTTTTCATAAGACACTTTCCCCAAATTTGACTATAGGTATCAGACTTATTTTAAGTCTTCCCTGCACAATTACTACACATTTTCCCTCTGCGGCATGGCTTCCAGAGTCCTCCCAATCCTGATCAACCATTCTCATAGTGTGTAACTACTAGGATGCCCTCACAATAGAACACATTTAAATATTGTCTTAGGTTAGTTTCCCCTGAAAGCAACCTGAGCCCAAGGCTTAGTGCTCATAGTTGATTTGAGAGGTGATCTCAGCTGTGAGTCTGCTGGAAACTGTCTACCTCAGCATCAGGGGAATTCCTGTGTGCTGCAGGAAAATGGGGCAGGACATCGGAAGGGCTGCTACCAATGCCAGGCTGGCAATATAAATATGTGAATCTGGCCAGGTATAGAATGGGAATTCTCAACATTCAATGGGAATGTTGAGCCTGTGGAAGTGCAGAGTTTAAATCCTGCCCCAAAGCATTACAATTAAAAAAACATATTAGTAATAATGTAGATGCTACACAGGACAAACAAAATATTTCAGCTTGTTTGTAATCTTTGCAGCAATGAGCAGTTGGGATGGTGACAAATTCAAATGCACATCCTGTCTGAAGGAGGCTGCCATTCGTCAGCTCTAGCCAATTATTACCATTCAAGAATATGGGCTCCCCTATGTTCATAGCAGCACTATTTACAATAGCCAAGATATGGAAGCAACCTAAATGTCCATCGACAGATGAATGGATAAAGAAAATGTGGTACATATATTCAATGGAATATTACTCAGCCATGAAAAAGAATGAATAATGCCATTTGCAGCAACATGGATGGACCTAGAGATTATCATACGAAGTGAAGTAAGCAGAAAGGGAAAGACAAATACTATATGATATCACTTATATGTGGAATCTAAAATATGATACAAATGAACATATCTGAAAAAGAGAAACAGACTCACAGACATAGAGAACAGACTTGTGGTTGCCAAGGGGGAGAGGAAGTGGGGGAGGGAACTATTGGGAGTTTGGGATTAGCAGATGAAAACTGCTACACATAGGGTGGATAAACAACAAGGTCCTACTGTATAGCACAGGGAACTATATTCAATATCCTGTGATAAACCATAATGGAAAAGAATATGAAGAAGAATACATATATGTATAACTGAGTCACTTTGCTGACAGCAGAAATTAACACAAAATTGAAAATCAACTATACTTTAATGAAATTAAAAACAAAACAAACAAACAACAAACCAAACCAACGGACAGAAAAATAAATTGAAAACTAAAAGAGTATAGGCTGAACATTGTTAGATCTTTTGATTCCTTCCGTGAGTATCCAAAAATCCAGATTTTATGGGAAATATCTTGATTTTTAAACATTGCAGAAACTTAATGTGTTTGGGTCCCATGAAGCACATCTAGGGGTGTCCACCTCCCATTTATAGTCTCTGGTCCACCAGCAACAGCAACCACTGCACAGGAGCTATGGAAACTCAGGAACTCAGAAGACCCGAAGTGGCACATTCGTGCGTTTCTGGGCAAACTGGTTTTGCTAATGCAAGCTTATTTTCTATTGAGCTGAACCCTGTCTTTTGGGTGGAGTTGGGGGTGGGGCTCTAAAATGAGTAACCAGTTTTTCGCCGTTGTTAATGTAACCCAGGTTAAAGCAGCGTTGCCTTTCTTCAGGAACATTTAAGGTAGAGCTTTGATCTCCTCTCTACTAAAATAAAGTAATGCATTATCCTGACCTCAAAAAAGTAGTCTTAATTAGGGGCCTTGGATGAAATAATTGACCTTGACACTGCCTTAAGCTCAGGGGCACAAAGCTGTTATCAAAATGACTTATTGAGAAGTAAGACATGCTGCAGTAAAGACCATTTATTTAATAATTCTACAGTTTTAAGTTCCCAGAATGCTTATACCACAAGGACAAATACTAGCTTTGGAGTGGCCAGTAAGAATTGGAATGAGATTTCTGTTGAGATTATGCATAGGTAAAAAATACAGTCTTCATTTAAACACTAGTATTGTTGACATTTTTAACCTACTTCATTTGCATTTTAACATAATTATTTGATTGTGAAAAGTCTTATGTGTTGAAGGGTGGGTATCTTTTTAAGCATTGGCACAAAGATTGGAAACAAAAAAGTGTAGAAAAAGCACTGGACTAAATAAAAGGCAAGAGATTTCATTCTTGGTCCTCACTCTGTCGTCATCCAGTGTAGCCTTGGAGAATTTTTTATATGATCATCTTTACGATCCTTAAAGCTTTATTATCTCATACAGTTAATATAATTATTGTCTAACTTCTTAATCTGACCTTTCTTTGTCCTATTTAGGTAAAAACCTAAAAATAAAACTATGATCAGTTCTTCTCACCAAGGAAAACTTGGCAAAATGTAAAGATGACAAAATATGTCTTTGTAAAAAAAAAAAAAAAAAATATGTCTTTGTAGTTCCCAAGACTTTCCATCTGGTACTTTTTCTTCTTCTATGACCTACTTCCTCCCTCTATGTTCCTTTGCTCACACCCACAAGATACTTTGTCACCACTAGTAAACTCTTAGTCTCTCACCAACCTGAGTTCTCACCCAAGATCTCCAATCAACCATTTACCCCATAGTGAGAAAGAGCCAACCAGCTGCTGTCCTTTCCTGCATTTGCACTTATTTCTGGTTACAGAGTTAAGATTTTACTTTCCTGTAATAGGAATTCAAGAAATAAGTATCCAAATGGGAGAGGATTTAGGGTGCCAGTAAAGAATGATTTCTACTCTCCCTCTAGACTTTTAAAGGGAAAATGGATGTATACACAGTATGGAAACCTGAGGCTTCAATTGTACAGGTTATAGAGACAGACTATGGCAGGGCCAGGAGAAGAGCTCAGGTCTTCTAACTACGGATACTGAACGTTTATTAGGTGACTATCTACTAGGCATGGTGCTGAAGTCACAGAGCTGAATGTGACAGTGTTTGCCCTTCAGGAATTCACAGGCTAGCAGAGGAGATGGATAGAAGCACATATCTACAGAACAACACAATGTTTGCATTCTTAGGCCCAGGTAGGGCCTGGTAAGATGGGCTTTGGCACAGGCCAACAGGCCCCATCATGCTTTTCAACCCTTTTTAAGATAGTATCTGTCCACAATAATCCAATCAGACCATGCAGCATCTGTTTCCTTTATCATTGTCTCTTAATAAATCATCTATCCCCTCCATCTCTCAATTTCTTGTCCTTGCTGTCAAGTCACTGCTATTGTTCTGGTATCCTACCTCCCCCAACACATTTACATTTACCACACTCCTTGTTTCTGCTTTGGACCTGAAAGTCATTCCTGGCTCTTCCCTGTATTCCTAAGACAGCTAAAGTCATTCTCCAGTTGCTTTTAAGTCCTAGGTTTCATTTTGGTTCACCTGACATGGTGCCTCTTGCCCCAGTTACAAAGATAAAAAAAAATCCTCTGAGAACCCAGAAGAGAGAATATTTAATAGAAATAGAAGAGTGAGTAACATCCTCATCAAGGAGGCACACTTCCTCTGGTCTAGAAGTGTAAGCTGGAATTTGACAGGAGAGGGGGAGGAAGGCATTTAGACTGAGGGCTCAGTGCACATAAAAGCAGGGAGTCATGACAAGATTGGTGTGTTTGGAGAATGAGAGGCTCCATGAGGAAGTCATATCTGTACTTCCCTGACCTGTCATAAATGTCTGTTTCCTAAGAGAGGAGCACTGATACACAATCAAAAAGGACAGAGTTAGAGAGATATACCATGTTTTTGGATTGGAAGAATCAACATTGTGAAAATAACTATACTACCCGAAGCAAACTACAGATTCAATGTAATCCCTATCAAACTACCAATGGCATTTTTCATACAACTAGAACAAAAAATTTCACAATTTGTATAGAAACACAAAAGACCTGGAATAGCCAAAGCAATCTTGAGAAAGAAAAACGGAGCTGGAGGAATCAGGCTCCCTGACTTCAGACTATACTGCAAAGCTAAAGTAATCAAGACAGTATGGTACTGGCACAGAAACAGAAATATAGGTCAATGGAACAGGATACAAAGCCCAGAGATAAACCCACGCACATACAGTCACCTTATCTTTGATAAAGGAGGCAAGAATATACAATGGAGAAAAGACAGCCTCTTCAATAAGTGGTGCTGGGAAAACTGGACAGCTACATGTAAAAGAATGAAATTAGAACACTCCCTAACACCATACACAAAAATAAACTCAAAATGGATTAAAAAAAAAAATTAAAAAAAAAAATGGATTAAAGACCTAAATGTAAGGCCAGACACTATAAAACTCTTAGAGAAAAACACAGGAAGAACACCCTTTGACATAAATCACAGCAAGATCCTTTTGACCCACCTCCTAGAGAAATGGAAATAAAAACAAAAATAAACAAATGGGACCTAATGAAACTTAAAAGCTTTTGCACAGCAAAGGAAACCATAAACAAGACAAAAAGACAACCCTCAGAATGGGAGAAAATATTTGCAAACGAAGCAACTGACAAAGGATTAATCTGCAAAATATACAAGCAGCTCATGCAGCTCAATATCAAAAAATCAAACAAACCAGTCCAAAAATGGGCAGAAGACCTAAATAGACATTTCTGCAAAGAAGATATACAGATTGCCAACAAACACATGAAAGGATGCTCAACATCACTAATCGTTAGAAAAATGCAAATCAAAACTACAATGAGGTATCACCTCACACCAGTCAGATGGCCATCATCAAAAGATCTACAAACAATAAATGCTGGAGAGGGTGTGGAGAAAAGGGAACCCTCTTTCACTGTTGGTGGTAATGTAAACTGATACAGCCACTATGGAGAACAGTATGGCGGTTCCTTAAAAAACTAAAAATAGAATTACCATATGACCCAGCAATCCCACTACTGGGCGCATACCCTGAGAAAACCATAATTCAAACAGAGTCATGTACCACAATGTTCACTGAAGCACTATTTACAATAGCCAGGACATGGAAGCAACCTAACTGTCCATCGACAGATGAATGGATAAAGAAGATGTGGCACATATATACAGTGGAATATTACTCAGCCATAAAAAGAGACGAAACTGAGTTATTTGTAGTGAGGTGGATGGACCTAGAGTCTGTCATACAGAGTGAAGTAAGTCAGAAAGAGAAAAACAAATATTGAATGTTAACACATATATATGGAATCTAAAAAAAAAAATGGTTCTGATGAACTTAGGGGCAGGACAGGAATAAAGATGCAGATGTAGAGAATGTACTTGAGGACACGGGGAGGGGGAAGGGTTAACTGGGATGAAGTGAGAGAGTAGTATTGACATATATACACTACCAAATGTAAAATAGATAGCTAGTGGGAAGCAGCTGCATCGCACGGGGAGATCAGCTCGGTGCTTTGTGACTACTGGGAGGGAGACGCAAGAGGAGATATGGGGATATATGTATACATGTAGCTGATTCACTTTGTTATACAGCAGAAACTAACACAGCATTGTAAAGCAACTATATTCCAATAAAGATGTTAAAAAGAAAAAATAAAGGACAGGGTTTATCTCTTTAGGCAACAGGGTCCACACCCCACAATATATATATGGATATGACAGAAACGGCCTCGGGAAAGAGAGAATTTCAGAAAAAACCTTGCTGTTAAGCTAACTTCATATTATTGACTCTAAGAGTTATTGGTAGAAATAATTATATCTTGGCCCCCAAACTTTTCATTCTACCCAGTACACACACGCACACGCACACACACACACACACACACACACACACACATCACTCTCCACTCGCAACTCTCCAAACCACCTCTTCTCATTGTGCGTTTTGTCCTGAGATTTTTTCCTTTAATGATAGGTGGGTCCCATCTTTCTGATTTTAACTTCTTCCCACCAGGAGGTAGAGATTTATCTTGACAAACCATTTGGAATTGCTGGGGGAATATTAATAAAATTTGAACGTGCGTCCTACAGCAGTGAAGAGAATACCTGAGAAGTTTGAAAGCTTTCGTGGGAGATTAGAGGCGGCTGTGAGGAAATGTGCTACCTGGTGGTGAGCTCCCAGCACAGATATTTCACTATCCAGGGATCTCTAATTACTAATACAGTACATGAACAGTATGATACGTCCTTACAATTGCAGACGCCTTTTCAAAGATAATCTTTAATAGTTTATTTGACAACCTGTAAAATTATAGAAAATTATTAGTCTTGGGAATTACAAAAATCCCCGTAGTACAAACAATAAAATTATAATTACCTGTGGGTAATTGAAATTTAACTGTTTTTTTATTGTATATTACACATCAATAGCAACGTAAGTTCAAGAGGTTTTTTCTTCTTTCCTTTTTTCTTACAGAACCTGAGAAAATGGACAGCACTGCTGGGGGCTTGTAAGTTCCTGTCACAGTACTGAGCTTGAACAATTTTGATTAAAGCCCCATGTCTGAGACTGTCATTAGACCTGCATTAAATTACATATCTGGAGTGTTAAAAATAAAGAGTACAGTAGCTTTTTCTCAGCTACCTAAGGTAGGTAGTTAAGGCCTTGATTATCTTGAAAGATCTATTTTTTTTTCCCTCCACTTAAAGTCATTGTTTCTTTCATTAAACATAAAACACATTTAAGAACACTAAAGTGTGTAGACAGGAACATTAGGATGGCATATTCCAAAGCACCTTTGTTCTGTATTCATTGCTGTAGGTTGACTTCTGCATTGTATAATGTGATTTTGTTTAGCTTTCATTCAGGTGAAGTGAACAGGATTGGCATCGCTCAGGACCTTTAAACCCCTGGGCTTCGGACAAAGTGGGTACCTGCCTTCTTCTTCCTCATTCATTCTCCGCTTCCACCACCCACAAAAAATTTTTTAAAAGCCACATAAGTATTTTCAAACCAAAGCAAGGTACTGGAATTTCAATTACTCCCATCACTTCTCCTTTGAATGATGGCCTTTATCACAGCACCTCCAAGCTCCACCCCTTTGGTTTCCTTTGTTTAAAGGAACCTTCTGGTCCTTTGATTCTTCTCAGCTGAACAGTGATTTAAATGAATGGAAGGAAAGTATGGACCTGAAAAAAGTCACAGGTAAAGGGGCTGGTTCCTTTGCAGAAATTGTCTCTACCCTTTGCTGGCCCTCCTGTTCAGCTCCATCCCACAAACCCTGTCTCAGGGTCCTGCCATTGCTTGTGTGTAAACATCATCAGGGCAGCAAGGCCTTTGGGGAACCATGGGCACACAGGGTAGCCCTTTGAAGCTTTTATCCAGAAGTAGTAGCCACAGGCCAAGTGGTCTGACCCAGTTCCTCCTCTGTGGTTTGGAGAGTAACGGGAATTGAAATCTCCTTTTGTTTTATCCAGGGCTGATTTTCACCTCATTTTCTACATATTAGGAAATAGGGTCAAAGAATGCGGAAGGTTCCAGACTGATATTAGAAATTAGCCAGCAGGCTAGTGCCATCCTCTCTTCTATAAGAGGTCTGAGGGGTCCAGAGTGGGAGGACAGGGGCCTTCATCTTCCTTGATCACCACTGGGTAGTTCATGACACATGAAGCAGACAAAGGAGGGCTACCTCATCCAGACCTTTACGTTAATTATATTAAGTGAACCAACAGAAAGAGGAAAAAAAAAATGAAATTCAGAAACAGCAGCATCAGATCATTTCTTCTTTGTCCTCCTTCATTAATTCATTTACAAACATGATGGCAGATGCATGTGCATGCGCGCGCACACACACACACACACACACACACACACACACACACACACACACACCCTCATCTTTTAGACAGAATATCATCAGTATCTCTCATTGGATAACCTAAGTCATAACTTCATCAGTCTTAAGATCCAATGTTGACAAGCATACACACATAAAGCATTTCTTTGGGAAAAGTTAGTCCTCTTAGAATTAGTTCTATATAATGATTTAATGAGGTTCCTTAAGACACCAAATCTTGTTTTCTTTCCAAAGGTAGGTTAGAAAATATGTGTACCATCCTGAGCATTGAATCCAGGCTGCAAAGTGATGAAAAGCTGATATATTACCCTCATGTAGATGAAAGTTCAAGGTGGATAATGTCCCTCTACAGACTGGGGTAAACTCAGCAGTTTGTGGCGCCACAAAATCATGATTTTGTTAAACATCAATTTGGTGTGACCTTTGAAAGCAGGAACAAGCTCACATCTGGTTTACTCATTACTCACGTCTCTTCTCCCGCTAGAGCATAAGCTCCATGAGGATGGACACTTTGTCATGCTTAGCACTCTCACTTTCACAGCTCTCCACTGACCTCACTTAAATGAAAATCCAAACCTACATGTCTGGCCCTGCCTGCCTCTCTGACCTTGTCCCCCACCATTCTTTCCCTCATTCCCCTCCAGCCACCAGGCCCCTGGCTATTCACGAATGCACTGATTTCTGCCCATTTTTCTTTTTGTTTTGTTTTCATTTAATTCTCTTCTCACCTCCTCAGAGAGGTCGTCTGACTACTCTTCTAAAATTCACCTCCCTCTAATCCTGGCATTCTTCTTCCCCTTGATCTGGTTTGTTTTTCCCCATAGTATGTATCACTATCGAAAAAGAGTTTTTAGCAGTGAATAGTAACTCAGTAATATTCATTGAATGGGTAGAATTTTGGCAAGTGAAGAACATCCAGATTGGGAATTGGGTATAAAGATCAAAGAGATCCCAAGTTAGGCACCAGGGTCCTTAGGGCCATTAGTAGAAACAGACAGCAGGAGGGGTCTGTATAGAGGAAAATAACTCATCACTGATTATTTTGATTTATATATAGAAATATGTCCTTTCTGATTTCTAAAATGGAACGTGGTGATCTATGCAGATTTAAAGGCTCTGCATTGTGCTCAACAGTTCAGCATTACACTAGGGAGATAAATGTAGAAACTATCAAATCTGTAATAAGGTAAAACCTGGTTTCCACCAATTTAACCTCTATTAAAAGCCTCATAAACCACATTTTGGTAAAAGGGACTAATATCTATCTCACAGCTATGCCCAGCTTCTAACTCAATTGGCATATGTTTCTTCATATTCCTCTTTAAAAAGTCAATGGTTTATGAAATTATCCAAATACCTGAATCCTACTCTAGCCAGAAAAAGTCAATAAATGCAAAAGAATTTAAATTGCACGCACTCCATGATCCCCCCCAGGCTTTTTTTCCCCCTTAAGTGCAAGCGTTAGTTTCAAGAAAAGGAAGGCATGTAAAGTTCAGTAAATTCGGGGAGGATGGCTCTATGATTTTGACTCAATGCCCTGATTTTAATCCAAGCCGTTGAAAGATAAGGCTTAAAAATAGCCAACTGAGATTTTTCCCACCCTGTCCCATGACTTCATCTATCCCTCTACTTCAGGAGGAGTAAAGCCTTTTCCCCAGCAGGGTCTCGCTCAGCAGAACCCCGACTCGTGCAGTCCTGTGGAGTACCCTGTCGGGGTGTACCTCCAAGACAGTACTCTAGAAAGGCATTCCTTTCCTGAACACTCTTCAGAATCCTTTATTTGCGCAAGATGCAGGCCTCATAGCTACATGGTGGTCTGACAGTGAAGGGTCACTTGAAGACACAATAAATCTCTCCGTCTGGACAGTGTCCTTTGCTCAGTTCAGCTGACGGCTCTTTGAATCTTGTTTTCTAGAAGGTTTGAAAGGTGTGGAAAGCAAGACAAAATTCCAAACTCTGGCTTTCTGGAAGAGTCTCACATCTTGCTGTCTATTTTTAAATGGCCATCCTCTTCCAACACCCCCAGGCCATTTGGGAACCACGACAAGGGCTTCACAATGTGTATGATGCAGAGGTCAATACTGCTTCCTCAGCATCCACATCCCATGGGTCCCAAATTCCTGCAGATTCAAGGTTGTCAAGGGAATGGATTTCTCTCAAGTCTGGAGGGGGGCCTTACACTGCTCCAAGTTTCATAAGCGTTTTAAGTCTTTCCGACTAAAACCAGAGGCCTGGTTGACAGACTCTTTTCACATCCCTTCCAGCTCTAGGAGTCCAGATTTTAGCTCAGGCCCAGATAATTCTTTAGTGAAAAAGTGAAACTTCTGTTCTAGCTAATTCAGTCTTCGGCACATTTGCTACTGTTTTTTAGAAGCCAGAGGCGATTTACAAGGGAACTTGCAAAGCCATTTTGCCTGAACAAATTCTCCATCTGGTGATTCACTGAACATTATCTCATATTTCTTAAAGGAAGAAACAAGGGATGGACTTAGAAGGCCTCATGTTGATGTTTACCTGCCAAGACTTCTTACTCTGCTGCCTCTCCAGACCCATTTGTAAATCTACGTAGAAAAACACTCTTTTGGTACAATTTCCCTTTGCTTCTAGCTGTCTTAGGTCAATGAAGCTGCAAGTTGGGGCCCTGTCCACATATAAATACTAGAATAGCTGAAATTCGAGGATAATTTTGTAAAAGGAATTTGTTTTATATTTCATGGGACCCATGAATGAGTCTGAGTATTTTTCAGTCAGTTGTTATGTGGTACCTGAGAACAACACAGCTGCTAGGGCAGTTCACATGACCTCCTGCAGAAAGCATAATGGCAGACGGAGGTCCTTGACATAGGAAGGGGAAAAACAGGGCCTGTTAGGGTCGAGGGGTGACTATGACCTCACACAGTCTCTGTTGTTCCTTTGGGGATACTCTCAACTCCCCAAACCACCTTCTCCCCCCAACGTTAGCCCTTTATCTTCTCCTCCTCCTGATTGCTGGGACACCCTTGGTGGTCTGCTGGTGTCCCTGCAGCCTTTGTGATGAACCTGTTGATTTCTGTGTTTTTCTAAAGCCAGATGTTCCTTCCTGTTTGACAACCCGGTTTTTCCTCACTCACAAATTGCATCACTTCGGCTTCTGCCCTCAAGACACAGTATCTCTCCAACAAGTTGGATTGCTTTCTAGCCAGCTTGTGCCTAGGAAAAGAGACAGCTCTTGGCTCCCACCCCTTCCCTAATGCTGCTTTCTTAAGGCCACATACTGGTTCTCATTCAGCTGATTTTCTTTGTGTTTCCACTCTTTAATCCATAATTCTCTCTCTGTGACCCTTGCTGCTATTTGGCTTTGGATCTTTCTTTTTATGTCTCCTATACTGTTAACTCTGGAGGACAGAATCTGGGCCAGATATATGTAGAAAGAGGGCTAGGAAAAAGATAAGAGGAATTGACTGGGTCAAGAAGAGGTGCAAGTTCACAGGACATAGGGAAATGGGAATATTGCACATAATCTTACATAAGGAAACACACCAGAATTGTACTCATTCACTCATAAATGCAAACATTCATTCATCAACTCAACACTTATCTGTAACACATATTCTACCTCTCAGTTGTCTGTTTTATAAGATTGCTCAAGATTATTTCTTCTCTTTGTGCAGAAATCCTAGACTTACACAACCATCTTCCAACACAGATATGAAATGACCATTTTCTGAGCCAGAGACACTTCTCTCTCTTTTAATTACTTAGTCCCTGTCTGATCTAGGGTACGGCGTGACAAATTTGAGGTTTTCGCCTAGACTATCATATAACAATTCATCCATTCACTTATTCATTCAAGCAATTAATCATTGAACTGACATTTATTGATCAAGAACCTATATGTGCCAAGCATTGTTCTCAGTACTCCAGAAATGACAGTGAATAAAAGTCCCTGTTCTCATTCAACTTATTTATTAGAGATGTAGGTTGAGGGGAGACATACATATTCTTTCAGGGGTTGATGAATTCTGTGAAGAAAAATCAGGCGGCTAACGAGACAAAGCAATGGGGAGCAATGTTGCGTCATTAAGTAGAATGGCAGGAAAAGGCTCCTGCTTATTAAGGTATTATTTGAGTGAATAAAATGTAGGAGTGAGCCACATGGACATTTAGAAGAAGAAAGCCTTAGGTAATGGAAGCAGGAAATCAATAACCCTCAAGCAGAAGAGTGCCTGGTATATTCAGAAAACAGCAAAATTTGGAGTCATTTAGTAGGTCCATCTCCTTTGAGCACTGAAAGACCTTGCATTTTTCAAAAGATACCCACTTCATCGTGATCACCTGTTTAGTGCTTATTTTTCTCTCTAGGCTACACATAACTTGAAGCAGGAAATACGATTGCTTGGTTTACCCCTACATCCTAATGCTTACTGGATATCTGGTACATCAGAGGTGCACCATAAATAGTAACCAAATGAATGAGTGGATGTCTGAATAAACTGCCCTATAAAATGAGATAATGCACATAAATCTTTTAGCTCAGTGACAGAGATATACTACACATTTAATGGATTTCAGGGACAATATGTTGCTGCCGATGCAGGTGATGATGATACATCCCAGGAGAAGATGACCTTCTTCCCGAAGATGGAGAGGCTGCTCCTGGTCCACGGGTAGACCTGTGCAGCAAGAAGTTTACTTCAAGTGCTTCTTGCTGAAATCTGTCCACTTGGTTTGTGCCCTGTCTAACCCCAATGATAGCTGTAGCAGCAGCAAATGCATCTATAATGATATAAACATATAATAAATCCAACTATATAGTCAATAACAAGAAAGCAGAACTCTTCAACTCTTAATCTTCTATGGCCTTCTAAATAAGGAATAATGTCTTCAGAGAGAAAACAATTAAATAATGTCAAATGGAGGGTGTCATCCAAGTGAGGGATTAGTAAAGAAGAACATAGCTACTTGAAGTGAGTTCCACTCTCATGGCCCAGGCATAGAATTAGCAGATGTTATTGCAAATGTCTAGTCCTCACAACTTTTGAAGCGTCGCATAAAACAGAGGAAGTCTCAATTTTGAAATAAGGGAGCAGTGTATACCTCAGAAACTGAAGAAAGATCACACTGTCATGGAGTCAAGAAACATTCTGGGTTTGACAGTAAATAAATCATATAGTGATGATTAAATTGCATACGTATGGAATGTTAGAGCTGGCAAATTTTGTCAAGGTTATTTCACAAAGCTCCTTTAATCCTTCATTTCATAGATAATGGAACTCAGACTATTTGGCTGGAACGTCTCTCCCAAACTCATACCATCAGTGGCAGAACCAGGAGAACGTATCTTCTGGTCCAGAGGTAAGTGTTCCTTCAGTTAATCTCTATAGCCCCATAACTGGTCTCCCCATTT
Source organism: Balaenoptera musculus (assembly GCF_009873245.2). NCBI lineage: Eukaryota > Metazoa > Chordata > Mammalia > Artiodactyla > Balaenopteridae > Balaenoptera > Balaenoptera musculus. The sequence continues at coordinate 40,103,298 of NC_045797.1, forward strand.
CCATTCTTGCTTTTCTATAATCTATTCTATACATAGTATCAAAGTGATGTTTTAAACCTGAAGCTCAGATCATTTTATTATGCCTAGTAAATTCTTTAATGGTTTCTCATTGCAATTAAAGTCAAATTCCTTATAATGGTCTACAGTACTTCTCTAACATACAATAATGCCTGGCACAGAGTAGGCAATAATGAACAAATAAACTTCTTTTTTCTCCGAATAATATAAAGTTGGCCAATCAAGGTAAATCTGCAGAAACAGCTTGTTTAAATAAAATATTCAACAATATTTCCTCTAAAAGTAATGTACATGATGAAATGCAAGCTGGGTGAAAGTGAGTTAACTGAATTTAACAATCAGACCCAAATAATTTATCTTAGCCTCCCTCAGCTAGTGGATGACCACTTGTTCCCTGTTTGGCCCAGCCTTGTTCAGCCTGTTTACCAATGATTTTGATGACAACACAGAAAGGAAGCTTATGAAATCTGAATGGCACAAAGCTGGAAAGGATACTACATATAACAATCAACATTCAAAATTGTTCTGACAGGCTGGAATTCTGAGTAAATTCCAATAAGATGAAATTTAATAGTGATAAATACAATGTTCTGCATAAAAGTTCAAATATTAACTGTATAAGTACAGGATGGAGAAACTTGGCTTGGCAGAAATTCATGTGAAAAAGATCTGGAGGACTTAGCTGACCACAACTTTAATAAGACCCATCAGTATGTGGCAGATGCCTTTAAAAATTCACATTCATAGGTTGCATTAGTATTGTACAAGCCCTTTTTCTAAATTATAGCCAGTAATAGTTTTCCTACTCTCTGTAGCTCAGACCACATCCAGACTATGCTGTTCCGTTCTGGGTGCCATATTTTAAGAGGGGCACTTAATCCAGGGGAAGAAAACCAAGATGGAGAAAGTTGGAAAAGCAAGCCATGGTTGAAAGAATTAATATCCAAAATCATACCAAATTTTAAGTTCTATGAGATATTATAAAAGCTTCATTTTTTTGCTGTTCTGGAAATCAGAATGTGAAATATTGGCTTTAAGTGGGTATTAAATATATTCTGACTGACAGCAAAATTTTGAATCAATGAAAAAGTGACTTAAATGAAGAAGGAAACTTTCACTGCACACGGGGGAAATTTATGTGTATCTGGAGTATTTTTACAATAGCCACCTGAATGAGTTGGGATACATAACCTATTTGTCACTGGAGGTTGTCAAAGCAACACAGGAACAAGTAAGTAAACCTCAAAAGTTAGAAACACTGAGTGATGATATAGGTCCTGCATCTAGCATCTAGCATCTCTAGAAGCACAGTGCTTCTTCCTCACCTTGCTAATATCCAAGGTGGTCAACTCAAGAGACCCTTTCACTTCCACAGTCAACATATATGGAATCCTGTATATGGAAGCATCCACCTTAAAACTGAAATCATTTCCCAAGAAACTTGACTTACTGTCCCCAAATAAAAAGTCAGGGCTTCCCTGGTGGCGCAGTGGTTGAGAGTCTGCCTGCCAGTGCAGGGGACACGGGTTCGAGCCCTGGTCTGGGAAGATCCCACATGCCACGGAGCAACTCGGCCCGTGAGCCACAACTACTGAGCCTGCGCGTCTGGAGCCTGTGCTCCGCAGCAGGAGAGGCCGCGATAGTGAGAGGCCCGCGCACCGCGATGAAGAGTGGCCCCCACTTGCCGCAGCTAGAGAAAGCCCTCGCACAGAAATGAAGACCCAACACAGCCATAAATAAATAAACAAATAAATAAATAAAAATTAAAAAAAAAAAGTCAGATGCTACTCTGGAGCCTACAGAAAAAAAAAATTGTCATTTTGGCACTAATATATAAAGCTTAACAACTCAAAATAAGAATAAAAATGTTCAGGTATTGGGAATTCCCTGGCGGTCTAGTGGTTAGGACTCAGCGCTTTCACTGGGTTTGATCCCTGGTTGGGGAGCTAAGATCCCAAAAGCCACACTGCCAAAAAAAAAAAAAAAAAAAAGTTAAGGTATTACAGGAGGGTGCAGTCTTAGATTGTCCTCAGGACTCACCATTACAATCTTCTTTTTCTGAAGAATTGCAAGAATCAAAAAGTAGCTGATGAGGAAAGAGATCAAGATGGCAGAGTAGGAGGATACTGGGCTCCCCTCCCCTCACAAACACATCAAAATTGCAACTACAGCAGCTCTCACTGAAACTGACCTGGGGATTAGCAGGCAGGCTGTAAAAAAGATTTACGTGGAGTCTGGTAGAAGGGAGGAGAAGAGATCTGGTCAGGACACGTACTCCTAGTGGGGGACACAGAAGAGGAGGGGCATATCCCACGCTCAGGGATCCTCCCTGGGGCGGATAGGGTTTGATCCATATATCAGGCACACCAGCTCTACGGTCCAACACCAGGAAGATGAGCCCCCCTTAGGTGGTTTGCAAACCAGTGGGGGTAACCAGAGGGCTGTTAGAATCTGAGATCCTGCTCTTGAAGAACGTGTGCACAGACTTGCTTGCTTCAAGTCACAGCGTGGGGGCAGCAGATTGAAAACTGCCTGCGGCTCTGATCAGATGCCAGGACCACCCCAGCGCACCCTGTGGCCCTCCTGCTCTAGCCCCTCTTGCTCCAGCGATGTTCCCCACTAAGGTGGAGGCTGCCTTTGCCAATGAGAGTGCCCATACTTGGAGGGAACAGAGCTGACTTGGGCTCTGGACCTGCCTCTGACCAGAGCAGAGGCAGCCATTGCCAGTGCGTGCATCATTGCACACGTTCAGGAGGGAGTGAAACTAGCTCAATAGTGTGGCACCAACTCCTCTGGCACCAACCAAGCCTCTAACCAAGGCGCACACACGTGGAAAAAATTGAAACCAGCACCGAGCCCCAAGCTCTCAGGTCCTGGCTGTGCCCCAAACCAAGGTGGAGACTGCCATCACACCCAGGAGAAACCCATCTCCCTCAGGACTCCTGTTCCAGCTCCTGGGGTCCTGCCCCACCCCCAATAGGATTATGATGGCCTTGAGCATAGAAGCCCTGGTTTGCACCTGGCTCTGGTCTAGCCTCTTATACCAAGGCCATGGCTGCCAGCATTCCCCCAGTGAAAGATATGGCCCTTGCTCACTTTAGATCCAGCTCTTCCACCACACATGGACTGAATAGGGATGCTCCCACACAAGTACATGCCTTCAAGACTGTGACAGGCAACTGTTTCACCTAATTTCATAGAAAAAGAGAAAGTTAAATAAAATGAGAAGAAAGATAAATGTTTCAAATGAAAGAACAAGAGAAAACCCTGGGGAAAAAACCCTAATGAAACAGAGATAAATAATTTACCTGATAAAGAGTTCAAAGCAATAGTAATAATGTTAACTGAACTGAGGGAAAGAATAGATGGACACAGTAAGAATTTTAACAAGAAAATATAAAAAAAGAAACAGAGCTGAAGAATACAACAACTGAAATGAAAAATACTTCGGAGGGAATTAACAGCAGGTTAGGTGATACAGAAGAACGCATAAGCCAATCTGGAAGATAGAATAATGGAAATCATCCAATCAGAACAGCAAAAAGAAAAACAAATTTAAAAAAAATGAGAATAGTTTAAGGAACTTCTAGGTTGACATCAAGTGTAGTAACATTCATAGGGGTCCCAGGAGGATAGGAAAGAAAGCGATAGAAATATTTTTGATGAAATTATGGCTGAAAAATTCCCAAAGCTGAAGAAGGAAACAGGTATCCAGGCACAGAAAGCACAGAGAGTCCCAGTCATATGGTCAGCATTGTTCAAGGCCCTGCTCCTGACTATAGACTCTTTGCTCCAAGTCCCAAAAGGGTAGTCACAAAATAATGAGAATAACTTTCTAACCGGTTCATACATGAGTGTATAATAAGGTCTACAACTACATGAGGGATTTCTCTTCTTTATGGTCTCTTTTAGAGTTAAGATATCATTCCAGTGATACTGCACTTATTTTGTGATTCTCATTTTTTAAAGATCCTCAGATTCTATTTCAGTATGCTGCATATTCTTGAAGGTAACACATGCTTGTCTCCTCAGAGTAGACATAATAGGATAAAAACGGTGAACATAACAGAAACTCATTCAAGCTTGTTTTGTTTAAAAGGGAAACTATTACAAAGATACAAGAGCCCATTTTTGAACCTACTGTCTGAGTTTTTGGATTTTTAAGGTTTCTTCCCTATATCAGGTGACAAAGTTAGTATATTACATTTTTTCCCAATAACTTTGTTTTACCTTTAATGCATATTCTTTAATTAATCGGGAGTCCAAAGGATGAGGATTATATCCAAGACCTTCTACTCCACAGTTGTCCTACATTCATTGATTTGTGTTGGTCCTCAGATAATTATCAAATCCCCACATATATATGAGTCTGCCTCTGAACAATGAATTCTGTTCCATAATTATATTTGTCTGTTCCTTTAGGACGACAAAACTATTTTTTATTGCAATTTTTAAAAATTTCTATTGTTTTATTAAGGCATTGTCTACAGGTGTGCTGTCAAACCAATCCATTCTGACTTCAGTTCATTTGTTTTAAAAATCCATCCATATTGCTTGTCCTCCTAGCATCATAGTCCTTCTAACAATCTGACTATAGTTTCTCTATTTCTCTGCTGCTTCCTCTTTCTCCTACTTTTTTTTTTGTTAACATCTTTATTGGAGTATAATTGCTTTAAAGTGTTGTGTTAGTTTCTGCTATATAACAAAGTGAATCAGCTATATGTATACAGCTCGGTGCTTTGTGACCACCTAGAGAGGTGGGATAGGGAGGGTGAGAGGGAGATGCAAGAGGGAGAGGATATGGGGATATTGCAATGGCTTTTAAGTCCTAATATCTAGTGTGAAAGTCCCCATTTTTTACTTTTCTCTTTCAATGTTGACTTATTATTAAGGAACTAATTTTTTATTTTTATATTTAATTTTCTAATATTTGTCAAGTTTCTCCAAAAATCCAGCTGATATTTTGATAAGAATTATTTTGAAATTATAAGATAATTTGACCAGAATTAATAACATTATAGAGTTAGGCCTTCTCACCTATGGTGATGGAATGAACTTAAATTGGTTCTTCTTTTATGTCCTTTAATACACTTTTAAAATTTTCTCCTTCCTAAGTCAATATCCAAATAATTTAGAGTTTTCCTTTGCATTGTCAATTGAATCTTATTTATTTTTTTGTCATTCTTCCAAGTGATTTCTTATATAGTCAATGAACACCACTATTAGTTCTGGGATGAAATCATCTGTCAGGCAACCTAATTGAATTTTCTCATTTTTAATAATATGCCTTATTTTGTTTAATTTTCTAGAAAGATTAATGAAATGTTGCTTTTTTTCTTCTAACCTTATACCTCATAGTCCTTTTATTGCTTTATGGAGTTTCTAAAAACCTACAGTACTATATTATACAATAGATACTGGGAGTATTTTATTCCTTCCTAATCTTAAAGTGAATTCATTTAAATCTTTCCTTTAAATATGTGTTTTCTGTAGGTTTTTTGTTATTTTAAAATCCTGTGATATTTCTCCTTTGATATATAAATTATAAATTATCTTATATTGAACTATCCTTGACTTCCTTTAATAAACCATTGATCATTTTATTTTTACTACATATTAGCTAAAGTTAACTAATATTGCATTTAGTAATTTCTAATCTATGTGTACAAGTGTAACTATACTTTTTTGTAATAACCTTACTTGATTATTTAAATTAAGGTTTCTATAATCCCAAATTATTTTGGCTTTCTCTTTCTCTGTTGTCTGAAACAACTGTTACACAACAAAATAATGTATTTCCTGACAGTTGTTCTATACAACAACTAAATTTGGTTACTTCAATATTATAAATATCTGCTCATTAAAACACACTACATAGTGAAATAATAGTTTAAAGGTAAGGAAGATACTGCAAACGGGAACAATTATCTTACCTGTGTAAGGAATTTATGCAAATTAATGATACAGAGAAATGACCCAATTGTGAAAAAAAGGAATGAATATGAACATACAATTTTTGGAAGGGATAATGAAAGTGAATGGTAGCAACCAAAGGATAAGATGTTCAAATTTTTTTGTGTGTAATTAGAAAAGTGAAAGTCAAAAAGGAATATGATATAATTTAATACCCATGAGATCTACAAAAGTTAGAGCTATGTAATGCCAGATATTAGTGAAGTTGGAGACAAGAAGGCATCGTCTACTCTTGATGATACTGAAGCTATTCTAATTTTCTGGTGAGCCCTTTAGCAGTACTTTGTCATAAAGTATTCACACCTATGATCCAGTAATACAGCACAGTAAAATTCCGTATTGGGACATGTTCTGTGATGTTTACTGTGGGATTTATGTGTGGTAGTATAAAATGGAAGACTAGTTATATACCAAGGAGGTAGATATGCAAAATGTAGCAGATTTACACTATGGAACTCTATGCATTTTTTTTTTTTTTTTGAGTGTAAGACAGGTTTCTTTTTATTAAGTTTTCCTAAACTTGTCTCATGTTTACTGAATGTTTTTCTTGTGTAAGAATGTAACCTGGAGCTTTAACAAACCAATTTGGACAATTCAACCTGGTAAATGCTTGTCTGCACACAAGTCATCAATTACCACTCTCTGGCCTGGCCTCCATGTAAATCCAATTAGTCTTAAAGCCTATCTAAACAGACAGCAAGCAGACCACATCATCTTATTTCTAGTTTAAACTTTAAACCTCAAACTCACCCCTACCCCAAGACCCACACCCTCCCCCACACACAAAAGAAAATTTTTAGAAGAAATGGCCACTGAGAACTGAGTCAGTTGCATAAGAATTGGCTTAATCCTGCAGCCAGCACTCCAAAGTAGCTCTTGGCCTCACAGCAGGCTCCCTGGAACTCTTGAAGCAGGACAGGTCGAGAATGGATAGAAGATGCTCTAAGCATAGTATGAGTGTGTTTCGTGTTTGGTAATTGCAATCATTGTTGCTTTTGTTGTGGTCATCCATTTACAATGCTTGGTGTCAGTCTATTTATCTCTTGCAAAAATAAAATACAGTGTGTGTGTGTGAAAAAAAAAAAAAAAGAAGATGCTCTAAGAACAGGGCCAAGTTCTGGGGCTGCGAGGCTTCCACACATGCTTACACTCCAACGTAAATACACTTCCACCTTCCTCCACTAAGCGATGCTTTTCTATAGCACTTTAGAGCTTGTAACACTCTAAATTTTTTAGTGCAGAGATGGACAGAAACTTATTCTAAATATGCAAGGTATAATCTTATTTCTAACAACATAGGCCAAAATTAACAGAGAAGTACTCTATGCAGCAGTTAGAAGGAACCAAATGGATAGATACACACATAGGAACATGCATGGATCTTTAAAGCACAGAGACAAAAGAAAATTATATATAAAATTAAGGCTATAACGCAATGCTACTCATGTAAACCAAAAAATACACACAGAAAAGAATAATGCCATATATTTTACGATGTTAAATTTAACTTCAAGTATGTACTAATTATACAACAGTGGTTGTTATGGGAGTAAGGAGAAGGGGAATAGAGAATAAGAATAAAATGAATATGTGCTTTGCCTACATTCTTACATATACAAATACATTCATAAAATGAGACGGGGCCTCACATCAGCTTATAAGAGAGTGCCATGAACTGAGAAATAGGATTAGTCACACCTTTTGCCCCTGGGATAACACAAAAGAAAAACTACAAAGGTATCTCTTAGAACTCAAGGGACTTCAGGGAACAGGAAAAGGAGAGTTGTCAGAAATCCAGGAGAGAACGTCCCTCCACCTGCATCTCTCCTTGGCCTTCTTGCTCAGTAGATCCACTTGTTTTCCTTTTCAGCACACAGGGCGAGAATTCCATGTGTACCCCCATGTTGTTACACTGCCTCCCTTCAAAAGATCAGACTAGATTGAGTTTTAGAAAAAGAAAGTAATTCACAATTAAGACTGATGAACAGGGGACTTCCCTGGTGGTCCAGTGGTAAAGAATTCACCTTCCAATGCAGGGGTCCCAGGTCGATCCCTGAGAACTAAGATCCCACGTGCCGCGTGGCAACTAAGCCCACGCGCCACAACTACTGAGCTCTTGTGCCTCAGCTAGAGAGCCTGCGTGCCGCAAACTACAGAGCCCATGTGCTCTGGAGCCTGCACGCCACAACTAGAGAGAGAAAACCTGCACGCCACAACTAGAGAGAAGTCCGTGCACCGCAGTGAAAGATCCCACATGCCTCAACGAAGATCCTGCGTGCTGCAAGTAAGACCCGACGCAGCCAAAGATAAAAATAAATATATAATTTTTAAAAAGGCATTAGATGTTTAAAAAAAAAGACTGATGAACATGGTGGATAACAGATTTTTGTTATTATACAACAGCATACAATGTGATAAGACTGTTTTTCTTTTATGAGAAATAAAATGATGGTTTCCAAAGAGGAATTCCAATTATCAATTTGTTCAGATATATCCATAAGCTCCTGAAAGAAAGCTTTTGAAAGTCATATTTGTTTAATTGTAAAAGTTCTAGACTTCATTTCTTCCTTCATTCCTTCTTTCCTTCCATCTTTTATTCCTTTCTTTCCTTTTATCCTTTGCTCTCTTTTTTCTTTTCCTTCTTCTTTTTCTTCTCCTCCCCTCCAACTCCTCCTTCTTCTCCTCCTCCCCCCCTTCTGCCTTTTCTCCTTCTCTCTCTCCCTTTCTCCCTCTCTCTCTCTCCCTCCCTCTCTCTCTCTCTCTCTCTCTCTCTCTCCCTCCCTCTCCCATCCATAGCTTCAACACCAAAACAGCTCAAAAAGACATTGCCTGATTGAATCACAAAGTCCACCAGTTGACTTTTAGGGAAAAGGAATTTTCAAAATGATTTCATTTCAGGAACATGACACCGTATTTTCACTGTTTTCATAAAGCTTTTACTTAGTCTTCCCTTTGAATGGAATACCACCAAGTTGGATAGATATGGTTCTGTCTACTGAAAGTTTACAGCATATCCGGAAACCTAAAACTCCCCATCTTGGTTAACCAAAGAAGATTAATTGAATATTTTTCAACCAATATTTCTTAATCTCCTGATTTGAAATGCAAGTTTTGAGCTAGGCATGACATCTGACTAGAAATATGGCAACTTTGTTGCCACAATGCTGATCATTTCACTGTCCTGCTCAGGGATGAAATGAACAAAGATATTAGGGTTCGAAACATGATGCTTCCTGGCTATTTGTTGCATCCATCTCACTCCATTGGGTACTTCAAGCGAGGCAGTCTTGTGGAGTGTGGAAATAATAGAGACATATGATGAGCACTTTACAATTCAGAAAGCCATTCCAAAACACCCACCATGCAATTAAGCTGTTTATTTTTATTTTCAGTCTATTAGAATTGGTAGAATATTTTCATTCTAGCAGCATTGTGTCAGTGAGACCACAGGGTAGAGTGAGAGGGTTTTTACAGCCACCAGCTTCTGAAAAGGATTTACTTTCTCCCCTGCCCACTCCACATCCATGAAATTAAATGATTATTTACATGTTTGTTTTCACAAAGATAATGAATTGTTCACTGACTACTGCCTTATCCTTCTGCCTCCGTCCTCTTAGCAAGTATTAAAAAAGTTAAGCTTTGTTTCCTATAAATGGTGTTATTAAATCACAGAAAAAGCTCTTTTTCAAGAGCTTGTTGGGTAGTTGTAAAGACAGCCCTAGGGCTGTCTCTGTGAGCTCCAGAAAAGATGTGGTGAGAGGTTTCACAGCTAGTTGCTTTTTCTCTCCTAAAATATATACCATTGTTTTCAAAACTAAATTTGTTTAGTTACATATGTATTCGCTCTAAAGGAGACTCTGTCATGTTGAAAATCCATCCAAATATCTTCTACTTCATCTGATGGTTCAAGGTATAGCTTCAAGGTATAGCTTCTTATCTCTGCCGATAAGAGAATAAAATTTCTGGTTCTCCTCTTTGAAGATTCAAACCAAAGCTACTTCCTAGTAACAGCCTTCTCAGAATCAACTATCAGAAGTCACTCTTGAAGAATTCCCCTTCAACTGTCATAAAGAAAAATTCTAATATTAATGGCATGCACCTTGCTTATCTAACCCCCTATTCCTATTCTCTCCTGCTCCCTGGGTTAAACTCACTGTTTCCAACAAGCAGATAGTCGCCCCTTCAGGTCAAGTTCATCTTGCTTCTGAGCTTTTATTCTCTGCTGTACCACTCTTTCCTTCACTCCCTCTTCCTGATTTCTCAGCTTATAGAAATCTCACTTTCCTCAAAAACAAATTCTATTTTCACTTAAATTCAAACAAACAAAAGAAACAAACCAATCAATTAACAACCAACTTCCCTGATTACTCCAAGGGCCAAACTGCCCTTTCTCTCAATGGCTTACTCTAGTACATGGGGTCATAAAATATGATATTTATGGAATTCTTTGCCTTGTTCTCTGATTATTTCCTTTGTGAACACATTCTGTATGTCAGTAAGGGCAGGGAATCTGTTGACTCTTGCTTGATGTTTTTTAACTTGCCTGCTGCCTAAGGTAGAGCTGGAAAAAAGACATTTAACAAATACTTTTTAACTCACTAAGTGGCTATTTGCCTTAATTGTTAGAATATTTACGCCGTAATTAATTTTATTTTTTAGAAATTAAAAAAATCTGAATTATATAGCAGGGATTGTTCAGCTTATATCAAATGTGTCCCTGTGGATAGCTCCTCTTTGCCTTTTCTTCCCATTAAAGTCTGGTATAATTTTTAAAATAATAGTATTTTTATTATGAGATAATTCAAACACACAGAAAGCAGAATAGAAAAATAAATATTGAGACTTAATTATGCAGTTTTAACAAATAAAAATATTAAACACTCACTACATGCCAAGCATTCTTCTATGAATTTTTACATATATTGACTCATCATATTCTCAGAACACCCCTATGATGTGCTACTGTTATTACCATTCCACATTTTCTGAGTGAGCATGGAGTTGTTAAATACTTTGCATAAAGTCACACAGATTGTAGGTTGCAGGGGGAAAATTTGAACCAAAGCATTCTGGTTCAGAACCTGTGCCCATGATTCCATCCTATACTGCCTTTTCACCTCGCCTTTCCATTAAATCCTAACATTATGGAACATTTACTTTGGACTTTAAAAAATAATATTCTCACTGTAAACACCTTTCCAATCCTATTTCACTGACTTTCTCTGCTGTGATGACAATAATTATTAACTCAATGTTTATCAATCCCATGTGTTTTTGTGCTTTTGCTTGTGGACTTATATTTACTTTTGTGCTTATATTTATAGACTATTATTTTTGAATGGTTTATAGTTTATTTAAATATGTATCATTTGGCAATTGCCTTGATTTTATTCAATGTGTTTTTAAAAGTTTATCTTCATTGGCATATATACCCTTGTTCCTCATTTTAACTGTTGTCTAGTGCCCCATGATAAATATACCATGAATTTCCTGTTCATGGACATTTGTATTGTTTCTAGATTTCTAAAGTAAGAAACAGTGCTACAATGAACATTCTTATATATGTCTCCTTTAGTTCATGTGCTTGACTTATTTTAGGGAATATAACTAGGGTATACTGTCACTTAGTGTAGGGCATGAGATTTGGTCAAGTGGCTTTCCAAATTATTGTACCAGCGTGTATGCTTGTATGCCCACTAGATTAAATGAGAGTTCCTGTTTCTCTACTTTATTGCCAACATAGATGCTCTTAGGCCTTTTACTTTTCTTGGTCTCAGGAGTGTGAAATTGTCTCATTATTTAATATTTACATTTCAGGATTACCTGTTGAAGCTGAGATTCTTTTCATAAGACCTACATTCAGATTTCTTCTCCTGTCAAATGCCATTTCAGTTCTCTGCTCATTTGTCTTTTTTATTAAATTGCAGAAGTTATAGATTGTTAATAATAAACTTTGATTTCTATTAAATTTTTAAAATACCTCTTCAGCTTGGTTGCTTTTAACTTTGTATTTGGCTTCTTTCATAATACAGATATTTAAAAATTATATGTGGTCGATTTATCAGTTGTTTTTGTTACTGTGTGTACAATTCAGTGGGTTTTGGTATATTCACAAACACGTGCAACCAACACCACAGTCAATTTCAGTATTTTTTATCACCTCAAAAAGAAACCCTATACCATTTAGCTACCAATTCCTATGCCTCATTCTCCCATCACTAAGAAACTTTCTATAGATTTCCCTGTTCTGGACTTTTAGATGAACTGAATGATATAACATGTGGTCTTTTGTGACTTGCTTCTTTCACTTAGCATATAGTTTTCAAGGTTCATCCATATTATAGCAAATATCATTTATTCATTCCTTTTTATAGTAATACGCCATTGTATAAATATACTAAATTTTGTTCATCCATTTGTCCATTGATGGGCACTTGGGGTGTTTCCACATTTTGGCTATCATGAATGATGCTGCTATAGACATTCATGTATAAGTTTCAGTGTGAACATGTTTTAATTTCACATATTTGGGAATGGAATTTCTGAGTCATTTGGTAATTGTAGAATGAGTTGGGAAGTATTCTCTCCTCTTTACTTTTTGAATGAGGTTATGAAAAATTGGCATTAATTCTTTAAATGTTTGGTAGAATGTAGTGGTGAAGCCGTCTGGGCCTGAGTTTTTCTTTGTGGGTAGGTTTTTGATTACTGCTTTAATATCTCATTTGTTATAAATCTATTCATATTGTCTATTTCTTAAGTCAGTTTTGGTGTGTCTTTTTTAGGAATCTGTCCAATTCATCTAATTTGTTGGTGTACAATTGTTTTGTTTTATTTTAATTAATTAATTAATTTACTTATTTTTGGCTGCACTGGGTCTTTGTTGCTGCGTGCAGGCTTTCTCTAGTTGCAGCAAGCGGGGTCTACTCTTCGTTGCAGTGCACGGGCTCTAGGTGCATGGACTTCAGTAGTTGTGGCACATTGGCTCAGTAGCTGTGGCTCGCGGGCTCTAGAGTGCAGTCTCAGTAGTTGTGGCGCATGGGCTTAGCTGCTCCGCTGCATGTGGGAATCTTCCCGGACCAGGGCTCGACCCTGTGTCCCCTGCATTGGCAGGCAGATTCCTAATCACTGCGCCACCAGGGAAGTCCTGTACAATTGTTAATAGTAGTTCTTTGTAATCCTTTTTAAATTTCTGTAGGGTCAGTAGTAATGTCTTCTCTTTCATTTCTAATAATTTGATTCTTATCTCTTTTGTTCTTGGCAATCTATCTAAATGTTTGTAATTTTTAATTTTTATTTTTTTATCTTTTAAAAGAACCAGCTTTGGTTTTATCAATTTTCTCTATTTTTCCTAGCCTTTATTTCATTACTTTTTGCTGTTTTCTTTCTTATTTCATTCCTTCTGCTTTCTTTTGGTTCAATTTTCTCTTTTCAGTGTCTGAGGATGGAAAACTATGATATTCATCTGATGTATTTCTTCTTTCTTAATATAGACATTTACAACAGCTAAATATTTCCCTCCATGCCCTGCTTTAGCTGCATCCCATATGTTTTCATATGCTATATCTTCATTTTCACTACTCTCAAGGTATTTTCTAATTTCCCTTCTGATTTCTTCTTCAATTCATTGGTTGTTTAGGAGAGTGTTGTACAATTTCCACATTTTGTGAGTTTGCAAAATCTTTTCCTGCTATTGATTTCTAATTTTATTACATTGTGGTTGTAGAACATACTTTGTATTATTTCTATCCTTCTAAATTTACTGATGTTTGATTTATTGCTAGTTTATCCTGGAGAATGTTCTGTGTGCATTTGGGATGACATATATTCTGTTGTTGTTAGGGTTGGTGTTCTATAGGTGTCTATTAGGTCTAGTTGGTTTACAGTGTTCAAGTCTTCTATTTCTTTTGTTGATCTTCTGTTTGTTCTTTCCATTACTGAAAGTTGGGTATGGAAGTCTCCAACTATTTTGCATTTTGGTGTTCCGTTGTTAGATAGCATATATATTTATAATTATTATATCTTTTTTAATGGAGTGACTCTTTTATCACTATAGAATATCTCTATTTCTAGTAATATTTTTGTTTTAAAGTCTATTTTTTTCTGATATCAGCATAAGCACTTCAGTTTTCAATCACTATTTCTTCTAATATTTTTTCTATTCCTTTCTCTCTCTCCATCTGATACCTCCATTATGTGTACATTGGTGTGCTTAAAGATGTTCCACATTTCTCTGAGATGCTCTTTATTTTTTTCAATTCTTTTTTCTCTCTGTTTTTCAGCTTGCATAATCTCTATCAATCTATCTTCAAAATCACTTATTCTTTTCTCTGCCAGTACAAATCTACCATTAAGCCCCTCTAATGAAGTCTGTAATTTCTCTTTGATTCTTTATTTTAAAAATTTCTGCTTCTTTACTGATAATCTCTTTTTGAGGCAATATTGTAATCATACCTTCCTTTACTTCTTTCATCATGATTTCCCTTAATTCCATGAACATATTTATAATGGCTAAAGTCTTTTTCTCATAAATTCAGAATCTGATCTGTCTCACAAGTAGTTTCAGTTGCTTTCATTGTTTCCTTTATATGAGTCATAATTTTCTATTTCTTTACATACTCATAATTTTTTGTTGAAAGTTGGCATTTTAGATAATATATTGTAGAAATTCTGGGTACTGTCTTCTACTGCTCCCCCCACATCCCGCTGGGGTTATTGTTATTTGCTTGTTTATTTGTTTAGCAACTGATTAGAGTATTTCAGTGTCATCTCCTCTACCTCCCCTCCAGTGTTCAGCCTCTGATGTTGTTCCTTGAGGATGCACAGGTTTGGATATGCCCACAGTCACCCAGGGATGACAGTGGCATTGGTTGGAGTCTCTCCCTTTCTTTCCCTGACCACATTCAGCAGGTAAACTCCACTAACTGACAGCTGATTACTCTATTGCATTTAATAATACCTGGGGTATAAATTGCTCTACAAACTAATCTATTCAAATTCTGGCTCCTTTGAATGAATACTTTCTGAAGTTAGTGTTTGATTTTTGTTCTGATCATTGGAGGGCTCTTCCAGCTTTATTACTCCCTGGTTCTCTTCTGCAAACTAGTTGGCCTACAGTTTAGCCTGTGTCTTGAATCTCCTCTCAATTGCCTTTCACCACTTCTACTGTTTCTGAGAGTGCTATTAGGCTTGAATTTCTTCACTCTAGTTTGCAAAAGAAAGTTCCTTAGGAAGAGATGAAGAGCTATTTGTTTTATGGCAGGCTTGTCTTCTCTCCCCAGGTAAAAATCTCTGAGCCAGGGCTATGGATTTGAATATAGGGAATATTGCAAGTTTCTCTCTGAGGTCACCTTCATTCTAAGAACCAAGAATGCCATGAAGGAGGGGGAAGAAATATGAGATTCTTTCAGCTGGCCTTTTCTGGTGTGGAACCATGGCCTCATGAGCCAGGGAAGGAGTGATCATGGTCTCAGTGGAGCCTCCTTTTCACGGTGGAGGCTGGGCATAAGAAAGAGTCCCTACTTCTCAATTGCACTGGCCTAGAACTTAGCCTCAGCAATAAGAAACTGGGAGTAGGATGAAAAATTATGAAATCCTGCCCCTCCCAGGAAGAAAGCCTTTCCTCTGGGTGCTGAGCAGAGAGAGTATCCTGTATTCTTGGCATCACCAGTCTGGAGTGGAATCTCCATCTCACTGAACTAAGAATAGGGGAGATAGGGACCAGTTTTGGTTCAAATATCACACATTCTCATTTTTCTTACCAAATTTGGTAGATATTATTGAATAGATGCTTTGTCACATGCTATTCACTCATAACAATTTCTAGAGGCTTTATTATTTTTTTAAATAGTTTTCAACAGTTTCACTGGGCGTCAGCCAACATAATCCCTCATAAATCACACTGGAGGTTGACCTCTTAGCCCATGTTAATATTTGTGTTTTACAGGTTTCTCAGATACTTCAGAGTTTGAGTTGCAGATGGTTAGTAGGAAAAATAAATGCTTAACACTAGATGCACACACACAGACAATTGAGTGAATTGACCTGGTTGATAATCAGTCAGTTAAATCAAACTAGTTTTGCTGTATTTGCCTCTTTAAGAAAATCACTTCTTCCAAACTAGACAGTTATCTTGTGACATATATTATAGTATATTTCAATAATATCTCATTTATCTAGTAACTATTCATCCAATAAGTTCTTTTCTGTATACACCTGAGAAACAGGAAATACTGGTCTTAAGTAGTCAAAAGAAATGCTATAAAATTAGTGTACTAAATGTTATGCCATTTTTATCGACAACATGTCAGACACTCGCTGCTATTTTAGAATGAATTTTACCAAATGTGGTTTTCCAGTCCAAAGGTGAGAGGCACATTAAAGGAGCAGAGCTACTAGAGGAAGCACACTGATAGAAGTGATGAACAAGAGTAGATTAAAAAATTATAAAGCACAAATAAAAAAAACCAAACAGACTGCCATCTATACATTGAAATTTCCTGAGTACATCACAGAATTAATTAAAACACAGTGAGTGATTGACTTTATGAGTGATTAAAGAACATTTAGTATACTCTAAGGAAATGAGGATACTTTAGAAATATTTCAATCAAAAATAGTTAAAATAAGACATGTAAGTGTTTAAGAGGGAGGTTTAGTTGTATGGAAGAGTAGAAAGAGGAGTTTATGTTTCTATAACAGCTGTAACGTGAAGCACTTCTATGTATAATGGAAAAGCCATCATGGGCTTGTTTTGGAACATACCAGTTAGTCTTTTGGACAGACACTAGATGAATATTTGTACAGTGAGTGAATTAAAGAATAAACCAATTAATTAACCTAAGCTGTTAAGATATTTAGATATTTAAACTATTAAGATTTTTAGAGTCTAACAGAATTGACTTATGGTAGACCTTGATATTCACAAGGGTTGCAGCACATGGCGATTGCATGTGCCGTGGACCTGTGCAGGTCAAACATCTCAGCCATCACCAATATTGTCACTTCAAGCTTTAATGCTTTCAAAAGTTTTTGGCTAAGTACATTCACTTTTTTTCTGACTTCTTTACATCTATCATCAAGACAAACAATCGACTTTCTTTTTGAGAACTTTTATTTTCTTTCTTTTTCTTTTCATACTAAGAAAGGGTTTATCATACACTGTAACAAACAGAGAACAACTGAGCTTTCCGGCAACTGGCTAATCCCAGTCCCAGAGGATGTAACCAGCTCTCATACAAATCTCATCTGAGTCTGAGATTTTTAAGCAAGGAGGTGGAATGCACCTGGGATCAGACATCAGGGACACAAAAATATGAAGGTAGTAAGACAGCATTCAGAGAGAAGACAAGTGCAGAGACCAAACCAGTGGTCCAAACAACTAGTCCACTCTCCTAAATTCAGGCAGAGAGTGTAAACAGTTCAGAAGTGAGGGAGAATACGGGGAGGCTCAACAGGAGAAAGAGCCTGGATTTCTTGAGGAATGGCAGTTTGAGTCAAACCCATTTCCTGTGTCCAATGACTGTATCCAGGACTACTCCTAAACTTTGTGAGGTGAGAACAAGAAGAAATATGGAGACACACACAGGAAATGTCTAATATTTAAAAGTCATAAATCAAGCCAACAAACTGTTAAGTAACATTATGTCCTATCCTCTTACCTTGAGAAATATACCTTCACAATGATCTAAAAACCTAAACCTGAATTTAGGGTTCTTGAATTCCTGGAAGTTCCACAGACCATGACGGTGTAGGGATGTGAGTCGGTCCACAGCTCATGGCCCTGACCTGCCCCTTTTTTTCTCTCTCTGACCTCTACTTTCTCCTACACTATTAGAAGCCCCAGTGTACTTGTTGGGACATCCCAATGCATGCAGCTAAGTTCCAACCATATTCCATACCAACAATGCCCCACTGGCCATCCCTCAGGCCTAGAAGTATATACACCAGTGGTTGGGGACTTCAGAATCCTGGTAACTGGAGCCCTCAATAAAAAGGGAGCTTGTTGCCTTAGCCTCAAAACCTCCTCCCGCTCAGGGGAAGTGCATGAGCTGAGAGAGCTAGAGCAAGACCCTCTAAAGCCCAGGGTGACGCAAGGGCCCTCTCTCCCATACCCAAGGGTAGTACTGGCTGTGATTGCTAATCCAGATCACATAGGAGTCCTTAATTCTTCGTGTCTTTTTAAGTGCATCACTACGGACCTAGGTTGGATACCTGAACTCTGCCTAAATTGAAAAAGAGAGCAGAATTAGGAAAACCTTAACACGATGGTAAACATTTCTCCCTTCATTCTTTAAACTTGCTCCTGGGAGAATTATTAGGATTCATAGAAAACTTTAATTTCTTTTGATTTTCTTTGTATCTGTTTTCCAAACATCTCTTACCAGCAATTTCATTATATTTTAATGAGCTTCAACAACTATAGAATGATTGTTTATAGAAAACTCTTTGAAGGCAAGAGCTCTCTTATTCATCTTTTGCAGCCCCATCTCACTGCTCAGGTCCTCACACGAGAGATGCTCAGTAAATATTTGTTGAACACGGTGGCAGCTATGAGCCAAAGATCAAAACGTGAGCAAGGATGCACTTCTGTATTTCCTTGTTTTTGTGGCAAGAGAGTGTCTACTTGGAATAAAGTGAAACATTCAATTATATATTGCTTGAGAATCTCATTTTTTTGGAAGGAAGCATGCTTGGTGCATTGAGAGTAGTTTGGAATCGATATCAGGGTGAAGAGGGCTGGTCATCACAATTGTAAAGGTATACACACAGGGGCCATTCCACAATTAGACCATGTCCACCTGAATAGGTAAACCAAGGAGGACAAGCAGGCTGAGTAGTCATTTAGCCTGGGCCTCTCCTTTATGGAGAAGAGAGAACAAAGGAGGTCAGTTCTCCCCTGGGCAAGCAGGGAAATAAGGTATCATTTTGAATGTCTGCTCTTTTGCAGCCTAATTATTCGGAACATCGTAGAGGCCGCAGCCGTCAGGGACATTTCCGAAGCGAGTGTTTTCGATGCCTATGTGCTTCGCAAGCTGTATGTGAGACTGCATTACTGCGTGAGTTGTGCCATTCACAGCAAGGTAGTCAGGAATCGTTCTCCGGAAGCCCGGAAGGCCCGAACACCTCCACCCCAACTTAGACCTGCTGGTGCTGCCCCATGACCTCCACCAAAGCCCATGCAAGGAGCTAAGTCCTTAAAGACTAAAGAAATACTGTCCCCTGGAAAGACAATAAAGTGGAAATTATACTTAAAAAAATAAAAAGCACTTTCTACGTATCTAGCATCACAAGAATTATGCTTTACACCATAAGCAATTTTGTTTTTCAGAAAAAACAGAGCCATTGTAGACCCCAGTTGACGAGAGCTGATTTGTGAAGAAAACTGAATCTAGGACTTGAAAGTTCGGTAAAATTTAATGAGGTAGTGGAGAGAGAAAGGAATAGTCCAAGTGAAGGGAGTACATAACATGAGAATGAGGTTCAGGTGTGTATTTCAGGTGTAGGAAGGAGCTAATAGACTAGTCTGCCTATAGCAGAGGGTGTTGTAGGAAGTACATATGGATGAAGGGATTGGAATCATATCGTGAAACTTCATAGTCTGAACTCAGTGTTTAAATTTAACACATTTCATTCTAACACCCTGACAGATCTGGATGCCTATTTTTATTTAATGATTAAACACTTACATACTATTTATTTCCTAAGCATTTAACAAATACTAAGTCATTTACACCTCATAACAACCCTATAAGGGCTTTCATAATCCCCATTTCACTAATGAGGGAACTGAAATACAGAGAGATTAAGTAATTAGCCTTACACAACATGCTGCCTTACAAACTAGACGGTGTACTTGGTCCTCACATTTTCCTTTACCTGCTGGCTGGTAACTGAAATCCTTCCACTTGTAGTATGTTTAGTTTTAAAGTGACTCCTCTAGAAGGTTGTAAATTCCACTAGTAAAGTAGTAGAAATCTAGATTAAGTGTCATGAATCAGGGCAGAAGGCATAGGGGAACACTGAAAGGGTGTTGGGGAGAGGTGGTATCAAGGACAGAAGGATGCAAATGGGCAGGTCTAGAGTGAAATAAACTAACTTAGCTCCCTTCATAGCTGCGCTGGGCACTGATTTGGGTACAAGAAATTAGAAATGACTGTAGGTTTCCAAACACAGGAGGGACCTAATGAAAGTGAAAGTTTAGGAAAATCAATGAATTTGCACATTTCATGAAGAAACGAGGTTTTAGGTATAGTAAACTTGAATCAGCCAAGATTATGGCAGCATTCTGCATGAGAATCAAGCAAAGGTGACAGGAAACCATAGGAAGTGATTTACTACCTAATATAGGAGTTAATCTAACTTGAACTAGTTCTACACTAAGAGAAACAATACTGAATCAATACATCTTGAACCGGAATGTGTATTTCTTCTCTTACATAGACTCTCTGGTCTTATCCTACTGTCTTCACAACCATGTAAATCGACAGGATTACTCCTTGACAGAACTCTACGATTCTCTCTAGGCTGAAGGCCGACTTTTCAAGTCACACTGTAAAAAGGTGGTGGTTATTTCAAACTTGCTTAAAAACTTCCTTAACTAGCTTAGAGTAACACTTAATTCTAATACAGTATTATTCAACATTTTGTAAATTCATGGGACCAGTTAAAATGCTCCAATTCATTTGGAAAGCCTGAGGGTTTTTTCTGCATGTTTTCAATTAGTCTTTAATATTTCCTTCTTTTTTTTTTTTTTTTTCCTCTTCTGTGCCCTGTTGCCCACCACAGCTCCTTTTTACAGATCCTAAATATTGGAAATTCTGACTTTGTTGGTCTTAGGTCACGCCTTTCCAAACAAATGAAGGGAAACCTTAGCTTTTATCTTTCCAAAGTACCTTCTAGATCTTAGATAGTGCTCCTGGCATTAGTCTATGTGTAAGATAAGAAAAAAAAAAAAAATTAGAGATAAAACTTGTCATTCCATGTAGGTTTCTTGCTTGACTTCTTAGCTGCAAATCCTATTCTAAAATGAACTCCTCAATGTTCAGTCTCTCTACTCTTTGGCATCAATACTACAAAAGGGTCATGTCGCATGCACATAAGGCTCATGCCTCCTCACACACGCCCCAGTGTAATGACTGCATTGTCAGTTTCTCATAAAATTGTGAACTACATCTTGGCCAGGACAAAGAATCACTGCTATGGGAGGAGGGTTGTGCATCATTTTCTGCCTGCCCACTTCCCCCAAACTCGCCCCAGTAATGCCACCTTGACTGAGGAATGGAAGCAGAAAAACAAGGTCAAGGAGCCTTTACTCCCTGCACACAACCTGCCTAAAGTCTAGGATGGAGAAGCCTGGGAGATTTCTTTCTGCAGCACTGAGTGATTATTAACAAAAAGGGCTAGTTGACTGCAGATCATGTTTCCCCAGGAATTCTGCAGAGGGAGATCAAGCTAATAATTGCCAGGGGCATCTTTGTGCAGATGGATATATGCACAAACTGTTTTGCTGGAATCCTGTTTTTAAACTGGTTAAAAATCAATTGGCTAACCATTTCATCAGGACTGAAAGTTACCAGAAATCTGGTTGACAAGAAATTTCCATTTTGAAGTTGAGAGGGTACATATCCTGAATAGAGTTAATTGGCTTAGTTGCTCACACTTTTGGAATAAATACAAAATAATGCCTAAAATTTAGCTTTGGTTTCTAGAAGTCATCAAACTGATGGTGAAGCTACCTCCAAGCTAGGGAAGATAACGCCATGTTTGATACACTGAACTATTATTATGAGTTATAATTGTTAAAATACCATGAACATTAGTTCTACCCAATGATGCCAAGAGTTTTCCTTTAAACAGATACAATTATTTCTACATGAGAAGCAAGGTATCTTCAAAGAAATAAATCTCTTTATGATTTTTAAAAGTTTACATCTAGAATGCCTGCTTTTGGAGACAAGGTTTTGAAAGACTCCTTATCTCATTTAAATATTCGGTGATATAGCATAGGTTTGAACGGCAACCGACTTCACATAAAGACACTCTCAGAGTTAAACATTAGTCTCTCTATGGGACCTCTAAAATCTGAAACTTTAATTTCCCAAAACAATAACAGTTCTAAGAGGTATTATATCTTATGCCTAAAAAGGGGGTCATGCATCACAATTAAACAGGTCACTTTCCTTTGGAGGCACTCAAAGTCTCTAACATGTTCATGTGCTCTGTGACTCTCAGAAATAGAAAGACTTTTCCCAGAATCCTCTTATCATAGGACTTTTTGATGTATCACTATCCCAGGAAACATACTTTGGCAAATGTTGACTTCAAGTGAATTTTTTCTTCTTCAGAAGGCGAAAAGTGGTGCATGAGAAAAGGGGTCAGAGAAAGACATTCAGGATGTCAGAGAAATGCATCAGAAAGTGTTAGTGAAGAACTTGGGGAACTAACTTCTCTTGTTTCATATTTCTATCCCAAACCAGTTCTGCTGTTATGCCCAAAGAGTTATCCACAAAGGCTACCTCTTATCATCAGAGCTCCTGAGAACCAGATATTCTTTACAGAGGTTCTTTTCGATTTGTAGTAGAGGAAGCAATGGGATGTGGGCCAGATTCCATTTCCCCCGCACTGATAAGCTACTTTTCCTAAGGCCTGCAAAAGCAGCTCATGAGTAGCTGGGATCCAAATTTGGCCCATTTAAAATATTATTGCATTGTCCACTATAATGATAGTAATAACCTTGTAATGAGTGTGCACAGAGCTAGGCCCAGTACAAAAACCCAGAACAAACCGCACTCTGCCTGTGCACAGTGAATACCAAAGAGGCCTTCCCTCCCCATCGGGGTAGTCACTGTTGAAAAAGTAGGTGATCACTTTCTTTCTGACATTCTGGCCTCTGGCCATGAATATTGAGAGCTGTTATCCTCTGAGGCTACCCATTTCCTTCTCCAAAAGCCTTTAATGCTTATGGTAAGTATACTGCCTTGTAACCCATGCGACGGAAAGTAATGTCAACTGTCCATTCCATAAAATATTCCTCAAAAAAGGTCATATTCAACACTTAATATTGATGTAAGAGCTTTAGCTAATTCCACTGAATATAGAAATCCATCTACAGACTTCTTTCTCCGTATATAGATTTGCATTCGCTCATCTGAACTCTGTCATCTGGCAGTACACCTCAACAGCTATTTTCTGCAATTTTGAAACTCTTTCATTTTTTTAAAATTGGCAAGCAGACAATTTATTGATCATCCTCATTTTGTAAGAAGTATTAAGAAGGGTTTCAAGAAATTAAACCAGCATAAAATAATATCTAGTAAAAAAAAAAATTGGGAGATGAAAGTAAAAGAAGGATGGGCAGAGAGGAAAGGGACAGACATTTAATAATATGAGAGAGATAGAAAGAATAGTTAACTTTGGAGCAAGAGAAGCTAATTATTGAACTGTTGTCTACAAATGATGCTATTCTTTGATATGATAGCTTTTAACATAATTACATGAAGTAGTAAGAGACGCAGAGCAGCTATGAATAAGTTCATTGGTTCTATTTAAATTTCATAGGCATGATTACCACCCCGAGTACCTTATAATGCTGTGTCACTGGGAATGCCATTCTACAATAATGGCGATCCTTTACCCAATCACCAAATAATGCCAGAAAAGAGTTGAGCTATTACAGTAAAGGTTAGCCAAATCACTGCATTCGTTTTTCTTTTTAAATTGTTGTTGTCGATATTTGGTTGCAGAATTGAAATGACTGAAAAGAAATGTGACAGATACAAAATCAATCACTTAGACATTTCCTTATGTCTCCAAATTTGCTTCAGAATGCCTTGCTTGTTCAGAAAAATGAGGAATTGGGATTTGGTGACTTTTCAAATGCATGGTTCATGAAAGCCCTGAATTCCTGAAACCTTCTCACCCACTCAGGCCCATGAGAAAGAGGTACATGTCACACCCCAGCTTTTGGACAGTATGCCGAAAGCCTAGATCTTAAGGTCATCTAAAAATTACTAGTGGTCCTAAAAATGATGTGATTTCAAAAGTTTAAACATGTATGTTGCTTTTTAATTTTTGCTGGATGATTCAGCCATGCAGCAGTCAGTAGTTTACCCTGGCTGACTGAGTTCTTACCATCCTGCTTTGTGGATTTTTGGAAGAATATTTGGGTTACAAATGAGATATAGGCTGAGTCATACTGCAGAGGGACTGTGTAAGATGCAGGTTTTCTCTTCATTCACTGCCTCGCTGATCTGCAGCATTATTTCAGCTGGGAGCTGCAGTATGTGACCAGTTAGCCAATGGAAATCTGCTCTCTGGACTCCCTGGAGGTACGTTGTTACCGAAGTCCAGGCTGATAATAAGGACACTGCACAATGTAACAACATGACACACCCAGAGTAAAGGAGAAGCTATGAAGTAATTGCACCTCTTCCATCAGCTCTAAACTCTTTATTTGTTTGCAAGTTTCACAATGTCTCAAACAGGGGGAAGAAAAAAAAAGGACTGAATGAATACAAATCAAAAGGTTTTTTGGAGGACTGATTTTTCACCTCTTTCCCCAGGAAATAATAGCATGAATCTGCCTCTCAGTATTTTTTTTTTAACATGACATGCTGATTTCTGGTGCTTTTGAGGATCTTGTTTGTCCTCGTGGATGTTTTAGGAAGTTACCTCTTTGAGCTCACCTAGAGTTGATCTCATTAATAAAAGAACGACTTTACAGAGTTTCTAAAATTATACTCGAACTCAGAATTGCAAGAGTTGGCTTTTAAGCCAGAAGATAAATTTCTTAAGCATTAAGCTTACTTTATCAAGCATTACACCTGACATTCTCTCATAAATTTTGCATATCTTTTAACTTATTTTAATATTGTGTGGGCTTGGTTTATAATATTCTCACGCAGTTACTAAAATTGAGTCTTCTCAGTAGTATATTAGTTGTAGGAATGCTTAACCCTCCCAAAATATCACTCGACTTAAAATAACATCAGCTAAGTTTTCTTTTGAGTTTGTTTGCTTTTTTGCTTATTTATCATGTGCTTTGTGTATGTTGGAACCAGCCATGCAGTTGCTGTATGACTTTTATCAGAGTGCAAAAATACTTAGACAAGGTTGCTATTGGAAACACTTTTTAAATACCTCATGTGTCACATTCCCAGGTATAATCAACATTGTAGTATGGTTGGGTAGGTTGGTTTCAGGAGGCTTCAGAAGGCAGCAGGGTGCATTGCTTACAGGGGTCAGGGACATTCAAGTCAGGGCAGAGCCGTCACAGACATCACTTTGCAAAGGCACAAAGAGCAGTGTGATTGGAGAGACCAGTCTTCAACTAGCTACCTTTTCTAGTGATGCTGCCCTCACTAAGCCTCACAACACAGGCATCAGCCTCAGCACTAAATCTGCACAAACACCTGGCTCAACTGTTATGACTGAATTGGCAGGTCAATTGGTTCAAACAAATGATCAATTCAGTGAGAAAGCATGAGCTTGAGTGTTGGACTAAACCAACCCGCCTCCTCAATTCAAATCGCAGGTCTATTCAGAAAGACAAAAAGTAGAAATTAAGATATTTGTACAATGATTCTATTTAATGGATACATAATGGGTCCTACAATAATTTGATATTGTCGGTTCAGTGCTTATAAATCAACAGAACTAAGGAGAATTGAGGAATAATATCAGCATACTGAAGATTACCTCACAAAGGCCTAAAACCAAAGGGTTAAAAATCTATGTCCATATGCCTTTGACTGTATTAAAAACAATTTTAATAACAACACTACTGAGCATTAAGTATGTGTCAGGCACAGTTCTAAGGGCTTGACATTAATTATTTCATTTCATTCTCATGGTAACATATGAAATAGGATTGAGAGGTAGGTGCATAAAAAATCAGTAATCAAGATAAATAATATTTTAATGAAATATTTTTTAAAATAAAAATTAATGCAAAAAATCCATGATGAGCAAAATTTTAAATACAGTCTTCTGTTTGTTCTTTTATGACCCTGCATTATGAGTGATGGGAACAGTAATTTCCAATCAGCCTGAGGTTCTGGGGCCGTGAGGCCAATGTATTCTCCCCTGGGTGGGTTTATGAGGGTTGACAATGGTGAGCTAACAGACTGGATGACTTGGAGCTTTAAATATCATCATGCTTTTTTTTTCCTTTTTTAAAACTGAAGTATAGTTGTACAATATTACACAAGCTACAAGTGTACAACATAGTGATTCACAAATTTTAAAGGTTATGTTCCATTAATAGTTACTACAAAAGACTGTCTATATTCCCTGTGTTATATAATACATCCTTGTAGCTTATTTATTTTACACATAGTAGTTTGTACCACTTAGTCCCCTACCACTATCTTGCCCCTTCCCCCTTCCCTCTCCCCACTGGTAACCACAAGTTTGTTCTCTGTATCTGTGAGTCTGTTTCTTTTCTGTTGTATTTACTAGTTTAATTTTTTAGATTCCACATGTGATATCATACAGTATTTATCTTTCTCTGTCAGACTTATTTCACTTAGCATAATACCCTCCAAGTCCATCTATCTTGTTGCAAATGGCAAAAAAAAAATTTTTTTAATGGCTGAGTAGTACTCCATTGTATATATATACCACATGTTCTTTACCCATTCATCTGTTGATGGACACTTACGTTACTTCCATATCTTGGAAATTGTAAATAATGCTGCTATGAACATCGGGGTGCATGTACCTTTTTGAATTAGTGTTTTCTTTTTTTTTTTTTT
The DNA here is from genome assembly GCF_009873245.2 of Balaenoptera musculus. Lineage (NCBI taxonomy): Eukaryota > Metazoa > Chordata > Mammalia > Artiodactyla > Balaenopteridae > Balaenoptera > Balaenoptera musculus. The sequence goes on from NC_045797.1 coordinate 40,130,042, forward strand.
TTTCCAGATATATGAATGGAATTGCTGGGTCATATGGTAGTTCTATTTTTAGTTTTTGGAGAAACCTCCATACTGTTTTCCACAGTGCTGCACCAATTTACATTCCCACCAATGGTATACAAGGGTTCCCTTTTCTCCACATCCTCACCAACATTTATTATTTGTGTTCTTTTTGATGACAGCCATTCTGCAGGTGTGAAGTGATATTGTGGTTTTGATTTGCATTTCCCTGATGATTATTGATGCTGAGCAACTTTTCATGTGCCTGTTCGCCATCTGCATTTCCTCTTTGGAAAAATGTCTATTCAGGTCATCTGCCCGTTTTTCAGTTGGGTTGGTTTTTTTTTTTATGTTGAGTGGTATGACCTGTTTATATATTTTGGATTTTAACCCCTTATTGATTATATCATTTGCAAATATTTCCTCCCATTCAGTAGGTTGTCTTTTTTTGTTTTTTTTGTTTGTTTGTTTTTTGATGGTTTCCTTTGCTGTGCAAAAACTTTTAAGTTTGACTAGGTCCCATTTATTTATTTTTGCTTTTATTTTCTTTGCTTTAGGAGACAGATCCAAAAAAAATATTTACATGATTTATATCAAAGAGTGTCCTGCCTATGTTTTCTTCTAGGAGTTTTACTGTTTCCGGTCTTACATTTAGGTTTTTAATCCATTTTGTGTTTATTTTTGTATATAGTGTGAGAAAATGTTCTAATTTCATTGTTTTACATGTAGCTGTCCAGATTTCTCATCACCACTTATTGAAGAGACTGTCTTTTCTTCATTGTATATTCTTGACTTCTTTGTCATAGATTAATTGACCATAAGTGCATAGACTTCTGGGCTTTCTATAATATTCCATTGATTTATGTATCTGTACCAGTACCATACTATTTTGATTACTGCAGTTTTGTATTATAGTCTTAAATCAGGGAGCATGATTCCTCCATCTCTGTTCTTCTTTCTCAAGATTGTTTTGGCTATTTGGAGTCTTTTGTGTTTCCATACAAATTTTAAAATTATTTGTTCTAGTTCTGTGAAAAATGCCCTTGGTATTTTGATAGGGAATTGCATTGAATTTGTAGATTGCCTTGGGTATTATGGTCATGTTAACAATATTAATTCTTCCATTCCATGAACACAGTATATCTTTCAATCTGTTTATGTTGTCTTCAATTTCTTTCAACAGTGTCATATAGTTTTCCAAATGCAGGTCTTTTACCTCCTTAGGTAGGTTTATTTCTAGGTATTTTATTCTTCTTAATGCAATGGTAAGTGGGATTGTTTCATTAAATTTCTATTTCTAATAGTTTATTGTTAGTGTATAGAAATGCAACAGATTTCTGTATATTAATTTTGTATCCTGCAACTTTACCAAATTCATTGATGAGAATATCAACATGCTTTTCTGAGTGTAGAACTTTTATTAACTTTTTCTTTTCCACTTGGTTCAAAATATGGGAGGCTAGTTTATAAGTATATATAGAGGCACACGGTTTTGTTTTTTGTTTCAGGCTGTAATATGACAGATGCCACAATGAAGATAGATGTTCATTATCTTCTTTTTAAAATGAAGACTCTGAAGTTACAGAGAGATTAATACATTTGTCCAAGCTCCCAAAGCGAGGAAGAGGCAGAGTCCATTTTTGAACCCAAGCAGTCTAACTCCCAGGTCCACTCTCCTAATCACTGCTCTCTTGGAAATCACAACACTTAACCAGAAAATCTGAGTATCCAGCACACTTTACTCTCTCAGTACTCCAACTGTTAATATAATGTTGCTCAACCATATCTTCAACATAGAACAATTTGTGTTAAAAATTGTCAAAGAAAGAAATCAGAGCCTTTATAAACAGTGTCTTTACATATCTACCAATATTACTGTGAGGAAGGTGTGAAAACTGCATCTGAGGGTACTGCCATTAAATACCTATTTAAATCAATCCTCTTTCAAAATGAGGACCATGAATAATCTGACTACGATAATGCCAAAAGGGCATTAGGAAGCACTAATATCTTCCGATCATCTTGCTATAGATCACACTGCCTAGGTCAGACACAGTTCTCTTCAAAGGATGTAATCCAAGGGACTCAAACATTAAGCCATCATGTTGAAATAGTACTTTATTTTTAAAGGCTGACGAAAGCATGTATTTGGACATGCAGATTTCTTTGGCTCTGCCAAAAGACTCATTTATTTTGCTTCTGCAAGCTGGTTCTCCTTGAGAACTGGGGAAAAATGGTTTTCTTTGAGTCATGAACTTACTTGTATAAAAGTTTCTTTTACTTTCTCTTAGTGAGTGGCCAGAGTCTGAACTAAAGAAGAGTATAATGTTGATGATATAGTGATGATGAGGAGGAGGAGGAGGAGGATGCCATTGCACCTCTGAGAAAATTTAAGCACGGTTCGCAGTGTTGAGGAAGAGCATCACACCAGCAGCTCTGGGAATTGGCTCTAAGCCTCCCTAAACTACACAGCACGTCACTAAAAGAGGAAATTAGGCACTTGCCTTCTTTTATCTTCATCTCTATTTTTATTTTGCTGCTTTGTGTTTAAAACTACAAATTTATTCTCTCTCTACAGTTACTGTCATTGGTTCATTTATTCATTCACACATTCAAAAAAATTTTTGAGAACTTGTATGTACCAGACACTGTACTAAGTGCTAAAGAAACAAAAATGAAGAGACATGGTTCCTGCCCTCAGGAAGTTTATAATCTACTTGGGAAACAGATATATCCACAAGTATTTGTAATGACATATGTGTATGTACAAAATGCAGTGGGGTTACATCATGGTTGAAGGAGAGTCTGCTGGGAAAACACGGGAAGGCTTCCAGAGGGAGACTATATTTACACTCAGGCTTAAAAGAATAAATAGAAGTTTTCCCACTGAGTAATGGGAAGGCCTTCTAGACAAATGCAAAAACACAAAGGCCAAAGAAGACATGGCATGTCTCTAGACTGATAGTTCAGTGTTGCTGGATCATCTAGGGAAAGATCTAGAAAAGAGATGGCAAGTTAGACAGAAACCAGACCCTAATAGGTATGCAAGGTTACCATTCAAAGGAGATTAGCTTTAATCCTGAAGGAAGTGGGCAACAATTGAAGAGTTTTGCCAGGAGAGTAATATGATCAGATCTCAATGGTGAAAGACTGCTTAGATATTATGTAGAGCATAAATTAGAGGGATAAATACAAGTGATGTTCTAGGCTTTTTTTTCCTCTTTTTTTCTTTTTTCCAGGACTTTCACCCTCTTCCTTAAAATAAAGTTTCATAATTAATGAATGTGGATTTTTCAAAATTGATACATTTGCTATAATTTGATATACTAAAACACCTACTTGCAAATCAGGTCTCTGATAATTTTACAAACATTTGTAAATTGTAATCTATTTTGAAAGAGGCAGATCAGTTCAGTAGAATAAAGCTCTTTCTGGTGCTTCAGAGGTATCAAGGAAAAAAATATGATCACACTGCCAAAAGACCAGCCATGTACATTTGTGGCCATAGAGAAGGGATATGAGCATACTCTAGTGTCTTCATAATTCTATTAGGACCCCACATAAGCATGCATACACTCAAAAAGAAGCTTATTTTTAGGTGGAAGCACTCAGTGGGCAGTAAATAACCCTTGATCTTTCTCCAGCCAGCAATTAGTCCTGTTTGCTGACTACCTGAATCGTCTCATAGTGTTTTGGCACAATTCTGGTAGTTTTCAACATACTTATTATCATAGCTTCAAAGCACGATTTCTCCAGATTAACATACAGTATAGTTAAGGTGAAATAGCACAGCAAAGACAATTCATTTCTACTCTGGTCACTATAGAATTTTACTTAAAAGAAAAATGTCTCCTCTCTTTTCAGAGCAATGCTATTCCAGGAGCCTGTGCCGGAATAAAATCCTAATGTAAAGCCTGTCTTAAAATGCTGAACCCAGAAGAATTTGGCATAAATAAGACAGGGAGTTAGCTGACATGAGATATTGCATTTATTCCATTGTCGGAGAGGACAAAACTGGGCCGCTGTTGTCACAGGCGAAAAGAGTTTTCAAAAGTCTGCTCTGGTGCTTGTTAGATGAGGGGCTGCCTTAGTCTGAATAACCTGAACAAGATTTATACACATCACTGAAATGGACTTGTGTTTACAGTATGCCCTTGCTCCCCAGGATTAACAGTGCAAGGGCAGTGTGAGAGACATCAAGCAAGGAAACCTCAAACAACCTTCCAGGAAGTGCTAGGAAGCTGCTCAGAAGAAAACAGATTTTCTGAATCTTCTCTTTGACTTGTGGCAGGCAGCAAGCTCGTTCCTGCACCAAGAATAGACCCCAAGCTGCTGTTATGACCTGAGTAGGGAACTTATTTCAGCTGGGGGAATGTTCTAACTAAAAATGGTTAAACTATATTAAATAAACCAGAGTTCTGCTGCCATTTTCTCTAGAAAGAGTAAGATGCTTTGCAAGAAATCATATCAGAAGCAAATGATGGTCCTCAGTGTGGGGTTTTAAAAATATGCTAATGTACCACAATCAGGATGAAAGAAAGCCCTTATGGAAAGTTGGGATTCATACCCGCTTAGTGTATTTTTTTTTTTTTTTTTTTTTTTTTTACTGCACAGGGATCCTCTCTTACATGCTCTCACTCAGGGACAATTCAGCTCTTGCCTGTGCTCCTAGGGACTGAGCTATTTTCAACTCCCTTTATGATCTATGCAGAAATTATCTCTACTTCCAAACCATTAAATATAGTGCGTGGGTGCAATGGCAGCCTTCCAGTGAGCTGAAAAGCTCTCAGGACTTGGCATACGGTCTTTCCCTGGGCCCTTCAGTAATGGCATTTCACTTAATACAATATGCCCCTAACTGAGTTATAGTGATTTCAAATGAATTTAGTCTCCTTATCAATATCCTCTATTTGGTGGTGTGCTTGCTCTTCAGTGTGCTGTGCCAATAAATCCAGCACAAGTGCTGCCTCCTTCCCTCTCAATTGTTTGGCCTTTCTCCTATGAAAGCAAACACCAAGCAGCAGAAAAGGAGGCTCTCAAAAAACTTGTTTGTATCATAAATGTAAATATCAATAAACTTGGAAAGTTGACAAGGGCATGCTCTCAGTAGATTTGGGCATGTTGTTGTCTGTTTTACAAGTGAGATGCTGGAATAGCAGGAAGCCCAAGTAGCTTGGTCATAGTCCTAAAGGGACATGTCAAAATTTGAATCCAGAAAAACTGTTAACCCAAAATGAACTCAGTGAGTGCCATCTCAGGGTGAGGCAGCACAATCCTAAAAGGAAAGAATATAAGTCTTGCCAGGGGTATCTGAATTCTACATGACCTGTACACAGAAATCAGTATCAGATTGCAATTGATGAAGTGTTTTAGTATTTTCCAAACTGGAAGTCTCTTAGGAAACCTTTTCTGCTGTTTTTTGTTTTGTCTTGCTTTGTTTTTTTAGTATGCTTTCCTCTCTTTTTTTAAATAAACTATTTATTTTGAGATGACTATAGAGTCACATGTAGCTTAAGAAATCATATAACAAGATACATGTACTCCTTAACCAGATTTCTCCAATAGCAATGTCTTGCAAAACTACAGTACAATATGATAACCAGAATATTGACACTGATTTAGTAAAGACATAGATGTTTCCATCAACACAAGGATCCCTCAGATTGCCCTTTTATAGCCACACCCACACACTTACTTTCCATCCCTACCCCTCCTTAGCCCCTGGAAATACTAATCTTTTCCATTTCTCTGATTCTGTGATTTCAAGAATGTTACATATGTGGAATCACGGGATTGGGTTTTTCCATTCAGAATAATTTTCTGGAGATTCACCTGGGTATGTTTGTTTAAGAGCAATAGTTTGTTCTTTTCATTGCTGAGTAATGGAATGGTATAGACGTACCACAATTTGTTTAACCATTCACCTGATGAAGGATATCAAGGTTGTGTCCAGTTTGGTGCTATTACAAATAACATTACTATAAATACTTCTGTATAGATTTCTGAGTGAACATAAGTTTTCATTTCTCTGGGATAAATTTCCAGAAGTGTAATTGCTGGGTCATATGGTAGTTGCATGCTTAGTTTTTTAAGAAACTTCCAAAATATTTTTCACTGTGACTGTACCACTATTCATTTCTACCAGCAGTGAATGAGTGATCTGATTTCTCCACATCCTCTCCGGCATTTGGTGTTGTCACTATTTTTTGTTTCAGCTACTCTGATAAGTGTAGAGCAGTATCTTGTTGTGGTTTAATTTGCATGTCTTTAATGGCTAATGATGTTGAACATCTTTTCCTGTGTTTACTTGTCATCTGGATATTCTTTTCTTCTGTTTTTTCCCATTTTCTAATAGAATTTTTTAATGTTGAATTTTGAGAGTTTGCTAAATATTCTAGATATTAGTCTTTTATCATTTAGGTGGTTTGCAAAATTTTCCTCCTTATCTGTAGCTTGTCTTTTCATCCTTTTAAAAGATCTTTCACAGAAGAAAAGTTTTCATTTCTATAAAGTCTAATTAGTTGATTTTTGCTTATGTGATTAAGTGATTTTGCTATCAAGTCAAAAAACTCTTTACTTGTTCCCAGATTCTGAAGATTTTCTGCCATGTTTTTTCTAAAATTTTATTATTTTAAATAAAATTCTGTGACCCATTTTCTGTTATATTTATGTTAGATGTGAGACTTAGGTTAAGGCTCATTTTTTGACAACGATTGTTCAATTGCCTCAGCACCATTTGTTGAAAAGTCTATCTTGCTTCTGTTGAAGGCTTTTGCAGCTTTGTGAAAAATCAGTTGGGACTTCCAGGTTCCATGCATTCTATAAGGAACTTAAAAGTCCCCACTCCATCCTAACGAATCTGAACAAACCAAAAATCAATAACTTAGATTCATCAGAAAAGTGAGGTTACAGGGCAAATTTCTACTCCCCAAATTGGAAAGACAGAAAGCAGATACAGAAAATCACAATTTACTGGAACAGAAACTCTAGCAGAACACTCTGTGGGAGCCAGTGCCAGTGTAGGACAACCTAAACTGTAATTGACAATCTGCTGGAAGCTCATTGTGGACAAATCTGAGAGTTAAAAACTCCAGGGAGACCCAGTCATGGGGGAGCTCCACACATTTGTGAGTTTTGCCTTCAAGACCTCTACTAGTCCTAGTAAATCTCAGAGAAAAACCCTCTCAAGTTTCCAGAAGGGGCAGAGGAAAAGGAACCATTTTGAAATATATCAGAGCATTCTGTTCTTCCTGACAGCCTACCTTCAGAAGAAACTATTTTATCAGATACTATTGGGGTTTTATCTGAGCTTACCGGACCAGAGGGAAGGGAAATACTCAGGTCCAGCTCTCTAGTTTTCCATGTGGGGAAAGGGAAATACCTAATTCAGCCTCCCCCTAGCCATACTGTGCCATGTAAGGAGAGAAAAAAAAATAAAAAATAAAAAAACCCAAAATAACAAAAACAAAAAAACTGAAAAGAACTGGTGAAACTGATAGTCCAGGAGCAGAGTCTTACAAAAGACTGATACCTAATCATCGACCAATAGCACACTTCCCCCACCCACCGTACCATTACATTACTAAAGGCCAATTCATTGCAGTTTCTTTGACCCAGTATATCATGTCCACTTTTCAATTAAAAATTACAAGGCATGCTAAAAGGCAAAAAACACAGTTTGAAGAGACTGCATGAGCATCACAACCAAAGTCAGATATGGCAGAAATGCTGGAATTACCAGACCAGAATTTTTTAAAAACTATAATTAATATACTAAGGGCTTTAATGAAAAAGGTAGACAACATTCAATAACTGATGGACAATATAAACAGAGGGATGAAAATTCTAGGAGAGAAGGAAGAAGAAATGCTAGAGATTAGAAAACACTGTCAACAGAAATGAAGAATGCCTTCGATGGGCTCATTAGCAGACCAGACATGTCTGAGGAAAGAATCTGAGCTTGAAGATATGACGATAGAAACTTCCAGATTGTGGAAAAATGGGGAGGTAGGAGAACCCTGTTTCTCCATCTCACCACAAAGATCAATGATTGAACAGCTATCCATGAAAAAAACATCTCTAGGAGACCTCTAGAATCCACTTAGGAAGTTTTAGCAACACCATGGAACAACAGAAAAAAAAAAAACAACACTGAGAATAATTACATAATACATTAATATTGTAATATGGTGATGTGTTAATTTCTTAACCCTAGTGTAAAAGTTAAAAAAAAAGGAAGTATTTAAACTAGCTGTAGCTTCAACAATTTGTTAATGGATACACAATATAAAAAGATGTAACTGGTGACATAAAAAGCATAAAAGGGGGGAATAAAAGGATAGAGTTTTTATATGTGATTGAAGTTAAGTTGTCATCAGTGTAAAATAGATACTACATATCTAAGACATTTTATGTAAGCCTCATGGGAGCCACAAAGCAAAAATCTACAATAGATACACAGAGGAAAAGCAGAATGGAATCAAAGCATATCACTACGGAAAATCACCAATTTATAAAGGAAGGCAGCAAGAAAGGAAGAAAACAAAAGTGGAACTACAAATATCCAGAATAAGATGGTATTAGTATTTGTAAGTCCTTACATATCAATAATTACTTAATGTTAATGGATTGAATTTTCCAGTCAAAAGGTATACAGTGGCTAGATGGATTAAAAGGAAAAAAAGGCCCAACTATATGCAGCCTACAAGAGACTCACTTTAGCTTTCAGGACACACATAGGCTCAAAATGAAGAGATGGCAAAAGATATTCTACGCAAGTAGAAACCAAAAGAGAGCAGTGATAGATATACTTATATCAGACAAAATGGACTTTAAGCCAAAAAAGATAGCAAGAGACAAAGATGGTCATTATATAATAACTGGGTCAGTTAATTAAGAAGATGTAACAATTGTAAATATATATGTACCCTCCATAACATCTAAATATTTTGAACAAATACTCACAGATCAGATCTGAAGGAAGAAATAGACAACAATACAATAATAGTAGGGGAGAGTTCAATACCCCACTTTCAACAATGGGTAGATCATCCAGACAGAAAACCAACAAGGAAATGTTGGATTTGAACTTTAGATCAAGTATAACTAAGAGACACATTCAGAACATTCCATCCAAAGCAACAGAATACACATTCTTCTCAAGCACACACGGAATATTCTCAAGGCTGTCTATATGGGGTGGTTATGCATGTGTGGAGACAGGATATATGCGGACTCCATAATTTCTGCTCAATTTTTCTGTGAACCTAGAACTGCCATAGAAAATAAAGTTTATTAATTTAAAAATAAAATAAAATAAACCTAGAAAAAATTAGTTGGGTATATTTGTGTGGGTCTATTTCTTGGTTATCTATTTTGGTCCACTGATCTATGTGTCTAACCTGCTGCCAATGCCGTTAAGTCTTGAATAATGTAGCCGTATAGTAAGTCTTGAAATCAGGCAGAGTAATTTCTTTCAGGCAGAGTAATTTCTTGCACTATATTCTTAAAAAAATGTTTTAGTGGTTCTAGCTGTGCAACTTCCTCCTGGCCTCTGGTTTTTGATGGTAAATACTGTCACAAGAATATATATTACTGTGTAGGTAAGCTGTCATTTTTCTTCTGATACTTTCAAGCTTTTTCCTTTGTCCTTAGTTTTCAGAAGTTTCATTATCATGTATTTTGATGTGAGATCCCTTGGGTTTATCCTATGTGAAATTTGCTTTGTTTTTTAAATCTGCAGGTGTACATCTTCTGCCAAATTTGTGAAATCTTTAGTTATTAATTCTTTGAGAAGTTTTTAGCCCTACTATCTTTCTCCTTTCCTTCTGGAAATCTGATGACATGAATGTTAAGATATTTTGTTAGGGGCTTCCCTGGTGGCGCAGTGGTTAAGAATCTGCCTGCCAATGCAGGGGAAAACGGGTTCGAGCCCTGGTCTGGGAAGATCCCACATGCCGCGGAGCAACTAGGCCCGTGAGCCACAACTACTGAGCCTGTGCGTCTGGAGCCTCTGCTCCGCAACAAGAGAGGCCGCGATAGTGAGAGGCCCGCGCACCATGATGAAGAGTGGCCCCCACTTGCTGCAACTAGAGAAAGCCCTCGCACAGAAATGAAGAGCCAGCACAGCCATAAATAAATAAATTTTTTAAAAAAAGATATTTTGTTATAGTCCTACAGGTCCCTGAGTCTCTATTCATTTTTAAATTTCAGTTTACTTTCTCTCTGTTCAGATTGAGTCATTTGTATTGTCCTTTCTTTAAGTTCAGTGATTCTTTACTCTGTTCCTTCCATTCTATTGTTGAGTCCATCATTGAGTTTTTTATTTCAGTTACCATATTTTTTAGTTTTAAAATTTTCATCTGATTCTTCATATCTTTTATTTTTGGCCAAGACTTTCTGATAATTTGCTGTATCTGTATATTTTCATTGTTTTTTTTGGTTGTTGTATGTTTGTAATTGCTCATTGAAGCATTTTTATGATGATTGCTTTGTCAAATAATTCTAAAGTCTCCATCATCACTGTGTTGGCATCTATTCATAGTCTTCTTTATCTAATTTGATATCCTCTAGGCTCTTGATATAATGAGTGATTTTCAGTGGAATCTTTGACATTTTGGTTATTATATTCTGACAGTCCACATTTTATTTAAATCTTCTCTTTTAGCTGACTTCCTCTGGCACTCCTCGAGCAGGGGAATGAGAGTGGCATCTCATTGCTGTTAGGCTTGGATAGAAATTCAGGTTCACTGCTCGCCTTTCTTTGACACCCAAGTGGGCTGTGTGTGGGTAGGAGTTCTGGCTCTCCACCAGGCCTCCGCTGTTAACTTCCTGGCTGGGAGGGTTGGAGTGCCTCATCCTGCCTCCCACATGGCTTCCACTGACTCAGAGTGGGTAGTGGGGGAAGGGAACTCATTACTGCTTGATCAAAGTCATGACTTTCCACTATGTCTGCTCTGACATCTCTGCATCGGGGAAATGAGGAGTGGTTGGACATCTCCTTATTTTCAAGTAGGTATGGAATTCTAGACCATGTGGTCTCCACTGATATCACTTTGGTGGGGGGTTGTAACTACCCCAAACGGGTAAAAGTCTGCATTCCCAACTTGGCTACTGCTGACATGGATGGGATGAGGCCATGGTTTATTATGTCTTCCTTCTTCTCTAAGAGTCTTTTAATGTTTGCTTTATATATATTATCCTGGCTTGAACTGTTTTCAGTGGGAAGAATAAGGAAAAATGTGTCTACTTCCCTGAAGCTGAAGACGTACCAGATGCTGCTTTAATATCATCCCAAGATCTAGACTTAAGCATGACTTCCCACAGTTGTGAATTAAACCCTATTTCCCGGACGTTGTTATCTCCCTGTCAGGCTCTCATATGATACCTGAATCTTCCAAATGTTAATTTTTTTTTTTCTTTTCTGTCATGTGAACAATGCATCAGCTACTTTGGAAAAGGTAAGAGTTCAGCCACTAAAACCTACTCATATCTGAGGACTATTCAATTAATCAGTTAATTTGCTCTTTAGAACTTAGAACAAAGGAATCATAAAACCTGAGTTTAGGTTGCAGGAAGAGGACTAGAGGACTTCATGGGGAGAACCCTAATGGTAAGTTCTAGGGCACTTGGGACAGATGCAAAGACACCGTGCAGCTGAGAGGTGGTGTGCAGAGATTGGCAGGGGAATCGAAGAGGGGTCTCTATTTGTCACTAACCTCAGGTGGGCCTTTCATGCTACTACATTTCCTTAGATCATTCATTTTTCTACTCTCTAGATGACTATTTCAGACCTCTCTCTCTGTAAATCTATACCAGCTCTCTCCCATCTTCACGGATAACCATATATCCAATTTCACTGAGAAATTACAAGAAAATGTCCACAAATTTCATAGCACATCTACCTACCTACTTGTTGAATAAATAAATGATCATTATACAGAGGAAACACTACAAGAAGGGCAAGAAGGGCAGAAACAGCAAACCAGAATTATTACAGGATATACCTGAAGCTTCTATAACCTTACCCAGTTCTGCTAAACAGTTTTGACCCAGAGAATTTAAGTGGGGAACAGGCCTAACAAGCCATTTTTTAAAATGCAGAAATTATAGTGGAACCCAAATGAATATTTTAACTTGAGTTTAAAAAATATAATTAAAAGCAACTTAACAATATAAATGTAAGTATTATGCAAATACTTTCCTGGTCTCTTAACTTTGGAGGTAAAGTTTGGAATTGTCCTAGATATTTGGTGTAAAAGGAAGATTATCCAGAAAATTTTATTAAAAAATCCTTTATGTAGTACTTTTCCTGGTTAGTGAATGTCTTCACCACTTACAAAACATGCTGGAGAGAAAGCATGCATTGAAGGAAATCTGCAATTTCAAAAGGAAACTCTGCCCACAAGAAAACTTGAAAAAGTTGTAAAGAATGAAAGTTAAAAAAAAAAATCACTGAAAACAAAATCGTAGATCATTCAATTGAGGGATCATAATCTCGATTTTTGGAGACTTGCATTTTCCAAGAATTTTTTAGAAAAAAGAAAAACAAAACAAGTTTAACTCACTGCCTACTTTTCTTAGTTTACCCATTTAAAAATCCAAAGCTTCATCAATTCTCCAGCAATTCCTCTCTTCTGTTTTAATTGCCATTGCACCATAATATTCACTTTTCCAAGGGTAATTCCACCTTAAAATTACTGTTTCAACTTTCAGACCTCAACACTCCACCCAAATATATATATTTTTTTAATTCCTAAAAAAAACTGCACACTTTTCAGAGGAAAAATCAATTTAAAACATTTTTCTTTAATCAAACACACATCTGTTCTTTATTTTTTTTTAAAAAAGGTTAAAGTGAATGCTAGATCTTATTATTTATGAGAATAATTTTCTAATCTGTCAGTTTTATTCTTTGGTTTTATAGCTTTGAAATGGGTATTTTTAATTAAAACAAAAGTGGGGAGGTCAGAGGCCAGTCATAGTTCTAAAGAAGTCTTTCTATGTCTTAAACATTTACCTGTTAAAAACAACAGAGACTTAGATGCACTGTACAGGGCGCCAGCAGTGTTATCT